>NC_091294.1:32820854-32975584 GCF_038502225.1 Cherax quadricarinatus | reverse complement strand
TACGCAATGTTAAAAACTCAAGGTAAAACGGTTAGTAGTGGGTGGGTCGTCGTCAGGAATCAATGCAAGGGATGGCAGTGTATCCACATATGATTGGAGAGTGATATGGGTGGAATTTAGTAAATTAAGAATACCGGCAAGAGCGAGGAATTAGTTTATAGATTTCTTATGGGGACGTTAGCATCGAAAGAGGTGCTAAGACGAATGGGCTTTGTGAGAGAGGCATCATGCGGTTTTTGTGGGGAAGTTGAAACGGCTTTTCATGTAGTATATTTTTGTTCTGCTTTGGAGGTGGTAAGATTGTGGTTGAAGAGGGTTTTCTTTTTTATTGGGGGGACAGATATCAACCCTCAGGGCTTTAATGTTAGATATGGGAGGGGTACCCAAAGAGGTGGGGAGGGGGGCTATCAGATACGTAATAGTTGATTACTTGCATGTTTCTTGGGGATGAGGGAGGTGGAGGGAAACATTAGGATAAAAGCGTTGGCGGCGTGTTTTTATAGGACAGCATGTAGGAACAAACAATTATATGGGGAAGGTGGGTAATTAGTTTTCCGGAGGGATATCGTGAACTTACTGTTGAACGTCTACTGTTTGGTGACGGGGTGAGAGGCAAGGGGGGGTTGGTCTCTTCAGTGGTGTGTCCTCTTGGAGTGATTGGAAGCCTGATGAGGAAGGTTGATTGGTTTGCAAGGTGGTAGATGTGGGTAAAGTTTTTTTTTGCAGGGAGCCGTCGGGGGCTCCGGGGTATGTAGACCTTTATGAATTTTGTAAAATCACAGAGTCAAAAGTAGTATGTGATTTTCTGTTTTTCTCTTATTGTTATAAGAACCATTTTATATAGGGGGTTTATATTTATATGTATATTGTGAGGATATGTTTTATACATTCGAATCTGATGTTAGATTTATCCTTGTCATACGTCTCTTTTATCGTATTGAATGGGTACAAAATGACCTATGTACGAAAATATAAAAGTATTTGATGGGGTTTATATATACCCTTCATTTGACTGGAAGGTCATATTATATATTGAGTGTTAATCGTAACATTAATTTTGTGTGTGTGTAGGTGTGTTTGTGGGAACCAATGTCTTAGGTATAGTTCTATCATTGGATGTAATATTTATTTAGTTTATTTGGTGAAAAGTCATTTAGAGCTTTATTTCTATGTATGATTCAGTTTGTTCTGTACGAACAAATGCACATACACGTATGTGTGTATATGCATGCGTATATGTATACATATATATATGTTTGTAGGACTCATTCCTACATGTTTTATAATGACTCCGACTGTTTGTTTGGAAGTCAGGTTGGTTGGGTTATTTTAGTAGAATTTGTTATATCAATGTGTTATAATGTTTTTTGTGTGTACCTGACATTGTCTGCCACTTCTGTTTTGGATGTTATGTATTTAGTTTGTCTAGTTTTTTTTTTTAGTGATAAGTCTTTTTTTTTTGTTTGTTTGTTTGTTCTAGTATAATCCAGTCTGTGCTGTAAGAACATATGTGCACATACATGTATGTGTATATGTACATGTGTATGTATATACATATATACATGATTATAGGACTTATTCCTACATATTTTATGACTCCGACGTTCTATTTTGTAGTCGGTATGTTTTTTTTTTTCCCGTAAACGGGTTGGGTTTCTTACGGTAGAATTTCGTTATATCAATATGTTAAAATGTTTTTTTTTGTTTATTGTGTGTGTACTGACATTGTCTGTCACGGTTTTGGATTTGCTAATTGTCGGCTTGTATCATGTGTATGTTGTTTTTAAATAAAATATAAAAAAAATATATCCGTTGTTTTAAGTGACTGAAATTTCACCCGTGTCCAAGCTCTTCCATATTTTTTTTGTCACGGCAGAGTACCATGAAGAGCAATTATTATTATAATCAAGATGGAAGCGCTAAACCCGTAGGATTATACAGCGCCTGAGGGGGGATATGGAAGGTATTCAGGCTTAATTCAGGGAACTGGAGAACAGATCCAATTCCATGAAGAGCAAGCGTAGTCCATGACACTGTATAAGGGCTCGACACAGGGTCCTGCGAGCCTTAGTAGGTAGACACTGTGTTTGTCTGCAGAGCAACTTCAGTCTGGCATTCGCTTTCTTTACTACACTGTTCTCTATCATTTCTCCCGACAAGCATGTGTCAAAGGGCATTCCCAGATATTTTACTGAGGAAACTGAAGTGATGGGTTTCCCATTACACTGATTGCATATGAGTGAAAATGCACAGAGACCACCCACTCCACTCACGTAAGAGTGAATTTTTGTCACATATAGTGAATTTCTGGTAGAAATAGGGTTAAGATAAGATAAGATTTCGTTCGGATTTTTAACCCCGCAGGGTTAGCCAACCGGGATAACCCAAGAAATGCAGTGCGTCATCGATGACTGTCATATGCCAAATAGCATTACCTAATAATACTCAGTTCTCTTGTACTCACTGTAACTCATCTAATGACCATATGAACTATTACTGCCTTATTAATCTTAAGTTAATTTTAAGTTTGCCCGAAATGCTCTGCATACAAAGGTACTTTTGGCATGTACACCCAACTATTTATTTATTTATTTATTTATTTATTAATTTGAACATAATACAGAGAAGTGCAAAGGAATACAGTAATTAAGTGTAACATGCCAAAGCCCCTTGTATGCAGAGCATTATGGGCAGGCTTAAAATTAACTTAAGATTAACTAAGCAATGATATATTCGGTGGTAAAACATTATTGTAAACAGATTACAATTAAGCACAAATGAGTATTACAAAGACAGGTCATATGGTGATTTACCGTGTTGCTGAGCATTCAGTAGAATGGAGTATTCTGTTAGGTAATGTAATGAAAACTAACAAAGTTTGATTGGGTCATAGGTTAAACATTTATGAGATACAATTATGAGAAACATTATCTTCCTTTGTACAACCATGCATCATGTCAAAATAAACTTATTATTAGGGTCCTCAATCTTGTCCCCAGGATGCGACCCACACAAGTCGACTAACACCCAGGTACCTACTCGTCTTACACCTACAACAGGTGTAAGGAAACGCGTCGATATGTTTCTACCCCGCTGGGAATCGAACCTGGGCACTTCGTGTGTGAAGCAAGAGCTTTGCCAGCCAGGCCACGGGGTTGCTGCATATAAGCAGAAGTGAACATAGCAAATTCGCATAAAGAGACGGGAAAACCACTCCTGTACTTGATAAAGTCTAGTGTTGGGAGAAATGTACAAATGACCACTGAATGTGTGTCCTTCACCAGCTGTTAACACCTTGCCATTTTCTTCCACATGAATCCTTGATAACCAACAAGATACATGTACAGTATTCAAATTCAAATTAATTTTTTATTAAGATTAAATCAGTAATCAACTTTTTTGTAAGACTGAAATATATGGGCAGGACACAGGGCAAAAACAAAGTAGATATTAAAAAAAAAGAGAGAGAGAGAGAAAAGGCAGAAACTAACTGTTTTAAGTTAAAGAATATAAGAAACCCAAAATAAAGATAAGGATTTATTCAACACGGTAAAAAAAAAAAAAATCAAACGTAGTACAGTACTAAATCTTAACATTGAAAAATGTTATGCCAAGCTGCAGCATCAGCAGCAAATTACTGTATTTCAATTCATACGTTATTATTATAATCAAGGGAGAAAGCTAAACCCGTAGAATTATGCAGCGCCTGTGGGGGGGGATGTGGAAGGTATTCAGGCTTAATTCAGGGAACTGGAGCACAGATCCAATTCCCTAGATCAAGAGCTCCTCACCAGCTTCAAGGAACCTTCCTTGAGGGGTTATTTCATGCAAGTCTCATCAGTATTAATCAGAAAATTGCAGGTTATATTAAACAACTATAACACAAGTAGA
The DNA here is from genome assembly GCF_038502225.1 of Cherax quadricarinatus. NCBI lineage: Eukaryota > Metazoa > Arthropoda > Malacostraca > Decapoda > Parastacidae > Cherax > Cherax quadricarinatus. Next base: position 32,971,693 of record NC_091294.1, on the reverse strand, counting down.
AAATTACCTAATTCTGTTTAATTATTAGCCCGAAGGGTTAGAAACCCAGGATAACCTATATAACATGACCAAACATACCACCGTAACGCACCCACTCCCGTGATGAGTTTTATTTTGTCATGTGTATGTGTCGATATGCCAGGAGAGCTGCTAAAGAATATATAGAGTGGCCCGGTGGCCTGGTGGCTAAAGCTCCCGCTTCACACACGGAGGGCCCGGGTTCGATTCCCAGCGGGTGGAAACATTCGACACGTTTCCATACACCTGTTGTCCTGTTCACCTAGCAGTAAATAGGTACCTGGGTGTTAGTCGACTGGTGTGGGTCGCATCCTGGGGAACAAGATTAAGGACCCCAATGGAAATAAGTTAGAAAGTCCTCGATGACGCACTGACTTTCTTGGGTTATCCTGGGTGGCTAACCCTCCGGGGTTAAAAATCCGAACGAAATCCTATATGTGAAAAAAATAAGCTCCTAACTGTATTGTTAAGTGCGAGTTAGAGCTTGCAGGAGTGTCAATAACTTGGAATGGAATACTGAGCAGTCAAGGAGAATCCATCCCCTGGTATGGGAATGGTAAGTCTCCAGCTGCTTATTGTCTGGGGTCCACTGAACCATCAGTAAATTACATTGCAATCCCGGGACATTCAGCTTCGGCCATTGGGGTCCTTTAAAGGACCCCAATGGAAATAAGTCACTCTGTCTGACTTTTTTGGGTTATCCTAGGTTCTCTACACATATTCTATGTATGATAATTCTATATAACTGTATTTGTGTATACCTCAATAAACTTACTAAGGTTTTTTATTCATCAACGTGTCGGTATAGTATACCATAAATTATCTAGGTTGCCCCAAACGACCAGTTCGTTTTCTATGTATAATAAATGTTACAGAAAACTGAGCACCTCAAAATGCCTTCTATACCAACTACCCACTGGCTCAGTCGCCCCTAGGCGATACAGACACACGCGATAACACATTATCACAAATCCAAAACTGGCAGATGTCGGGTTAGAGTGATAAGAGTGGAGCATTGAGCAATAGTAATCCCGTGGCCGGTGTGGTCGTGCTGAGTGACCGCCATCTTTGTTGTCAAGAGCAGCTCGTTCTTCACGGGATTTTGCGAGATTTCGAGGTAGCGAGACTCTTTGGTGGGATTTTTGACCTCTGGGGTCCTCCCAGGGCTCTCATGACGCCCAACCATCACCTGACCTGCCATAACCTCACGGGTGACGCCAGGAGTACGCTTATTAAGGAGGCTAGCCTCATCCACTGCAATAAAATCGATGACCTTAGAAGCCGCGAGACTGAGAACTGGCGATTATTTTGGTTGAAAGTGTAATTTATTTGTTTATTATATTTTGTAATATAGTATGCCGATATATCAGAGCAAACTGGTGAATTAATAAGGTCAAGGGGGGGGGGTGACTGTCCGTGTTATCACCTTTCCAGTAACTAGCCAGGTCCACCTGTCCTTAACCTCACAAACCCAAGGGAGGGCCTTGATGCTGCCTAAGGGCTCTTGATCCAAGGAATTGGAGCTGTATATCCCCACCCCCTTGGGTTCACTTTCTCCATGAATGTAATACAGAATTAAATAAAGATATTTGTACGCTATATATTTAGAAACTAAATAGCTACTCGCTAATTTCTTGCATAAGTTTTGCATTAGTCTGGGAAGTAAATTAGTTTTTAAAGTATTGTTTGATTTTTTTTTTTATACTATCAGGCCCCACTCAAGGAAGGGTCCTTGATGCTGGTGAGGGGCTCTTGATCTAGGGAATTGGATCTGTGCTCAAATTCTCTAAATTAAGTCTGAATGCCTTCCATACCCCCCAGGCACTGTATAATCCCTCTGGGTTTAGCACTCCATAATAATAATAATAATAATAATAATAATAATAATAATAATATACTATCAGGCTTATAATTGGTGACATTTGATATTTTATATTTTTTGAAGATGGATGTGAGTCACACACTTGAACTTATCCAGCATGATGTTAAACGAGTTAAAAGTAATTATGTGTTAAAAGTAATTATGTGTAATTATGGTTCCTTAAGTTTAGAAACATTGTCTCTTCAAAATTTGACTGGGATGTTATCTGGTGCCATACTGTACTAATGTTAGGATTTACTTTATTTTAGTACAAATTCTTATGATATCTGGTACCTGTAGGTGACTATTGCCTTTATTACTGTATGGTAATAGCTTTTAAAAGTATTTGAGGCTTTAAGATTGCTCTTGGCTCCGTGGTAATACCTTTTTACAAGCAAAGGACCTGAGTTTGATCCTAGGGCGGGTGAAGATGCTCAGCATGTTAATTTACATGTTTAGCCTGCCTACTCAGCTAAGAAAACAAATATGGTTGGGATTTATAACCTAGAGGATTAGCAACTTGGGATAATCCAGTAAAGTCCATAATAATAAGGTACACAGGCCTGGCTGACATCAATGACATATTACTATACAGAAAGCCCCTTATTATGCAGAGCATTTCAGGCAAATTTGGTCAATTATGTCCCAGGATGCAACCCACACCAGTCGACTAACATCCAGGTACCTATTTTACTGATAGAGGAACATAGATAGCAGGTGTCTTAAGAAACATGCCCCCAAATGTTTCAACCCATACCAGGGATCGATTTCCATACCTCAGTGTTTGTGAGCTGAGTGTGCTAGCAGTTGAGCTACAGAACTGTCTTAATTTCATGGGGGTCCTTTTATCCTCATCCCCAGAATGCGACTCACAGTAGTCATTTAACACCCAGATGCTTACTGGTAGGTGAACAGGGGCAATGGGTGTGAAGAAACATGCCCAACATTTCACCCATGCTGGGAAAGGATCCCCAGTCCCTCAGTGGGTGAACTAAGGATACTACCAACCAAGCTATGAGCACACCTAGCAGTAAGTATGTACCTGGGCTTTAGCTGACTTGTGGGCCTCATTCTGGGAAAGAGGACTTTAGGGTGTCGTCCCATAGCTTGATTGTTAACTCACTCAGCTCACACACTGAGGTCCATGGTCTGATCCCTGGTACAGGTGGAAACATTAGAATGTGTTCCCTTAAGGTACCTGCTGTCCCTGTTCACATAGCAGTAGATATGTACCCGGGTGTAAGCCGACTGGTGTGGGTCGCATCATAGGGATAAAATTGACCTAATTTTCCTGAAATGCTCTTCATAATAAGGGGGTTTCAACTAGGCCTTTATATATTGTAAATATACTTGTAGAAATAAATATTATTTATTTCCTTCTTCTTCTTCTTCTTCTTCTTCTTCTTCTTCTTCTTCTTCTTCTTCTTCTTCTTCTTCTTCTTCTTCTTCTTCTTCTTCTTCTTCTTCTTCTTCTTCTTCTTCTTCTTCTTCTTCTTCTTCTTCTTCTTCTTCTTCTTCTTCTTCTTCTTCTTCTTCTTCTTCTTCTTCTTCTTCTTCTTCTTCTTCTTCTTCTTCTTCTTCTTCTTCTTCTTCTTCTTCTTCTTCTTCTTCTTCTTCTTCTTCTTCTTCTTCTTCTTCTTCTTCTTCTTCTTCTTCTTCTTCTTCTTCTTCTTCTTCTTCTTCTTCTTCTTCTTCTTCTACTACTACTACTACTACTACTACTACTACTACTACTACTACTACTACTACTACTATTATTATTATTATTATTATTATTATTATAATAGGACTGCAAAGGAAATAATACTGCTTGGTTTTATATAGGTTATCCTGGGTTACTAACCCTTCGGGCTAATAATTAAACAGAATTAGGTCATTTTCTACGTGTGTTATAGTTGTTTAATATAACCTGCAATTTTCTGATTAATATTGATGAGACTTGTATGAATTGAAATAAAGTAGTTTGCTGCTTATGGTGCAGCTTGGCATAACATTTTTCATTGTTAAGATATAGTACTGTACTATGTTTGAATTTTTTTACCGTTATGAATAAATCCTTATCTTTATTTTGGATTTCTTATATTCTTTAACTTTAAACAGTTGGGTTCTGCCTTTTCTCTCTTTTTTTTTTTTTTTTTTGTAACTCTATACAGTACTTTGTTTTTGCCCTGTGAAATTCAGTGTCCTGCTCATATATTTCAGTCTTACATAAAAATTTATTGTTGATTTAGTCTTAATAAAATTAATTTGAATTTGAATACTGTACCGAGCTTGGTTCCGACCAACCGATCGTAAGTCAAAATGGACGTAAGTTGAACTTTACTACTGAGTATCAACATCACAGTTTTGTAATGACTATTTTATTGGTATTTCATTTTTTACTTTACTTTTTATGCTGTTAGTACTGTATTTTATACTATAAGGTTTAGGATAAACACTGTGTACAACACAAATAGTTGTTTATTTCCCAGAAATTTGGCATAAAAAACACTGTCATAAGTCGAGTGGTCGTATGTCGAGCAGGTCGTAAGTCAGATGGTAGGTGTATCTTGTTGGTTATCAAGGATTCATGTGGAAGACAATGCCAAGGTGTTAACAACTGGTGAAAGACACACATTTAGTGGTCATTTTTACATTTCTCCCAACACTAGATTTTATCAAGTACCGTAAAGGTTCCCCGTCGCTTTGCGCGAATTTGCTATGTTCACTTTTGCTTATATGCGGCAACTCTATTTCTACCTGGAATTCACTTTGTGGCAAAAGTTCACTCTTATGTGAGTGGAGTGGGTGGTCTCTGTGCATTTTCACTCATATGCAATCACCCAGTGAGTCAATGAGGGGCTTCAGATGGGAAAGATTGTGTTTAGCATACAGAGGCATGCAATATCAAACAACAATGGCATATTAATCTCTTCATCAATAGTATAAATCTGTAATAGAAGGAAGGTGGGGTAGGGGTCATCTTAGGAAATGATGAAGGTAAGGGGGTAAAGGAGGTTTTGTGTGAAAGTGGCTTGGACATATAGCAAGCATTTGTGAGCCTGTTAGATAGGAGTGAGTGGAGGTGAATGGTTTTTGGGACTTGACAAGCTGTGGGAGTGTGAGCAGGGTAATATTTTATTAAGGGATTCAGGGGAACCGGTTCTTTCTTTGAAGTTTCGAAAGTTTCACTACTCTCTGGTGCTTGCATGGTCATCCAGGCTGTTGCTGCTGGAGGCCTGCTGCCCCCCCATATTCATCACAGCCTGGTTGATCTGGCACCTGGTGAAGATACTTGTCCAGTTTCCTCTTGAAGGTTTCTAAACTTGTTCCAGCATGTTACGGATATCTTCTGGTAAGATGTTGAATAGTCTGGGACCCCAGACGTTGATACATTGTTCTCTTATTGTCCCCACTGCATCCCTGCTCCTCACTGGGTTTATTTTGCACTTCCTCCCATATCTCTCACTCCAGTATGTTGTTATGGCAGTGTGCAGATTGGGGACCAGGCCCTCAAGTACTTTCCAGGTACAGTAGACCCTCGGGTAATGATAATCAGTTCCAGAGAGCTTGTCTTTAACCAATTTTTTCGTTTTCCGAATTAATTTTCCCCATAAGAAATAATGGAAATCCAATTAATCCATTCCAGACACCCAAAAGTATTAAACAAAATATTTTTTTACTACATGACATAGTATATATTTCCCTACACAGAAAACAATGAGATATGCAGAATAAATAATACTGAAATGACACCTTTATGAGATGAGTGATGAGATGGGAGGAGGGCAGAGGATGGAGGAGTTTACAGTTGTTTGGAAGGGGGAATCCCATTCCATAAAGACTTTAGGTAACAAGTCTTTTTCTGGGGTTACCTCACTTCTTTGTTTTTTAATGTCACTAGGACCAGCTTGAGAGTCACTGGACCCCTGTCGCACCAAAAATCTGTCTGGAGAGCTCTGTTTCTGGCGTCTCATTAAGATTTCCCTAAAATGGGACGCAATATTGTCATTGTACGTGTTGCCAATACAGCCTGCAACAGCTTTGTGAGGGTAATGTTCATCCATAAAGGTTTACACTTCAATTCACTTTGCACAAATGTCCTTAATCTTTGAAGAAGGCAACTTCCTCCATCTCTCTTCCTCCTCCTCTGAAGGAAATTCCTGAGCTGTGGTGTGTTGCTGTTGCACCTCAAGTTCTTGCAGCTCTGTAGTGGTTAACTCTTCATCGTTGTCCTACACCAACTCTTCCACATCCTCGCCACTAACCTCCAAGCCCATGGACTTCCCCAATGCCTTAATAGATTCCACAACTGGCATAGGCTCCTCAGGGTTAGTCCCAAACCCTTCAAAATCCCTCTCTTGTACACATTCTGGCCACAATTTTTTCCAATCAGAGTTCAAAGTCCTGGAACTCACTCCCTCCCAAGCCTTACCTTTAAAGTTTATGCAACTGAGGATACTGAAGTGATCTTTCCAGAACTCTAATAGTGTGTGAGGTCACTTCAAAGCACTTCTGAAACACTGCTTTGGTGTACAGTTTTTTGAAGTTTGAAATGACCTGCTGGCCCATGGGCTGGAGGAGAGGAGTGGTGTTAGGAGGCAAAAACTTGACTTTGATAAAACTAAACTTCACCACAATTTGCTCTTTCAAGTCTTGAGGATGAGCAGGAGCATTGTCCATTAACAGGAGGCACTGAAGTGGCAATTTATTTTCCAGGAGGTATTTTTTCACACAAGGGCCAAATACATCATAGAACCAATCGAGGAAAATGCCCCTAGTGACCCATACCTTATTGTTTGCTCACCACATCACAGATGGGGTTGTAAGAGAAGTAAATGCAAGGTTCTTGGCAAGAGGCGTGGAGTTAAAAGATAAAGAATCACACATAAAGTGGGAGTTGTCACAGTTGGTCTTTGCTGATGACACTGCTCTTGGGAGATTCTGAAGAGAAGTTGCAGAGATTGGTGGATGAATTTGGTAGGGTGTGCAAAAGAAGAAAATTAAAAGTGAATACAGGAAAGAGTAAGGTTATGAGGATAACAAAAAGATTAGGTGATGAAAGATTGGATATCAGATTGGAGGGAGAGAGTATGGAGGAGGTGAATGTATTCAGATATTTGGGAGTGGACTTGTCAGCGGATGGGTCTATGAAAGATGAGGTGAATCATAGAATTGATGAGGGGGAAAACGGTGAGCGGCACACTTAGGAGTCTGTGGAGACAAAGAACTTTGTCCTTGGAGGCAAAGAGGGGAATGTATGAGAGTATAGTTTTACCAATGCTCTTATATGGGTGTGAAGCATGGGTGATGAATGTTGCAGCGAGGAGAAGGCTGGAGGCAGTGGAGATGTCATGTCTGAGGGCAATGTGTGGTGTGAATATAATGCAGAGAATTCATAGTTTGGAAGTTAGGAGGAGGTGCGGGATTACCAAAACTGTTGTCCAGAGGGCTGAGGAAGGGTTGTTGAGGTGGTTCGGACATGTAGAGAGAATGGAGCGAAACAGAGTGACTTCAAGAGTGTATCAGTCTGTAGTGGAAGGAAGGCGGGGTAGGGATTGGCCTAGGAAAGGTTGGAGGGAGGGGGTAAAGGAGGTTTTGTGTGCGAGGGGCTTGGACTTCCAGCGGCATGCGTGAGCATGTTTGATAGGAGTGAATGGAGACAAATGGTTTTTAATACTTGACGTGCTGTTGGAGTGTGAGCAAAGTAACATTTATGAAGGGGTTCAGGGAAACCGGCAGGCCGGACTCGAGTCCTGGAGATGGGAAGTACAGTGCCTGCACTCTGAAGGAGGGGTGTTAATGTTGCAGTTTAAAAACTGTAGTGTAAAGCACCCTTCTGGCAAGACAGTGATGGAGTGAATGATGGTGAAAGTTTTTCTTTTTCGGGCCACCCTGCCTTGGTGGGAATCGGCCAGTGTGATAATAAAAAAAAATAATCACACACAATTTAGTCTTGACAACACTGTTTTTCTTGAACACTCTGGAAGTTTCAGAGTGATACACGAGTAAAGGCTTCACTCTGCAATCCCCACTAGCATTACTACAAAACATGAGAGTTAGCCTGTCTTTCAAAAGGCTTGTGGCCTGGGAGTGCCTTTTCCTCTTGAGTAATACAGGTCCTATTTGGCATTTGTCTTCTAAAACAGGCCTGTTTTGTCACAGTTGAACACTTGTTGGGGTTTTAATTGTTCAGCTTCTGTGTACCCCTTAAAATCCTGCACATATTTTTCAGCCGCTTTTTTGTCAGAACTGGCAGCCTCACCATGTCTTATCACACTGTGTATGCCACTATGATTCTTAAATCTCTCAAACCAACCTTTGCTGGCCTTAAATTCATCAGTATGAGCACTATTTGGAGGCATTTTGTTAATGAGATCCGCATGCAACTGCCTTCCCTTTTCACATGTAATTGACTGTGAAACACTATCTACTGATAATCGTTTCTCGTTGATCCACACCAACAACAGTTTCTCCACATCTTCAAATATTTGCGATCTCTGTTTTGTAAGCACATTTGCACCTTTCGCAACAACAGCTTCCTTGATTACCTTTTTGTTGGCTAAGATAGTGGCAATGGTTGTATGGGGTTTGTTATATAACCTGGCCAACTCGGAGACATGCACTCCACTTTCGTATTTTGTGATGATCTCTTTCTTCAATTCAATGGTATTTATCACCCTCTTTGCCACAGGGCTAGCACTAGAAGCTTTCTTTGGGCCCATGGTGGCTTATTTAGCAGTTACAAGAACTAAAAACAATGGAATAATACAAAATACCTATATTGCATGTATGCGTGGAATCGTCCTCACTGGCTTGTAAACAATGGTACACAAGCTGTACATGGAGTGTCTGGGCTGCTCAGGCCACGTGGACACACTCGAGACGAATGTCCTTAACCGAGTTCTTTTTTGGTAACCGAGCCAATATTTTGACGCAAAAACATGTCGCTATCCATTTTTTCGTTATCCGATGACATCGTTACCTGAGGGAGACGGCCGACTTGTTGAAAAAAAAAATATATTATTGTAACCATGAACAATTGGTATTGATCAATAACAACACTGCATTGCAACTAGCCAAGGATTCGAACCCATGATGTTTTGGCCCACCTCATGGTGAGTGAAAATCACATGACGCTCTAACTCACAGGACCACCAAATCTTGCAAGAACCAAGCACCCAACCAAGCTAGGTGTGCTACCTTTGGTCCGAGGACATAAGGTGGTGTGGGTGCCTCTGTTATTGATCGATACCACTCGTTCGTAGTTACAATAATATAGACTACTGCTTGTTGGGCTAGTACACCAAACAGGGAGTAGAATGAAATTAGGTCTGAGGCACCCACACCACCATGTATGTATGTATGTATGTGTATACATACATACGTACATACATACATGACATAATGGAAGGGATAGACTCAGAAGTGTCCTTGTTTGCAGATGATATGAAGTTAATAAGGAGAATCAAACCGGTCGAGGATCAAGCAGGACTACAAAGAGACTTTGACAGGATACAAGCCTGGTCCAGCATCTGGCTCCTTGAATTTAACCCTGCCAAATGCAAAACCATGAAGATTGGGGAAGGGCAAAGAAGACCGCAGACAGAGTATGGTCTAGGTGGCCAAAGACTGTATACCTCACTCAAGGGGTGAGTATAATACTGAGCACATCTCCTGAGGTGCACATCAATCAGATAACTGCTGCAGCATATGGGCATCTGGCAAACCTAAGGATAGCATTCCAATACCTCAGTAAGGAATCATTAAAGACTGTATGCCGTATCCAACAGGCCCATACTGAAGTATGCAGCACCAATTTGGAATCCACACCTGGTCAAGCACATCAAGAAATTAGAGAAAGTGCAAAGGTTTACATCAAGACTAGTCCCAGAGCTAAGGGGATTGTTCTACGATGAACGGTTAAGGAAAATTGGCCTGACGACACTGGAGGACAGGTAGGTCAGGGGAGACATGATAATGACATATAAAATACTGCACGGAATAGACAAGGTGGACAAAGGATGTTCCAGATATAGGACACAGAAACAAGGGGTCACAATTGGAAGTTGAAGACTCAGATGAGTCAAAGGGATGTTAGGAAGTATTTCTTCAGTCACAGAGTTGTCAGGCAGTGGAATAGCCTAGAAAGTGACGTAGTGGAGGCAGGCAGTGGAATAGCCTGGAAAGCGACGTAGTGGAGGCGGGAACCATACATAGTTTTAAGATGAGGTTTGATAAAGCTCATGGAACAGGGAGAGAGAGGGCCTAGTAGCAATCAATGAAGAGGCAGGGCCAGGAGCTGTGACTTGACCCCTGCAACCACAAATAGGTGAGTACATACATACATGTAAGAGGAGGAGGGAGATAGTGAGGGATAGTGTGAGAGAGGCAGGGAAGGATATGACCACCAGTCCACCTCCTTCCTGGACACCCATCCAGCCCACCCCCATACTTCCTACTCAGCTGGGCTGGGCCTTCCCACCACCGCGCACTGGCTTCCCACCCTTCACCAGCCACCTGCCAACCTCTTGCATAATGACACAACATAAATAATAAACTTACAGTACTTGACCAGTCTTTACAAAAAAAAAAAAAATCTAAGCTCTTTAAACAAGTATGAAGTGAACATTCACAAGGAATGAATGTATGTATTTGGCAAAAAACTAACTGAGACCAAAAAATAATGTAAGAATTGCAGTCTCAGAACCAATCACTATCTTTTTCATGTTATAAAGGGTTCACTATATGCAATTTCACTTTAAGCATCGTCAGCCAGGGACACATCTGTCACATAAAGCTAACGACACCTGTATGTACGTATTTGGTAAAGCCTAGTGTTGGGTGAAAAGTTTTTATAAGTAAAGAGCTCCACTGTACTTGTCTTTTTCACATCTATGATGCAGCTCTGTCTTTCATCCTTATAAGCATAAGAATATGCTCAGGCACTAGTGATATCATAGAAATTGTATTTATGAAGGAAGTTCTGCATTCGTGATGTTCATAGAATGCAAAAGCTGACAGTAGATATAGTACGCAAAATGCATAATTATATTCTTGTAAGCTTGGTACTAGTCTAGTATTACCTATAATTCACAGGCTGGAGAGAAAGCTGAGTATCATGGGGGAGGAGAGCGAGGATGACTATGATGACTCTGCCTCACTTCCCCCAGTCAAGCGCATCCGTGTAACACAAATGGATCTTATGAACCATTTACTAAGCGAGGTAGGTAGACAGAACTTTTGTACGGCAGGTTAGGTTCTGGGCTACTGCTGTAAAGCTAAAATCACTGTAAAGTGAAACATAAGTCTTTTTTTTCACTTTCAAATGCATATAAAAGTCTGATACCATGTTTACAACGAGCCCCTTTGGGGCGGGGCAGATGGCAGACCAGAGGCCTAGCTTCTCCCTACGAGCCCCGTGAGGGCAGGGAATGTGGCTAGGCCTGGGGACAGTTGGTCCCAAAGATGAGGGGGTACTTGTACCTCCTCCCAAGGGAGACTTAAGTCTCGAGACACTCCCCAGATAGGGAGCCAAGGCCGGGTCACCACTACTTGGAAAAGACCCGGGCCGGGAGAATACCGGCGAATAAAAAAAAAAAAAAAAAAAAAAACATGTTTACACTATCATATATTAAGTGAACAATAGAGCTATGCTGAAAAAATGCATGTACAATACATACACACATTACTTACCCTAAAATATTTTAGTCCTTAGTGTGTAGTGAGTGGTGAATATATTTATTATAGGAAGTCTGAATACTGCAGTAGCAAAATGCCACTAAGCAAAGTGTTATAAAGGGGATGCCTGCCTGTACATACTAATAAATTTTACTGTAAATACTTTCATACTGTAAGCACTTTGTTAACTGTATGTCGTGGTTGACACTCACTCTGCTTTCAGGTAATGTAGACTGATGTCTCTTTAAAATGGTCATTTAGCGCTAAATGAGAAAAATCTTAAATGCAGAATGATTTCATTTAGTACACAGCTTCTATCAGTAGTTTATATTCTGTCCTATTCTAAAAGCTGAATAAATGTCATCAGTCTGTTTCAGAGCTGAATGACATCATAAATAATTTTAGTATACAGTTGAACCCTAACTTACGATGTTCTTCGTTACAGTGTTTTGCACTTATGACATTGGTATTTTGGAACCGGTTAATTACTCACAAAAAAGTGCCTGACTGAAATTTTGTCTACATGTTTATTAAGGATGATTTATAAATATTTTTTTCTGTTCATTAGTTTCTGTCATATGCATTCATACTTTATGTTTGCTCATTTTATGTAATGTATAAAAACAAAATTGTTTGGGTAGAGATTAGTCAAGAACAGTATAATTATGATTTATGTTGTGTTAGTATGTCAGTGTTTGGCAAGCAGGAGGGTAAGGCAGGGAGGTGGGTGGGTGAGTGGGTTGCCTTCAAGCCCTGTAAGGATACACTCATCACTATTTCTCTCTCATCCATTCTCTATTCTCATCCATTATTTACTGTGATTTAGTACTAATGGCAATTCTGTAACCAACTGACTTTGTTGGCTGTTTCTGAATCTGTTGACCCAGCAGATTTTGTTCCATGTTTTTGAAGTCCATTAAATCAAGGTCTATTAAATTGAAAGTATATGTACTGTATTTCTTACTTTTCAGGTCTCAGAAATCAAAACATGTATGAACACTCGCCTTACTTCACTGGAGACCAAGGTATCAGTGCTAGTTCAGACATGCAACCGAATGTCTTCCAAATTAGATGCAATCGAACGACTTGTTGGCAAGCAACCAGATCAAAATGCGTAAGCTGTGTGATTTTTAATGAGATTTCCCCATTAAAACTTTTTTTTTAACACTAGACATCTCCCACCAAGGTAGGGTGATTCGAAAAAAGAAGAAACACTTTCACTATAATTCACTCCATCGTCATCTGAGTGCTAAGTAACCTTTCCATCTTATTTAGCTGTAGTGACTAGGAATGGGACAATACCAAAATTTTTTCCTGTACGTACTGCTTAATGTACAAATTTAATTTTTCTCATCATTTCTAATTGTAAGAATGGTAAATTCATTCACACAGAACTCATGGACAGATTCCATCACATGTGCACCTTTTCTAAGCATATCTAATTCTTTCATTTTCTTAAAAAAATATATGGATTTATGTTTTTCCTTCTTAACCCCTCTTGAGTGCCATGGTTAAACAATATAGTACAATTTTTATTTCCTTGCAAGTTTACATTGAGATTCTGTAATTACAATATCCAGAAACCAGATAAATTGAAGAAAATATACAAAATAGCTTGATAAATAGTGATGTGCAAGACACTTCCAGGATGCAGTTGTAGGTAGCATGGGTTGCCAGTGGAAGGGAAGCAGTCATTTACCACTGCACATAGTACAGGAATTGTACATAGATAGGTTGGTAGACAGCAACCACCCAGGGAGGTACTACCGTCCTGCCAAGTGACTGTAAAACGAGACCCTGTAATTGTTTTACATGATGGTAGGATTGCTGGTGTCTTTTGTCTGTCTCATAAACATGCAAGATTGCAGGTATGTCTTGCTACTTCTACTTACACTTAGGTCACACTACACATACATGTACACATTTATTTATGTACACTCATCTGAGTTTTCTTTGATTTTATCTTTATAGTTCTTGTTCTTATTACTTTTCCTTTTATATCCATGGGAAAGTGGAATAAGAATCTTTCCTCCGTAAGTCATGCGTGTTGTAAAAGTCAACTAAAATGCTGGGAACAATGGGCTAGTAACCCCTTTTCCTGTATAGCCTACTAAAAAGATAAAGAAAATTGTCAAAGTGGGATGTTTGAATGTGCGTGGATGTTGTGCGAATGATAAGAAAGAGATGATTGTGGATGTTATGAATGAGAAGAAGCTGGATGTTCTGGCTTTAATTAAGTGAAACAAAGCTGAAAGGTGTGGGAGAGTTTCTGTGGGGAGAAATAAATGGGATTAGGTCAGGGGTTTTGAATAGAGTTAGAAATAAAGAAGGAGTAGCAATAATGTTGAAGGATAAGCTATGGCAGGAAAAGAGGGGGTATAAATGTATTAATTCAAGGATTATGTGGAGTAAGAAAAAGGTTGGATGTAAAAAGTGGGTTATAGTAAGCGTATATGTACCTGGAGAAATGAGAAGTGTAGAGGAGAGAGAGATTTTGGGAAATGTTGAGTGAATGCATGGGGAGTTTTGAACCAAGTGTGAGAGTACTTGTGGTTGGGGATTTCAATGCTAAAGTGGATAAAAATGTTGTGGAGGGAGTAGTAGGTAAATTTGGGGTTCCAGGGGTAAATGAAAATGGGGAGCCTTTAATTGAGCTATGTGTAGAAAGAGGTTTGATAATAAGTAATACATATTTTATGAAGAAGACGATAAATAAATATACAAGATATGATATGGCACGTAATTAAAGTAGTTTGTTAGATTATGTATTGGCGGATAAAAGATTGATGGGTAGGCTCCAGGATGTACATGTTTATAGAGGGGCAACTGATATATCGAATCATTATTTAGTTGTAGCTACAGTTAGGGTAAGAGGTAGATGGGACGAAAGGAAAATGGTAACAACAAGAAAGAGAGGGGTGAGAGAGTATAAACTAAGGGAGGAGAAAGTTTGAGTGTGATATAAGCAACTATTGGCAGAAAGGTGGGCTAGTGCAAGTATGAGTAGTATGGGGGGGGGTTGAAGAGGGTTCAAATAGTTTTAAAAATGCAGTATTAGAATGTAGGGAAGAAGTTTGTGGCTATAGGAGGGTGGGTGCAGGAGGAAAGAGGAGTGATTGGTGGAATGATGAAGTAAAGGGTGTGATAAAAGAGAAAAAGTTAGCTTATGAGAGGTTTTTACAAAGCAGAAGTGTTATGAGAAGAGCAGAGTATATGGAGAGTAAAAGAAAGGTGAAGAGAGTGGTGAGAGAGTGCAAAAGGAGAGCAGATGATAGACTGGGAGAGGCACTGTCAAGAAATTTTGATGAAAATAAGAAAAAATTTTGGAGTGAGTTAAACAAGTTAAAAAAGCCTAGGGAATGAATGGATTTGTCAGTTAAAAATAGAGGAGGGGAGTTAGTAGATGGGGAGATGGAGGTATTGGGCAGATGGCTGGAATATTTTGAGGAACTTTTAAATGTCAAAGAAAGGGAGGCGGTAATTTCATGCATTGGCCAGGGAGGTATACCATCTTTTAGGAGTGAAGAAGAGCAGGATGTGAGTGTGGGGGGAGGTGCGTGAGGCATTACGTAGAGTGAAAGGGGTAAAGCAGCTGGAACTGACGGGAGTGGTTGGTATTTTTGTTTAATAAATGTATGAAAGAGGGAAGGTACTTAGGGATTGGCAGAGAGCATGTATAGTTCCTTTATATAAAGGGAAGGGGGACAAATGAGATTGTAAAAATTATAGAGGAATTAGTTTACTGAGTATACCAAGGAAAGTGTACGGTAGGGTTATTATTGAAAGAATTAGAGGTAAGACAGAATGTAGGATTGCGGATGAGCAAGGAGGTTTTAGAGTGGGTAGGGGATGTGTAGAACAAGTGTTTACATTGAAGCATATATGTGAACAGTATTTAGATCAGGGTAGAGAAGTTTTTATTGCATTTATGGATTTAGAAAAGGCATATGATAGAGTCCTAGGTAGTAGGTTGGTAGGCAGCAACCGCCCAGGGAGGTACTATCGTCCTGCCAAGTGAGTGTAAAACGAAAGCCTGTAATTGTTTTACATGATGGTAGGATTGCTGGTGTCCTTTTTTCTGTCTCATGAACATGCAAGATTTCAGGTACGTCTTGCTACTTCTACTTACACTTAGGTCACACTATACATACATGTACAAGCATATACATTGGACCCCCGAGTTTCGTGATTAATCCGTTCCAAAGAGCCTGCCGAAAGTTGAAATTCACGAAACTCCAAACCATTTTCCCCCTAAGAAATAATGGAAATAAAATTAATCCGTTCCAGACACCCAAAGATATTAAAATAAAATATTTTTTTTCAAATTAAATAAAGATTTATATACTGAAATCAATGAGAAATCAAGTACATGCATGTAAAAAATAATAACATTACACTTATTGTTACTGAAGACTTCTGGGTGGATGGAAGATGGGAGGAGGGGATAGGAGGAAGGTGTTCACTATTGTTTGGAAGGAGAATCTCCTTCCATTAGGACTTTAGGTAGCAAGTCCTTATCTGGGGTTACTTCCCTTCTTCTTTTAATGCCACTGGGAACAACTTGAGAGTCACTGGACCGCTGTCGCACAAAATATCTGTCCAGTGGGACACAACACTGTCATTGTACATGTTGCAGATATGGCTTGTTTCAGCTTGGTCAGGGTGATACTTTTCAACAAAACTTTGCAACTCATTCCACTTGGCACAAATCTCCTTAATATTTGAAGAAGGCACCTCATCCACTCCCTCTTCCTCCTCCTCTGAAGCAAGTTCCTCAGCTGTGGTCTGATGCTGTTCCAGTTGAAGCTCTTGCAGTTCGTCAGAGGTTAGCTCGTCCCTGTGGTCCTCCACCAACTCTTCCACATCCCCGTCACTCACCTCCAACCCCATGGACTTGCCCAATGCCACAACACCTTCCACAACAAGCAGAGGGTTGGCAGGGACAGGGTCTGGCTCAAACCCTTCAAAATCCCTCTGGATCGTGTTCCTCACTTTATTTTCCAAAGGGCTTGCACTAGCTTTCCTTGGGTCCAAGATGACTTATTTAGCAGTTGCAAGCACAAAAAACAATGGATTATTACGAAATGTATTGTATGAACCCGCAGGGTGATGGTCATGTGTTGGTAAACAATGGCACACTGAGCGTGAATGGCGTGGGAGACTGGCTTGGTGTGTGCGGTAACGGGCGGACGGGTACTGGACGGTCGCCGAAACATGAGTAATCACAAAACTCAAGGCCAAATTTTGCCAAAAAAACTCGCCGAAGGTCGAATTTCATGAAAGTCGAGGCTGCCAAAACTCGAGGGTCCACTGTATATACACACCCCTCTGGATTTTCTTCTAGTATTTTCTTTCTAGTTCTTATTCTTGTTTATTTCCGCTCATCTCCATGGGAAAGTGGAACAGAATTCTTCCTCCGTAAGCCATGCGTGTTGTAAGAGGCGACTAAAATGCCGGGAGCAAGGGGCTAGTAACCTCTTCTCCTGTATATACATGTACGTATTACTAAATGTAAAAGGAGAAACTTTCGTTTTTCCTTTTGGGCCACTCCGCCTCGGTGGGATACGGCCGTTGTGTTGAAAGAAGATGATGATATGATAGAGTGGATAGGGGAGCAATGTGGCAAATGTTGCAAGCATATGGAATAGGTAGTAAGTTACTAAATGCTGTAAAGAGTTTTTATGAGGATAGTGAGGCTCAGGTTAGGGTGTGTAGAAGAGAAGGAGACTACTTCCCGGTAAAAGTAGGTCTTAGACAGGGATGTGTAATGTCACCATGGTTGTATAATATATTTATATGGAATTTATATGGAATTTATATGTAAACACTGATGGGGTTGTAAAAGAAGTAAATGCTAGGGTGTTCGGGAGAGGGGTGGGATTAAATTATGGGGAATCAAATACAAAATGAGAATTGAGAGTTACTTTTTGCCGACAAAACTCTACTTATGGGAGATTCTAAAGAAAAATTGCAAAGGTTAGTGGACGAGTTTGGGAGAGTGTGTAAAGGTAGAAAGTTGAACGTGAACATAGAGAAGAGTAAGGTGATGAGGGTATCAAATGACTTAGACAAAGAAAAACTGGATATCAAATTGGAGAGAAGAAGTATGGAAGAAGTGAATGTTTTGAGATATTTGCGAGTTGACGTGTCAGCGGATGGATTTATGAACCATGAGGTTAACCAAAGAATTGATGATGGAAAAGAGGTGAGTGGTGCATTGAGGTATATGTGGAGACAAAAAACGTTATTTATGGAGGCAAAGAAGGGAATGTAGGAGAGTATAGTGGTACCAACACTCTTATATGGGTGTGAAGCTTGGGTTGTAAATGCTGCAGCAAGGAGACGGTTGGAGGCAGTGGAGATGTCCTGTCTAGGGGCAGTGTGTGATGTAAATATTATGCAGAAAATTCGGAGTGTGGAGATTGGCAGAAGGTGTGGATTTAATAAAAGTATTAGTCAGAGGGCTGAAGAGGGGTTGTTGAGGTGATTTGGTCATTTAGAGAGAAAGGATCAAAGTAGAATGACATGGAGAGCGTATAAATCTGTAGGGAAAGGAAGGCGGGGTAGGGGTCATCCTCGTAAAGGTTGGAGGGAGGAGGTAAAGGAGGTTTTGTGGGCGAGGGGCTTGGACTTCCAGGAAGCATGGGTGAGCGTGTTAGGAGTGAATGGAGGCAAATGGTATTTGGGACCTGACGAGCTGTTGGAGTGTGAGCAGGGTAATATTTAGTGAGGGGATTCAGGGAAACCGGTTATTTTTATATAGCCGGACTTGAGTCCTGGAAATGGGAAGTACAATGCCTGCACTTTAAAGGAGGGGTTTGGGATATTGGCAGTTTGGAGGAGTATGTTGTATATCTTTATACATATATGCTTCTAAACTGTTTTATTCTGAGCACCTCTGCAAAAACAGTGATTATGTACGAGTGAGGTGAAAGTGTTGAATGATGATGAAAGTATTTTCTTATTGGGGATTTTCTTTCTTTTTGGGTCATCCTGCCTCGATGGGAGATGGCCGACTTGTTAAAAAAAAAAAGTGTCGCATTAGTATTTTGCATGTTAACTGATTTCTTAATGCTTTACAATATATAATATCAAGATTTTTACTTTCCATTAAAAGTCTCAGTTGTATTTGTTTGTACAGTACAGGGTTTAAAGACAACATATAATGCATACAGGTTCAGTGCTTTCTTATGAGTGAAATAATAATAATAATAATAATACGTAATAATAATAATAATCTTAGTTAGTAGTAGGTTGGTAGACAGCAACCACCCAGGGAGGTACTACTGTCCTGCCAAGTGAGTGTAAAACAGAAGCCTGTAATTGTTTTACATGATGATAGGATTGCTGGTGTCTTTTTTCTGTCTCATAAACATGCAGGATTTCAGGTAGGTCTTGCTATTTCTACTTACACTTAGGTCACACTACACTTGCATGTTTTTTTTTTTTTTTTCAACAAGTCGGCCGTCTCCCACCGAGGCAGGGTGACCCAAAAAAGAAAGAAAATCCCCAAAAAGAAAATACTTTCATCATCATTCAACACTTTCACCACACTCACACATTATCACTGTTTTTGCAGAGGTGCTCAGAATACACAGTTTAGAAGCATATACATATAAAGATACACAACATATCCTTCCAAACTGCCAATATCCCAAACCCCTCCTTTAAAGTGCAGGCATTGTACTTCCCATTTCCAGGACTCAAGTCCGACTATATGAAAATAACCGGTTTCCCTGAATCCCTTCACTAAATATTACCCTGCTCACACTCCAACAGATCGTCAGGTCCCAAGTATCATTCGTCTCCATTCACTCCTATCTAACACGCTCACGCACGCTTGCTGGAAGTCCAAGCCCCTCTCCCACAAAACCTCCTTTACCCCCTCTCACCAACCCTTTCGAGGACAACCCCTACCCCTCCTTCCTTCCCCTATAGATTTATATGCTTTCCATGTCATTCTACTTTGATCCATTCTCTCTAAATGACCAAACCACCTCAACAACCCCTCTTCTGCCCTCTGACTAATGCTTTTATTAACTCCACACCTTCTCCTAATTTCCACACTCCAAATTTTCTGCATAATATTTACACCACACATTGCCCTTAGACAGGACATCTCCACTGCCTCCAACCGTCTCCTCGCTGCTGCATTTACCACCCAAGCTTCACATCCATATAAGAGTGTTGGTACTACTATACTTTCATACATTCCCTTCTTTTCCTCCATAGATAACGTTTTTTGACTCCACATATACCTCAACGCACCACTCACCTTTTTTCCCTCATCAATTCTATGATTAACCTCATCCTTCATAAATCCATCCGCCGACACGTCAACTCCCAACATTCACTTCTTCCGTACTCCTCCTCCCCAATTTGATATCCAATTTTTCTTTATGTAAATCATTTGATACCCTCATCACCTTACTCTTTTCTATGTTCACTTTCAACTTTCTACCTTTACAAACATTCCCAAACTCATCCACTAACCTTTGCAATTTTTCTTTAGAATCTCCCATAAGCACAGTATCATCAGCAAAAAGTAACTGTGTCAATTCCCATTTTGAATTTGATTCCCCATAATTTAATCCCACCCCTCTCCCGAACACCCTAGCATTTACTTCTTTTACAACCCCATCTATAAATATATTAACCATGGTGACATTACACATCCCTGTCTAAGACCTACTTTTACCGAGAAGTATTCTCCCTCTCTTCTACACACCCTAACCTGAGCCTCACTATCCTCATAAAAACTCTTAACAGCATTTAGTAACTTACCACCTATTCCATATACTTGCAACATCTGCCACATTGCTCCTCTATCCACTCTATCATATTTTTTTTTTTTTCAACGTACCAGCCGTATCCCACCGAGGCGGGGTGGCCCAAAAGGAAAAACGAAAGTTTCTCCTTTCAAATTTAGTAATGCATACAGGAGAAGGGGTTACTAGCCCCTTGCTCCTGGCATTTTAGTCACCTCTTACGACACGCATGGCTTACGGAGGAAGAATTCTGGTCCACTTCCCCATGGAGAACTCTATCATATGCCTTTTCTAAATCCATAAATGCAATAAAAACTTCCCTACCTTTATCTAAATACTGTTCACATATATGCTTCAATGTAAACACTTGATCTACACATCCCCAACCCACTCTGAAGCCTCCCTGCTCATCCGCAATCCTACATTCTGTCTTACCTCTAATTCTTTCAATTATAACCCTACCGTATACTTTTCCTGGTATACTCAGTAAACTTATTCCTCTATAATTTTTACAATCTCTTTTGTCCCCTTTCCCTTTATATAAAGGGACTATACATGCTCTCTGCCAATCCCTAGGTACCTTCCCCTCTCTCATACATTTATTAAACAAAAGTACCAACCACTCCAACACTATATCCCCCCTGCTTTTAACATTTCTGTTATGATCCCATCAGTTCCAGCTGCTTTACCCCCTTTTATTCTACGTAATGCCTCACGTACCTCCACCACACTTACATTCTGCTCTTCTTCACTCCTAAAAGATGGTATACCTCCCTGGCCAGTGCATGAAATTACCGCCTCCCTTTCTTCCTCAACATTTAAAAGTTCCTCAAAATATTCTCGCCATCTACCTAATACCTCCCTCTCCCCATCTATTAACTCCCCTACTCTGTTTTTAACTGACATATCCATACTTTCCCTAGGCTTTCTTAACTTGTTTAACTCACTCCAAAATTTTTTCTTATTTTCATTAAAATTTCTTGACAGTGCCTCTCCCACTCTATCATCTGCTCTCCTTTTGCACTCTCTCACCACTCTCTTCACATTTCTTTTACTCTCCATGTACTCTGCTCTTCTTATAACACTTCTGCTTTGTGAAAACCTCTCATAAGCTACCTTTTTCTCTTTTATCACACCCTTTACTTCATCATTCCACCAGTCACTCCTCTTTCCTCCTGCCCCCACCCTCCTATAACCACAAACTTCTGCCCCACATTCTAATACTGCATTTTTAAAACTATTCCAACCCTCTTCAACCCCCCCACTACTCATCTTTGCACTAGCGACTGCCAACAGTCGCTTATATCTCACCCGAACTTCCTCCTCCCTTAGTTTATACACTTTCACCTCCCTCTTACTTGTTGTTGCCACCTTCCTCTTTTCCCATCTACCTCTTACTCTAACTGTAGCTACAACTAAATATGTACAAGCATATATATATACACACACCCCTCTGTGTTTTCTTCTACAGTGGAACCTCAGTTTCCATATGCCCTAGCCTGTATGTAAAACTATAGATATTCTCTATAAAATATATTTTTTGTTAATATTTCCCATAAGAAATAATGTTAATCTAATTAATCTGTTCCAAACACCCAAAAATATTAAAAAAAAAAAATACATTTTATAGAGAATAACTATAGTTTTACATACAGACTAGGGCATACGAAAACCAAGGTTCCGCTGTATTTTCTTGCTAGTTTTTGTTCTGGTTTATTTCCTTTTATCTCCATGGGGAAGTGGAATAGAATTCTTCCTCTGTAAACCATGCGTGTCGTAAGAGGCGGCTAAAATGCCAGGAGCAAGGGGCTGTAACTCCTGTATATATTATACTGAATTTAAAAGTAGAAACTTTCATTTTTCCTTTTGGGCCACCCCACTTGAGTTGGATATGGCCAGTGCATTGAAAGAAGAAAAAAGAATAATTATCTAGGTAGTAGGTTGGTGAACAGCAACCACCCAGGAAGGTATTACCATCATGCCAAGTGAGAGTAAAATGGAAGCCTATACATGTATTTGCTTTACATGATGGTAGGATTGCTGGTGTCTTTTTTTCTGTCTCATAAACATGCAAAATTTTATTTATGTCTTGCTACTTCAACTTACACTTAGGCCACACTACACATGCATGTACAGGCATATATATACTAACCCCTCTGGGTTTTCTTCTATTTTCTTTCAGGTTCTTTTTCTTGTTTATTCCCTCTTATCTCGATGGGGAAGTGGAACAGAATTCTTCCTCCGTAAGCCATGTGTGTCGTAAGAGGCTTTAAGATGCTGGGAGCAAGGGGCTAGTAAGCCCTTCTCCTATATACATACATTGTTAAAGTTAAATAGAGAAACTTTTGTTTTTCTTTTTTTGCCACCCTGCTTTGGTGGGATATGGCCGGTTTGTTGAAAGAAGAAATAATAATATTAGTACTGTAGAAGTAGTAGTAGTAGTAGTATTACTATCATTATTATTATATACATACATACTGTAATTTACAGTATGGTGTATATTTTTGCAGTTTCATGGATAGTGAAACAATTACAGTGAGGTCAGGCAGCATTTCATTAGCTCTTGACTTCTAATACTTTGGTTTAACTAAAATATCTTTTCCTCTACATGGTAAACTTAATGGAAAGTCCATTTTTTTTTTTTATACTTAATTTTACAAAATTTGTAACTGATCTCTTAGTTTCTAGTCAGTTATGAAACACACTCAATATTAGGTTAAAGTATTTCTTTGCCAATTTTAGCTCCTCTATGGAACAGATACAAGTCATTTTGCATATTTCACTTTTTCTTTAGGCCCATGGAGATGGCTATTGAGATGGCTAATACCCCTATACTGGTGCAAGAGACAGATGCTAACAACCACATGAACATAATTTCTTTGAATTCTGAGGAGGATTTTCCTCATGGCTCATGGCTGGGTGATCCTTCACACCCCACACTTCGAGTCAGATGCCCAATAACTCCTCAGTAAGTAATACCCACGTGAAGTAACTCACCGACTGGGCCACCTTTCTTCTTTAGTGCTTATTCCTTGTATTCTCTAGGTCATTCTAGGAGCTGGAGTTTTATCTGTTTTAAGTTTGCCTTGTTTCCATATGATGTACTGTATATTCCTTATGTACTCTTCACTTATTAATTTGTGATTGAAGAAAGTCAGGAACTATAATTTTGATAATCAAGTATAGTACATATCTGTGATTGAAGTAAATGAGTGTAGATATGATGCAGATATCTGTTATTGGATATGATGCCAAAAGGAAAGATTAGTTTCTTATTATGGTATTTTACCTGTCGTAAGTTTTTTATGTATCCCATATGTAGCTGTCATGTATCTGACAAGCTTTGTCAAATTTTTCTCCATTCCTATCACTGTTTGCCACAGAAATCTTCTGCATATCAACTCTACATGTGTCACAGCTGAGAAAATGGCTCTGACTTTGTTGGATTACCTCTTCACCAAGGATGAATTGGCAACCTCCAACTTGTCAGGAAGAAGTAAGAAAAATTTCATTATCTCATTATCCTAACACTTTTTTAATACACCTACCATCCGACTTACGACCTGCTCGACTTACGACCACTCGACTTACGACCGTGTTTTTTATGCCAAATTTCTGGGAAATAAACAACTCTTTGTGTTGTACACAGTGTTTATCCTAAACCTTACAGTATAAAATACAGTACTAACAACATAAAAAGTAAAGTAAAACATGAAATACCAAAATAAAACAATAAAATAAAGTCATTACAAAAATGTTTTGTTGATATTCAGTAGTAAAGTTCGACTTACAACCATTTCGACTTACGACCGGTTTCTCGGAACCGAACTCTGTCGTAAGTCAGATGGTAGGTGTATGATAATAAGAATAATCTTTGATGGTTGCAGAGATCTGCATTACTGTGTCTAACTTGTGTATCTATACCAATTACTCTTTTACGGCAGTTTACAGATGTAATGATTAATAATGTAGCACTGACTGTTTTTCATATTGTGATATTCAGATTATCTTCTTACATTTAGCTCTGTTTCCAAGACAGTGAATGTGCATGTAAACCTTTTATTATTGTGATCCCCAAAATTAAAAGCCCCATTAGTGTTGCAATTTTTTGAACAAAATATTATTTTATTGTATAAAATGGTAGAGAATCTTATTCTAAAGGTAATGACACCAAAAATACAAAATCTGACCTAAGACTTACTAATTGCACAGGAGGTCAAGGAGCATGTTGAGCAACTTCAGTTTCTCTTAATTTAAGGTCTATTTTAGGCCAAATTCATTGTTCAAACTGACCCAGTTTCTGGCTATTTCGCTAGTATGCCATCTGCTCTTTCAGTTGAGGGCAAGGAACTGCCAGAACTACCAGAAGTATGAAATTTTGCTAATTTTATGCAAAAATTAACAAATTCCAATTTAAAAACAGATTCCAAAATAAACACTTCAGGTATCCCAGCCACTAAAGTAACCTTTGCTCTTTATTTTAAATCCATCATCACAAAAAACTGAAGTTTTTCTCTATTTCTTGGTTAATAAAATATAACCAAGAATTATTAGTAATGGTTTAGGCTGTCCTACTAATTAAAACCCATAAAATTGACCAGATGGGGTCTGGTCACCAAAATCAATTATTTCTGCCAATTTGAGGCCTATTTCAAACCATATCTAGTCTGAAACTGAGGAGAATCATCTCCACTTTACTATTATATCATCCAGTCTATCAACTGCCATCAGGAAGCAGCCAATAGAACCATGAAAACCATAGAAAACACCTCAAAATTACTATTCTGATCCAAACTCAAGGTCAAAGGTTAGCTGTTCCCATTATACATGGTATGGGGCAGGAATTTTTTTATATTATACTCATCCACTACAAACTCACCACACAAACCCGTGCATATTTAAGGGCACTGCTGTTAAGACACGTACACAGTGTACATAAACATCACTAACCTCAAAATTGTATGAAAGGGTTAGGAATGAAATTTGTTTTTTTTTTTTTTCAACAAGTCGGCCGTCTCCCACCGAGGCAGGGTGACCCAAAAAAGAAAGAAAATCCCCAAAAAGAAAATACTTTCATCATCATTCAACACTTTCACCACACTCACACATTATCACTGTTTTTGCAGAGGTGCTCAGAATACAACAGTTTAGAAGCATATACGTATAAAGATACACAACATATCCCTCCAAACTGCCAATATCCCAAACCACTCCTTTAAAGTGCAGACATTGTACTTCCCATTTCCGGGACTCAAGTCCGACTATATGAAAATAACCGGTTTCCCTAAATCCCTTCACTAAATATTACCCTGCTCACACTCCAACAGATCGTCAGGTCCCAAGTATCATTCGTCTCCATTCACTCCTATCTAACACGCTCATGCATGCTTGCTGGAAGTCCAAGCCCCTCGCCCACGTAATAATATTACAGGTACAACACCAATTTACTGGCAACAGATTGTCCTGCATCTCTTTTAGTCTGGACAAAATTACGAGACTACTTTTTTGTCAAAATGGTTGACCTGGCAACCACAGATGGTGTATATAGTGAATGATCACTAATATTGTTTACACTGCAGATTTTGGTGGTGATCCCTTGATTTTGGGTACAGTAACAAATGAACCTGTTTCATTCATACTAATATTTAATTTAAGTTTCCAGCAGACCATGATGGGACCTCTGTTGGTCCAACAAAATTGATATACTACTGTACTGGCAAAGCCTAGGAACCATGGGTGCTGGAAAGCTGGTGTTGTACCTGCTTCTCTGTAAGAAATATAGACTGTTAACCTACCATGGCCCGGTGGCCTGGTGGCTAAAGCTCTCTCTTCACACATGGAAGGCCTGGATTCGATTCCCGGTGGGGCAGAAACATTTCAGCATGTTTCCTTACACCTGTTGTCCTGTTCATCTAGCAGCAAATAGGTACCTGGGTGTTAGTCGACTGGTGTGAGTCGCATCCTGGGGGACAAGATTGAGGACCCCAATGGAAATAAGTTAGACAGTCCTCGATGACGCACTGACTTTCTTGGGTTATCCTGGGTGGCTAACTCTCCAGGGTTAAAAATCTGAACAAAATCTTATCTTACCATTGTGATAAATGTATCTTCTTAAGAAATAGCTTTTTTTTTTTTTTGCCCCCTCCCCCCACCCAGTGGCCATCTGAAAAGACAGGGTGGCTTAAGAAAAAAACACATTTACCACCATTCATTCAGTTACTGTTCTTTCTGGAAGTCTGCTGCCATCACAGTTCAGATTACCCTCTAACTACAAACTTTCCACCCCTTTTTTAGAATTCAAGCACTGGGTATCATTATCATTACCTTCACATGTTCTACTTGTGTTCCTTAACTAACAAGCTTTACTCTTCTCTGAATTTTTCCTCAAGCAATTAATATGAATTGGCTCAGTGCTTAGAATTATCCTCGATAATTCATCATTAATTTTGTTTTAACTTGTTGTCCGCTTCCCACCAAGGCAGGGTGGTCCAAAAAGAAAGAAAAACCCAAAAAGAAAGAAAAAACTTTCATCATTCAACATTTTCAAAATCACTCATACATAATCACTGTCTTTGCAGAGGCACTCAGATACAACAGTTTAGATGTCCCTCCAAACTGCCAATATCCTAAACCCCTCCTTTAAAGTGCAAGCATTGTACTTCCTATTTCCAGGACTCAAGTCTAGCTAATTGGTTTCCCTGAATCCCTTCACAAAATATTACCCTGCTCACTCTCCAACAGCTCATCAGGTCCGAAAAACCATTCATCTCCTGTCACACCTATCTAACATGCTTGCTGGAAGTCCAAGCCCCTCGCCCACAAAACCTCCTTTACCCCCTCCCTCCAACCTTTTTGAGGACAACCCCTACCCTGCCTTCCTTCCCCAATAGAGTTATACGATTTCCAAGTCATTCTACTTTGTTCCGTTCTCTCTAAATGACCAAACCACTTCAACAGCCTCTCTTCAGCCCTCTGACTAATATGACTCATGAAATTGTAATGACACGATTGCAAACAAACCATATCCCGGCCGGGATTGAACCCGCGGTCAGAGAGTCTCTGACCGCGGGTTCAATCCCGGCCGGGGTATGGTTTCTCTGAATAATACTTTTAGTAACTCCACACCTCCTCCTAATTTCCACACTATGAATTCTCTGCATAATATTTACACCACACATCGTCCCTAGACACGACATCTCCACTGCCTCCAGCCGCCTCCTCCCTGCAGCATTTACAACCCATGCTTCACACCTGTGTAAGAGTGTTGGTACCAATATACTCTCGTACATTCCCTTCTTTGTCTCCACAGATACCTTAATGCACCACTCGCCTTTTTTCCTTCATCATTTCTATGGTTTACCTCATCCTTCATAAACCCATTCGCTGACAAGTCAACTCCCAAATATCTGACAACATTCACTTCTTCTATACTCCCTCCCTCCAGTGTGATATCCAATTTTTCTTTATCTAAATTGTTTGATACCCTCATCACCTTACTCTTATCTATGTTCATTTTCAGCTTTCTACCTTTATGCACCCTTAATATTTACACATCATTAATATTATTTTTATATTCATAGGTTTTCAAAGGGGTCATTCCCAAGTTAACTTATTTAGCAATTTGCCTGATTTTGTTTGAAAAGTATTTCATTCTTAATAAGGTCTTTTCTTCAGCTGGTATTTGGAATTTTATATGACTGAAACACTGCAGTTTCCACTAAACAAATGGGTAATAATACTTTTTGAATTAGAAGCATCTTTTGTTTTTCTTCTTTTTTTTTTTAATTTTTAAATACAGGCAGATGGAATAAACGACAATTAGATCCACTAATGATCTTTGGAATACGATGTCATCTACAATACAAATTTAACATTTCATCAAAGATATGGCACAAGATTTGTCAGAACATGGATTCAAAATGCCGTTCAGCTTGGAAACGACGAATCCGAGGCATGGTCACCCAACCTCGTAATAGTAGAGTAAGTATGTCAGTAATATTTTATTTGTATTTTTCCTTTATTTATATTTTTTCTTCAGTATATTTAAGAGAACCTTGAAAAGTTCAGAGATTGTTGAGAATATATTGTAATAAACAATAATTGCATTACATTTTCCTGCAATAAAAATTAAATGCTACTATGTAGTATGCCCTAATGTTAGCACCTCTAATACTAAACCATAAACTAATGTACAGGTATGTACATTAGAGAGGTTCTTATTTATAGGCATGGAAAAGAAATAAAAATTATTTGAGGCAAAAATGCCCTTTGTAAAATTTTATTAAAATATTTTGATAATATGGGATCGCTCAAGGCCCTAGAATTTTCCCTCTGCAGTAGAATGTGAATGTTGAGGAACATTAGAATATTCTTCACTCTTCATTTGATATTATATAGTATAGGACTTGTAAGGGTTCTACCTGACAGAAAAGTTTACTAGCTGCTGCTTAATATTTAACATCATGACTGTAACCATTAAAAACTTCTTAGTTTATTGTAATTCAAATATAACATAAAATGATAATCAGTTATGTGTATTAATCATAGCAACTTCATAAGGTTACAGGACTCTGGGTACTAACCACTGACCAGTTACTCGTTGTTGCCCTCAGCATGTAGAGTTCACTTAAAGGCCTGAGGGTGTCACTTGTGGTGACTAGTTTTAAGATAAATTGGACCTTTTCATCCTTCATCAGGTATCCTGTAAAATCAATAACCAGTGCAATTCTGCACTTATCATGACTGTGATTGCCAGTATCATTGCATGATAGTCCTCATTCTCCTCCCATTGAGATATACTTAGTATATTGTTCTGTTTACAGAAGTTTAATCTCTGAAAATTTGCTTTCATCATAAATAAGACATTGGGGATCATTCACATGTTGAGTAAGGGGTTGTTAACCCTTTGAGGGTTTCGGACGTACTAGTACGGCTTACGACCCAGGGTTTTTGACGTACTAGTACTCCTAAATTCTAGCACCCTCAAATCTAGTGGGAGAAAGATGGTAGGCCTCCATATGAAACAATGGGTCTATGTGGTCAGTGTGCATGGTATAAAAAAAATCCTGCAGCACACAGTGCATAATGGGAAAAAAAAAACTTTGACCGTTTTTTTGGAATAAAACAGCGACTTTGCACTGTATTTTCGTATGGTATTGTTGTATTCTAGTTTTCTTGGTCTCATTTTATAGAATGGAAGGCATATCATAGAAATTGAGATGATTTTGACTGGTTTTACAATGAAAAGTACCTTGAAATTGAGCTCAAAGTAGCAGAAATGTCCGATTTTTACTAAAGTTCAAAAGTAAACAAATCATGCCAAGCGTCCAATACACGTCAACTGGTGAGTCTAATATTTCTTTGCAAGTGCGCCAATATGATTCCTACCATTTTTTACACTTATGCAGTAGTCTGCATAACAGTAAATCTTCTATTTTTTGTGACAAAAATTCAAAGTGGAAAGCAAAAGAATGTAAGTGGGGCCTTGAGACGTGACTAATGAACAGAGGAAATGTCATTTTAGTGCCAGGAATGTATTTCTTGTTTGTTCTGGACCCTATTCGGAAATTGGCATCTTTTGAAATTTGTGTGAAATTGGCAAAATTGCTAAATTCTGACCACTGTACTGGATAGTTGAAATTGGTAAATGGGTGGTTTCTTGCACTCAATCAATAGAAAAAATAGAGTTCTAGCGAAATATTCATGTTTTTTGTCGACTAGTACAGTGGAACTGGCTGAAAATGGGGCTCAAAGTGGGCAAAATCGCCGATCCGTAAACATCGCCGAGACGGCTAACTTCACGAGAGCATAATTCCGTAAGTTTTCCATCAAATTTCATATTTTTGGTGTCATTGTGATCGGGAAAAGATTCTCTATCTTTTCATAAGAATTTTTTTTTTCTTTTAAATTTGGCCGACCCTGAGAACGAATCTCGGAGAGGGCCTGTCGACCCTCAAAGGGTTAAGGTGGTTTGGACATGCAGAGAGGACGGAACAAAATAGAATGACTTCGGGAGTGTATAAATCTGTAGTGGAGGGAGACGGGGTAGAGGTCGGCCTAGGAAAGGTTGGAGGGAGGGGGTACAAGAGGTTTTGCGTGCGAGGGGCGTGGACTTCCAGCAGGCAAGCATGAGCATGTTAGATAGGAGCGAATGGAGACAAATGGGTGTTAGGACTTGACTTGCTGTTGGAGTGTGAGAAGGGAGTCAGGGAAACTGGCAGGCCGGGCTTGAGTCCTGGAGATGGGAAGTACAGTGCCTGCACTCTGAAGGAAGAGTGTTAATGTTGTAGTTTTATAACTGTAGTGTAAGCATGCCTCTGGCAAGACAGTGATGGAGTGAATGATATAAGTTTTTCTTTTTCGGGCCGCCCAGCCTTGGTGAGAGATGGCCGATGTGTTAATAATAAAAAAAATTGGGATGCATCTTTAGCACTTATCTCATCAGTCAAGACTTGTAGCTTTGTTTCAAGGCAGTGAGTGTAATATTCTTTCACAAGTGCCCTGATATTATTTATACCATTTCTACGCTATTTCTACACGAATGCAGTAGTCTGCATAACATAAAACTTTTATTTTTTGTGAGAATAAAAATTCAAAGTGGAAAGCAAAAGAAATGTAAGAGAAGCCTGGGGACAGGAGTAATGAACGGAGGAAATGTTATTTTAGTGCCAGAAATGTCTGTATTGTTTATTCTGGACCCTGTTTGGAAATTGGCATCTTTTGAAATTTGTGTGAAATTGGCAAAATTGCCAATTTCTGACCACGTTATTGGATAGTGAAAATCGATAAATGGGTGGTTTCTTTTACTCATTCAATAGAGAAAATGGAGTTCTAGTGAAATAGGTATGATTTTTGTCAACTGGTACATTGGAATTGGCCGAAAATAGGACTCAAAGTGGGCGAAATCGCCGATGCGTAAACATCGTCGAGACCGCTAACTTCACAAGAGCATAACTCTGTAAGTTTTCCATCAAATTTCATACTTTTGGTGTCATTATGATCGGGAAAAGATTCTCTATCATTTCATAAACAATAATTTTTTTTTTTTTTTTCAAAAAATTTCCAACTCTGAGAACAAGTTTAGGAGAGGCCCTGCCGAGCCTGAAAGGGTTAAAGTTAGACATTTTTTACTGATGAGGACCTGACAAATCTAGAAGCAGTGCTCTGAAATGATGTCTAGAACAGCTGATGCCTTTCCATTAGCTGTATAATGTACTGCAGGGTAAAATAGCCCAGAAATCCATAACAGAATTTATGCACACATCCACCTCAGCCCAGTAGGACCACAACATAACTCTCCACTCTCTTCACAATCATCCACAAACACTAGCACCTACAATTTAAGGTAAGAAATACTATTATTTCTGTTGCTTTTGTAGTATTAACCCATAAACGGTCAAAGCGTATATATATGTTCTTACTGCTAGCGCCCCAAACGTATACGTACGTTTTATTTTTCCTGTTTCCAAATTTGGCATGATTAGCCTGAGATGCCTGGTAGCATAGAATGGGTCTTAACACTCAGTGTGCACCATATTAAAATATCTGGGACTACCTAGTAGATTGTGGGAGCGCCAGCTAGAGCAAACAGTGCGGCAAACACCAAGGATTCACTGACATAATGTCATATTAACATTCCCCTTTTAAGAGGAAAATGATGTTAACCCCAAGTTTAGGGTCTGTCTATTTGTGCCTGTCTATCTCTGTCTCTTTTTATCTGTCCTCCTCCTCCTCCTCCTCCTCCTCCTCCTCCTCCTCCTCCTCCTCCTGTCCCCCTCTTCCTCCTCCTCCTGTCCCCCATCCTCCTGCTCCTCCTCCTCCTCCTCCTCCTCCTCCTGTCCTCCTCCTCCTCCTCCTGTCCTCCTCCTCCTCCTCCTGTCCTCCTCCTCCTCCTCCTGTCCTCCTCCTCCTCCTCCTGTCCTCCTCCTCCACCTCCTCCAGTCCTCCTCCTCCTCCTCCTCCTGTCCTCCTCCTCCTCCTCCTCCTCCTGTCCTCCTCCTCCTCCTCCTGTCCTCCTCCTCCTGTCCTCCTCCTCCTCCTCCTGTCCTCCTCCTCCTGTCCTCCTCCTCTCCTCCTCCTCCTGTCCTCCTCCTCTCCTCCTCCTCCTGTTCTCCTCCTCTCCTCCTCCTCCTGTCCTCCTCCTCTCTTCCTCCTCCTCCTGTCCTCCTCCTCTCCTCCTGTCCTCCTGTCCTCCTCCTCTCCTCCTGTCCTCCTGTCCTCCTCCTCTCCTCCTGTCCTCCTCCTCCTCTTGTCCTCCTCCTCCTCCTGTCCTCCTCCTCCTCCTGTCCTCCTGTCCTCCTCCTCCTGTCCTCCTGTCCTCCTCCTCCTCCTGTCCTCCTCCTCCTCCTGTCCTCCTCCTCCTCCTGTCCTCCTCCTCCTCCTGTCCTCCTGTCCTCCTCCTGTTCTCCACCTGTCCTCCTTGTCCTCCTCCTGTCCTCCTCCTGTCCTCCTCCTGTCCTCCTCCTGTCCTCCTCCTGTCCTCCTCTTGTCCTCCTGTCCTCCTCCTGTCCTCCTCCTGTCCTCCTGTCCTCCTCCTGTCCTCCTCCTGTCCTCCTCCTGTCCTCCTCCTGTCCTCCTCCTGTCCTCCTCCTGTCCTCCTCCTGTCCTCCTCCTGTCCTCCTCCTGTCCTCCTCCTGTCCTCCTCCTCCTGTCCTCCTCCTCCTGTCCTCCTCCTCCTGTCCTCCTCCTCCTCCCAGGAACGTAACCCTATTTTTCATGAAAGTTCTTCAGTTTATCTCACACGGCATTTTCAGAAATGTAACTACCATGTAATATAAAGGTCTGCTCTATTTCATTTATTTTAACAACTGGTGAATCAAAGACACATGGACAGAAGAAGTTTTGCTCCACCTCATGCAAAGCATCGATAAATAAAGACTTCATCTGTCCATGTGTCTTCGATTTATCAAGTTGCATATTTCAGTAACTATTGAAATGTAGCTATTTATATAGGTGCTCCATCACATGGCAGTTCTGTACCTTTTTTCCCTTGTCCTTATGCATAGGAAAAGACTGCAAACAGAAGACAAGTACAAGTACCACTTGGCAGCATCATCTGGTAGAACCATTCCCTCTTTCTTTACCAAACTATTTCTCGGCTTTTTCTAGGTGTGGAAATTTTGAATTAACTAGCTACATTTATACTATTTGTTTGATGTCTTTTGGCATTTAATTAATTCAGCACCTAATTGTGAGATTAATAGATTGAGAAGCTTAGATTCACTCTCAAGTGATGCATAATGGCATTATCCACAGACAAAACTTGTTTAATATTGTGAGTCACTTCAGAAAAGCATGTTTTAAAAGGGTCAACAAAAACAAATGTTGAAGACATTAATTGCTGTTGTACTGTAATACATGTGATACTGATCAAATATAGGTCAGACCAATACATGTCAAGGTCTAGTGGTAAATGAAGTGCAGTTTTATTTAGGTTTGATGAGTTGAACAATTTTAACAAAAAACTTGTTTTGTGCACAGCATATTGACACGTAATAATAGTCTGGAGACAGAAAGGAAACTTAAGAATGGGATACTTACATTGATAAATGCCTGTACCTTGTTTTTGTGCCTCAAAGGACAAACAAGGAAACAGAAGCACTACCTGCTACAAGTGCCTGATCAGCCAGGGTGTCATAGTTATGTAAATTTGGAGGCTATTAGAAGGAACAGTGTAGCTGACCAAGCATTTTACAAAAAATCTGACTTCATGCTGGGCTGAGTGTAGAATGTTTCAAATATGTCACAGATGTATTACAGGTACTGTGTGGTAACACCAAGAAGTACTGTACAAATGAAAACTAAGAGACTTGTATAGTTTGGTAAAAGTTAAAATAATTTATTAAATTATTGTTAAAGATAAATTATTTTTTTCTTTTGCTAGGGCCTGGGTACATAAATTTTTGGTACCTAAATATTTGTAATTGTCATGATAATTATATTTTATTAAAAGGCAGGTAGAATTATTTCCATAGGCTATAATTAAAAAGCTTGATGAACTTGACTAGACTCGTGTCTTAATTCTTTCCAGCAAGTACCACAAATCGGACATACCTCCTCTGTTCGTAAGGATCCAGCTGTCACAGAAGATATATCTTTTGACTTTGATTCTCTACAGAATTCAAACTTAGATCTAAGTGATGTTAAGGTAAGTGTGTGTAAATTTTCAAGATGGGATTCACATGAAGCATATATACCTGTTGTAGACAAACAGTTTTAATAATTCTTGTCCAGTGTCATGTGCCTAGTACAGTTTAACCCTTAAACTGTCCAACTGTAGATATACTTTTACTCGCATAGCACTCCGAACGTAGATCAACATTTTATTTTTCATTCCTTCAAAACTGAGGCGATAGGCCTGAGTTGCCTAGACATGAGAGAATAGGTCTTAACACTCAGTGTGCACAGTATTAAAAAATCTGGGACCACTTAGTACCTTGTGGGAGCACCAGTTCAATTGAGCGCCAGCTAGAGCAAATAGCGTGGCAAACACCAGGGATTCACTGATGTCATGTTGCATTAACACCCCTTTTAAGAGGAAAGTAAAAATAGATTAGATAAATACATGAGTGGGTGTGAGATGGACCTGACTAGCTTGTGCTACTAGGTCTGATGCTGTACTCCTTTCTTCAGTGGATGTGACCTGACTAGGTGGGTCATTGGTCTAAGCTGGGGGGTGACATGGACCCTCCTTGCATGGACCAGTAGGCCTGCTGCAGAGTTCCCTCTTTCTTATGTTCTTATGTATTCGGCAGGCTGGCCGGCTAGCTGGCTGGCTGGTTTTGGCTGTCTCTGGCTCTGTCTCTATCTGTCTATATCTCTGTCTATCTATATCTGTCTCTCTCACATGTACACATAAGTACAGTTATTATACATAGTGTAAATTACCTGGGATAACCCAAAAAATTCCAGGCTCAGTGCTATACTGTACTTGTAGATCTACGACATAAATAACCATGACACAATATGCATTTTTGCTTGCTCGGGAATCAGGGAGCGGCTCGTAAACCAACAGTTTTATAGCTGCTCCCTGAGACAGAGACCTCAGATGGAAAGACAGACAAACACAGGCAGACAGAAAGACAGATAAGCAGAGCTAGACACACAGACAGGCAGATATATAGACAGACAATTAGACATACAGACATGTTTGTGTGTAACAGTGAAAACAAATAAAGCGAGGGTTCCCTGCAGCAGTGCCTATTTATCAAGTGTCACTGGGTTGTCAACAGTTCAAGAAGTTTCATATATACTCCAGGCACACACAGGCAGACAGAAAGACAGTTAAGTAGAGCTAGACAGATAGATAAGCAGAGACAGACAGACATGTTTGTGTGTAACAGTGAAAACAAATAAAGCGAGGGTTCCCTGCAGCAGTGCCCATTTATCAAGTGTCACTGGGCTGTCAACAGTTTACAGACACTTGTCATAACACCATTTTTCAAGGAGTTTCATATGTACTCCAGGCACACACAGGCAGACAGAAAGACAGATAAGCAGAGACAGACAGACATGTTTGTGTGTGACAGTGAAAACAAAGAAAGCAGGGTTCACTGCATGCACATTCATCAGGTGTCACTGCCTGTCATAACACCATGCTTCAAAATATACTCCAGGTGTCTAAAACATTGCTGGGACCTATAAATACTTTGTATATATATATATATATGACCCAGGCAGGTGAAAATGTTCACCTGTCAGTGTGAGTGTGACTATTTGAGTACTATTTCATTACCTAATATATTAGTGTCAGAACAAAGATTGGCTATGAAATCACAAGAACTATTATGAATTGTAATTATCAGAACGTAAAAAAATATGTTAAAATAAAAACGAGAAAGAAAGGTATATCAGCAACACTTCTGCAAGCGGCAGGAGTCGATGTTGTTGTCAGGTGAGCATCCAGCACCATCTTCACGGGCTTATATCTCAGTAAGTACTGACCCTAAAATTTTTTTTATCTTATAACATGTAGAATGATCTCTTCGTTTAAAAAAAAAAAATTTTTTTTTTTGTTCAAAATACAGTGGATCCCTGAGTTTCGTGATTAATCCGTTCCAGAGAGCCTGCCGAAAGTCAGAATTCACGAAACTCGAAACCATTTTCCCCATAAGAAATAATGGAAATCAAATATGCATATCTAGCAAATAGCGTCTCTAATAAGGCTAACATTACACTTACCATTTACTGAAGACTTCTGGGTGAGATGCTGAACTGATGGTGAGATGAGGCCTGTTTTGGAAGTGATAGGAGGAAGGACATGTACACTATCCAATGTTTGGAAGTTAAGAGAATCTCCT
Organism: Cherax quadricarinatus; assembly: GCF_038502225.1. Lineage (NCBI taxonomy): Eukaryota > Metazoa > Arthropoda > Malacostraca > Decapoda > Parastacidae > Cherax > Cherax quadricarinatus. Next base: position 32,935,088 of record NC_091294.1, on the reverse strand, counting down.
TCCATTAGGACTTCAGGTAGCAATGCCCCTGGTCATCGTGGCAGAGCGACTTTATGGGGACATGAAATTCTGCAGCCCATTTACACAAAAGCTCTGTTTGAAAGGTGCTTTGTAGTGACCTCAGAAACTCAACTGACTCTAAGAGAGTTTTGGAGAGAGGGACCTTGAACTCTGCTTGGAAGAAACTGTGGCCAGAATGTGTAGACAAAAGGGATTTTGAAGGGTTTGAGGCTAACCCTGAGAGGATTATGCCAGTTGAGGAATTGGGAAACTAACCACTGATCTTCTTGAAGTGCAAACCTTCATGGATGAAAATCACCCTCACACAGCTATTGCAAGCCGTGCTGGTGATTATTTTTAGGGAAATGCCACTGGATCTTCAATAAAAGTAAGTGTCATGTAATTGTGCATGCCTTTTTCAGTTTGTGTGTATTAAAATTAACATTTCATGTGGTAAAATTTTTTTTTTTCATACTTTTGGGTGTCTTGCACGGATTAATTTGATTTCCATTATTTCTTATGGGGAAAATTCATTCGCATACCGATCATTTCGCATAACAATGAACTATGCGGGGGTCCACTGTAATCCATTCCAGACACCCAAAAATATTAAAATAAAATATTTTTTTCAAATTAAATAAAGATTTACATACTGAAAACAATCAGAAATCAAGTACATGCATATCAAAAATAATAATAACATTACACTTACCTTTACTGAAGACTTCTGGGTGGATGGAAGATGGGAGGAGGGGATAGGAGGAAGGTGTACACTATTGTTTGGAAGGAGAATCTCCTTCCATTAGGACTTCAGGTAGCAAGTCCTTTTCTGGGGTTACTTCTTCTTTTAATGCCACTGGGAACAACTTGAGAGTCACTGGACCCCTGTCGCACAAAATATCTGTCCAGAGAGGTCTGTTTCTGGCATTTCTTTATGATTTGCCTGAAGTGGGACAAGGTTTTGTCACTGAACATGTTGCAGATATGGCTTGTTTCAGCTTGGTCAGGGTGATACTTTTCAACAAAACTTTGCAACTCATTCCACTTTGAACACATGTCATTAATCACTGAAGAAGGCACCTCCTTCACTCTCTTTTCCTCTTCCTCTGAAGCAAGTTCCTCAGCTGTGGTCTGATGCTGTTCCAGTTGAAGCTCTTGCAGTTTGTCAGTGGTTAGCTCTTCCCTGTGATCCTCCACCAACTCTTCCACATCCCTGTCACTCACCTCCAACCCCATGGACTTGCCCAATGCCACAACACCTTCCACAACAGGCAGAGGGTCGGCAGGGTCAGGGTCTGCCTCAAACCCTTCAAAATCCCTCTGGATCGTGTTCTTCGCTTTCTTTACCAAAGGGCTTGCACTAGCTTTTCTTGGGCCCATGGTGACTTATTTAGCAATTGCAATCGCAAAAAACAATGGATTATTACGTATGAACCCGCGGGGTGATGGTCACGTGTTGGTAAACAATGGCACACTGAGCGTGAATGGCGTGGGAGACTGGCTTTGTGTGTGCGGTGATGGGCGGACGGGTACCGGACGGTCGCCGAATCACGAGTCTAATCACGAAACTCGAGGCCAAATTTTACCGAAAAAACTTGCCGAAAGTCGAATTTCACAAAAGTCGATGCTGCCGAAACTCGGGGGTCCACTGTATTTGAAGTGCTATGCGAGTGAATGTAGATCTACGTTTGGACAGTTTAAGGGTTAACTCATTCGTCAATACCACAGTCCCCCCCCTCCTCATTTTTTCACAAAATTGTTTCAGAACTGATATATGCTTTACCTTTTGCCATGTAATGAACTACAGTGTACATGTGTATACCATATACATTTTCAGCCTTGCAACTATAGAATAGTAATTTCAAGAACTAGTTTCATTTGAAATTTTAATTATTGAGGTTGTGTGTTTTGAGTCTCATGTCTTCATAGTTTTTTTTTTTTTTTTTCAACAAGTCGGCCGTCTCCCACCGAGGCAGGGTGACCCAAAAAAGAAAGAAAATCCCCAAAAAGAAAATACTTTCATCATCATTCAACACTTTCACCACACTCGCACATTATCACTGTTTTTGCAGAAGTGCTCAGAATACAACAGTCTAGAAGCATACACATATAAAGATACACAACATATCCCTCCAAACTGCCAATATCCCAAACCCCTCCTTTAAAGTGCAGGCATTGTACTTCCCATTTCCAGGACTCAAGTCCGACTATATGAAAATAACCGGTTTCCCTGAATCCCTTCACTAAATATTACCCTGCTCACACTCCAACAGATCGTCAGGTCCCAAGTACCATTCGTCTCCATTCACTCCTATCTAACACGCTCACGCACGCTTGCTGGAAGTCCAAGCCCCTTACCCACAAAACCTCCTTTACCCCCTCTCTCCAACCCTTTCGAGGACGACCCCTACCCCGCCTTCCTTCCCCTATAGATTTATATGCTTTCCATGTCATTCTACTTTGATCCATTCTCTCTAAATGACCAAACCACCTTAACAACCCCTCTTCTGCCCTCTGACTAATACTTTTATTAACTCCACACCTTCTCCTAATTTCCACACTCCGAATTTTCTGCATAATATTTACACCACACATTGCCCTTAAACAGGACATCTCCACTGCCTCCAACCGTCTCCTCGCTGCTGCATTTACCACCCAAGCTTCACACCCATATAAGAGTGTTGGTACTACTATACTTTCATACATTCCCTTCTTTGCCTCCATAGATAACGTTTTTTGACTCCACATATACCTCAACGCACCACTCACCTTTTTTCCCTCATCAATTCTATGATTAACCTCATCCTTCATAAATCCATCCGCCGACACGTCAACTCCCAAGTATCTGAAAACATTCACTTCTTCCATACTCCTCCTCCCCAATTTGATATCCAATTTTTCTTTATCTAAATCATTTGACACCCTCATCACCTTACTCTTTTCTATGTTCACTTTCAACTTTCTACCTTTACACACATTCCCAAACTCATCCACTAACCTTTGCAATTTTTCTTTAGAATCTCCCATAAGCACAGTATCATCAGCAAAAAGTAACTGTGTCAATTCCCATTTTGAATTTGATTCCCCATAATTTAATCCCACCCCTCTCCCAAACACCCTAGCATTTACTTCCTTTACAACCCCATCTATAAATATATTAAACAACCATGGTGACATTACACATCCCTGTCTAAGACCTACTTTTACCGGGAAGTAGTCTCCCTCTCTTCTACACACCCTAACCTGAGCCTCACTATCCTCATAAAAACTCTTTACAGCATTTAATAACTTACCACCTATTCCATATACTTGCAACATCTGCCTTCATAGTACTCTTACCAAATTGCTTTACAATTGTTATGTATAGAATTTACCTTCAATTAATGTAATATGTCGTATGCATTTTCATCTTATTCTCCACGGGGAAGTGGAACATAATTATTCCTCAGTAAGCCATATGTGTTGTAAGAGGCGACTAAAATGCCAGGAGCAAGGGGTTAGTAACCCCTTGTATACATTACTAAAGTTAAAAAGAGAAGCTTTTGTTTTTCTTTTTGGGCCACCCTGCTTCGGTGGGATACAGCCATTGTTTTGAAAAAAGAAGATTTTCATCTTATCATTATTAAAGCAATTAAGAACTAACTTCATTATACTGTACATCCTCTCCTCACTTAACAATGGAGTTCCGTTCCTAAGACCTTGTGGGTAAACAAATTCGTTGCTAAGTGAGGAGCATACTATAATGGTAGTGGGTTTGTGTTAACCATCTTTGATATTGTTTTAATATCACCTTTGCACCATTTATAACATTTCTGGTATATTTTAAAATGTTTATACCATAGTTTACTGTATATTGTAATAAACAGAATAGAGGAAATCAGCTCTAATATGCATTATTTAAGTATGCATGCTGGTCAGAGAGCCTGTGGTAAGTCCGAGTCGTCGGTAAACAAGTACGTCGCTAAGTGAGGAGAGGTTGTCTTATATTTTTATAGGGCTCTTGTTTTCTTAATTGTCTACTTGTATCTCTAGAATGGTTTCAAAGTTGGTTTCTGTATTCTATAACTTTTATGTCTTGAACCTCTTGGAGACACTTTTAATGTGTGTAACATGCAAGTGTTGTATTTGGGTTAATATTTAAACTTCTGCTACATAAGTAACTTAGATTCTGTTTCTTAATCATTCTGGTTAAGATAGATCAGACTAGAAATTGTGTGGGTAGCCACATGGACACAGCCATGACCTTGGCCAGTGGTCCATAATAAAAAAAATAAAAAATAAAAATGTTTATTTCCTTGTAAAGCTTACAATGTGTGGTTAACATGTTATTTTTTTTTTATTAGCACATTGGCCATTTCCCCACCAAGGCAGGGTGGCCCAAAAAAGAAAAACTTTCATTATCATTCACTCCATCACTGTCTTGCCAGAGGTATGCGTACACTACAGTTATAAAACCGCAACACTAATACCACTCATTCAGAGTGCTGGCACTGTACTTCCCATCTCCAGGAATTCAGTCCGGCCTGCCAGTTTCCCTGAATCCCTTAAGAACATAAGAATGGAGGAACATTGCAGAAGGCCTACTGGCCCATGCGAGGCAGGTCCTTATCAAAACGACCTCTACCCAAAGCTATCCAAGAAATAACTCCCGTACCCAGTGACATCAATCAAACCCAGCCCCTCCCACTCATATATTTGTCCAGTCTCTTCTTAAAGCTACCCAAGGTCCTAGCCTCTACCACCCCACTGGGAAGACTGTTCCACGCATCAACAACTCTGTTAGAAAACCAGTACTTACCTATGTCCTTTCTCAATCTAAATTTATCCAACTTAAATCCATTATTTCTGGTTCTTACCTGGTTCGACACCCTCAGTACTTTATTAATATCTCCCTTGTTTATGCCCGTCATCCACTTATACACTTCAATGATATTTCCCCTCATCCTACGCCTCTCCAGAGAGTGGAGATTTAAGGCTTAAAGTCTATCTTTATACGGGAGGTTCCTTACACATTAAATCATTTTAGTCATTCTTCTCTGTATGTTCTCTAATGAGTCTATATCCATCCTGTAGTAAGGGGACCAAAACTGAGCAGCATAATCTAAATGAGGCCTCACTAGTGATGTATAGAGCTGTAAAATAACTTTTGGACTTCTGTTACTTATACTTCTTGAGATAAATCCAAGTAATCTGTTGGCCTTGTTGTGCACACTAAGGCACTGTTGTCTTGACTTTAGATTTCTGCTTACCATGACTCCCAAGTCTTTTTCACATTCTGTATGATCAAGCTCTACTTCATCTAGATTATAGCTTCGAGGGTTATTTTCATTACCAAGGGCAAGTACCTTACACTTATCCACATTGAACTTCATCTGCCATTTTTCAGACCAAGACATTAATTTGTCCAAATCGTCCTGGAGTTCATTGATATCCTCCTCAGAGTGAATTATACGGCCTATCTTTGTATCATCAGCAAACTTACTCATGTCACTCGTAATCCCTTCATCAAGGTCATTAATGTAAATTATGAACAAGAGAGGGCCTAAAACTGATCCTTGTGGAATGCCACTAGTGACTAATCCCCATTCAGATTTCACTTCATTAATGGTAACTCTCTGCTTTCTATTGGTAAGCCATGCCTCTATCCATGCTAGAACTTTACCTCCTATACTATGAGCTGCCACTTTTCTTAAGAGTCTCTTGTAAGGTACTCTGTCGAAGGCTTTACTAAAGTCCAAATAAACAATATCATATTCCTTATCACTGTCAACTGCCTCAAATGTTCTATTGAAGAACGTCAGTAAGTTTGTCAGGCAGGAACGACCTCTCGTGAATCCATGCTGAGATTCATTTATCAAGTTATGCTCTTCAAGATGACTTCTGGTAATGTCAGCTATAATTGATTCTAATAGTAGGTTGGTAGACAGCAACCACCCAGGGAGGTACTACCGTCCTGCCAAGTGAGTGTAAAACAAAAGCCTGTAATTGTTTTACATGATGGTAGGATTGCTGGTGTCTTTTGTCTGTCTCATATATATGCAAGATTACAGGTACGTCTTGCTACTTCTACTTACACTTAGGTCACACTACACATACATGTACACGTTTATTTATACACACCCATCTGAGTTTTCTTTGATTTTATCTTAATAGTTCTTGGCCTTATTACTTTTCCTTTTATATCCATGGGGAAGTGGAATAAGAATCTTTCCTCCGTAAGCCATGCATGTTGTAAAAGTCAACTAAAATGCTGGGAACAATGAGCTAGTAACCCCTTTTCCTGTAAAGATTACTGAAAAGAATAATAAGAAGAAAATTGTCAGAGTGGGAAGTCTGAATGTGCATGGATGTTGTGCAAATGATAAAAAAGAGATGATTGTAGATGTTATGAATGAGAAGAAGCTGGATGTCCTGGGTTAAGTGAAACAAAGCTGAAGGGGGTGGGAGAGTTTCAATGGAGAGGAATAAATGAGATTAGGTCAGGGGTTTCAAATAGAGTTAGAGCTAAAGAAGGAGTAGCAATAATGTTGAAGGATAAGCTATGGCAGGAAAAGAGGGACTATAAATGTATTAATTCAAGGATTATGTGGAGTAAAATAAAGATTGTATGTGAAAAGTGGGTAATAGTAAGCGTGTATGCACCTGAAGAGAGAAGTGTAGAGGAGAGAGAGAGATTTTGGGAAATGTTGAGTGAATGCGTGGAGAGTTTTGAATCAAGTGTGAGAGTAATGGTGGTTGGGGATTTCAATGCTAAAGTGGGTAAAAATGTTATGGAGGGAGTAGTAGGTAAATTTGGGGTGCCAGGGGTAAATGTAAATGGGGAGCCTTTAATTGAGCTATGTGTAGAAAGAGATTTGGTAATAAGTAATACATATTTTATGAAAAACAGGATAAATAAATATACAAGATATGATGTAGCACATAATGAAAGTAGTTTGTTAGATTATGTATTGGTGGATAAAAGGTTGATGGGTAGGCTCCAGGATGTACATGTTTATAGAGGGGCAACTGATATATTGGATCATTATTTAGTTGTAGCTACAGTTAGAGTAAGAGGTAGATGGGAAAAGAGGAAGGTGGCAACAACAAGTAAGAGGGAGGTGAAAGTGTATAAACTAAGGGAGGAGGAAGTTCGGGTGAGATATAAGCGACTATTGGCAGAAAGGTGGGCTAGTGTAAAGATGAGTAGTGGGGGGGTTGAAGAGGGTTGGAATAGTTTTAAAAATGCAGTATTAGAGTGTGGGGCAGAAGTTTGTGGTTATAGGAGGGTGGGGGCAGGAGGAAAGAGGAGTGATTGGTGGGATGATGAAGTAAAGGGTATGATAAAAAAGAAAAAGGTAGCTTATGAGAGGTTTTTACAAAGCAGAAGTGTTATAAGAAGAGCAGAGTATATGGAGAGTAAAAGAAAGGTGAAGAGAGTGGTGAGAGAGTGCAAAAGGAGAGCAGATGATAGAGTGGGAGAGGCACTGTCAAGAAATTTTAATGAAAATAAGAAAAAATTTTGGAGTGAGTCAAACAAGTTAAGAAAGCCTAGGGAAAGTATGGATTTGTCAGTTAAAAACAGAGTAGGGGAGTTAGTAGATGGGGAGAGAGAGGTATTAGGTAGATGGCAAGAATATTTTGAGGAACTTTTAAATGTTGAGGAAGAAAGGGAGGCAGTAATTTCATGCACTGGCCAGGGAGGTATACCATCTTTTAGGAGTGAAGAAGAGCAGAATGTAAGTGTGGGGGAGGTATGTGAGGCATTATGTAGAATGAAAGGGAGTAAAGCAGCTGGAACTGATGGGATCATGACAGAAATGTTAAAAGCAGGGTGGGATATGGTGTTGGAGTGGTTGGTACTTTTGTTTAATAAATGTATGAAAGAGGGAAAGGTACCTGGGGATTGGCGGAGAGCATGTATAGTCCCTTTATATAAAGGGAAAGGGGACAAAAGAGATTGTAAAAATTATAGAGGAATAAGTTTACTGAGTATACCAGGAAAAGTGTACGGTAGGGTTATAATTGAAAGAATTAGAGGTAAGACAGAATGTAGGATTGCGGATGAGCAAGGAGGTTTCAGAGTGGGTAGGGGATGTGTAGATCAAGTGTTTACATTGAAGCATATATGTGAACAGTATTTAGATAAAGGTAGGGAAGTTTTTATTGCATTTATGGATTTAGAAAAGGCATATGATAGAGTGGATAGAGGAGCAATGTGGCAGATGTTGCAAGTATATGGAATAGGTGGTAAGTTACTAAATGCTGTAAAGAGTTTTTATGAGGATAGTGAGGCTCAGGTTAGGGTGTGTAGAAGAGAGGGAGACTACTTCCCGGTAAAAGTAGGTCTTAGACAGGGATGTGTAATGTCACCATGGTTGTTCAATATATTTATAGATGGGGTTGTAAAAGAAGTAAATGCTAGGGTGTTCGGGAGAGGGGTGGGATTAAATTATGGGGAATCAAATTCAAAATGGGAATTGACACAGTTACTTTTTGCTGATGATACTCTGCTTATGGGAGATTCTTAAGAAAAATTGCAAAGGTTAGTGAATGAGTTTGGGAATGTGTGTAAAGGTAGAAAGTTGAAAGTGAACATAGAAAAGAGTAAGGTGATGAGGGTATCAAATGATTTAGATAAAGAAAAATTGGATATCAAATTGAGGAGGAGGAGTATGGAAGAAGTGAATGTTTTCAGATACTTGGGAGTTGACGTGTTGTTGGATGGATTTATGAAGGATGAGGTTAATCATAGAATTGATGAGGGAAAAAAGGTGAGTGGTGTGTTGAGGTATATGTGGAGTCAAAAAACGTTATCTATGGAGGCAAAGAAGGGAATATATGAAAGTATAGATGTGAAGCTTGGGTGGGAAATGCAGCAGCGAGGAGACGGTTGGAGGCAGTGGAGATGTCCTGTCTAAGGGCAATGTGTGGTGTGAATATTATGCAGAAAATTTGGAGTGTGGAAATTAGGAAAAGGTGTGGAGTTAATAAAAGTATTAGTCAGAGGGCTGAAGAGGGGTTGTTGAGGTGGTTTGGTCATTTAGAGAGAATGGATCAAAGTAGAATGACATGGAAAGCATATAAATCTATAGGGGAAGGAAGGCGGGGTAGGGGTCATCCTCGAAAGGGTTGGAGAGAGGGGGTAAAGGAGGTTTTGTGGGCGAGGGGCTTGGATTTCCAGCAAGTGTGCGTGAGCGTGTTAGATAGGAGTGAATGGAGACGAATGGTACTTGGGACCTGACGATCTGTTGGAGTGTGATCAGGGTAATATTTAGTGAAGGGATTCAGGGAAACCGGTTATTTTCATATAGAGTGGACCCCCGGTTAACGATAGTTTTTCACTCCAGAAGTATGTTCAGATGCCAGTACTGACCGAATTTGTTCCCATAAGGAATATTGTGAAGTAGATTAGTCCATTTCAGACCCCCAAACATACACGTACAAACGCACTTACATAAATACACTTACATAATTGGTCGCATTCGGAGGTGATCGTTATGCGGGGGTCCACTGTAGTTGGACTCGAGTCCTGGAAATGGGAAGTACAATGCCTGCACTTTAAAGGAGGGGTTTGGGATATTGGCAGTTTGGAGGGATATGTTGTGTATCTTTATACGTATATGCTTCTAAACTGTTGTATTCTGAGCACCTCTGCAAAAACAGTGATAATGTGTGAGTGAGGTGAAAGTGTTGAATGATGATGAAAGTATTTTCTTTTTGGGTATTTTCTTTCTTTTTTGGGTCACCCTGCCTCGGTGGGAGACGGCCGACTTGGAAAAAAAAAAAAAAACTTGCCCACTATAGATGTCAGGCTTATTGGACGGTAATTTGAAGGAACGGACCTATCCCCTGATTTGAATATAGGAACCACATTAGCCATCTTCCACAACTCTGGCACAGCACCGGTAAAGATGGACGCATTAAACACACTCGTTAATGGCTGACTAAGCTCCATCTTGCATTCCTTAAGTACCCTGGAAAACAGCTCATCGGGTCCCGGGGACTTATTTTGCTTCAGTTTGTCTATCTGTTTAATAACCATGTCCCTCGTGACAGTAATATTAGTTAATTTAAATTCATCAGGAACTAAATAATTGTTAATTACTGGAATCTCATTTACATCTTCCTGTGTAAAAACTGACAAAAAATAGTCATTAAATAAGGAACACATTTCCAGTTCATTATCCGTCAGCTGTCCATTCCCAATTTTCAGAGGTCCTACTTTTTCCTTCACCTTCGTCCTATACACTTGAAAGAACCCCTTTGGATTAGTCTTTGATTCATTAGCAACTCTAATTTCATAGTCACGTTTAGCCTTTCTAATACCCTTTTTTACTTCTCTTTTAAGCTGAACATATTGGTCAGTAAGGTTAACCTCTCCTCTTCTGATGTGCCTATAAATTCCCCTTTTCTCCCCTAATAGATGCTTTAGCCTCCTGTTAACCCATTTGGGATCATTATTATTACACCTAATTTCTCTCTGGGGAATGTATGTACTCTGGGCACGGTGTACATTATTAAGAAAACAATCATAAAAGTAGATCCCTTCATAATCATAAGTATGATCATCGTGAATAAAATCTTTAGCTAGATAACCCCAATCAAGATTAGACAGGTGTTCCCTAAGTCCATTATAATCGGCAGAACGAAAATCAGGGAATTTTACTTCGTAAATGTTTTCTTGCTTATGCTCCAAAACCACGTCAAGTCCTAAAAAACATTCGTCTCCATTTGTTCCTGTCTAACACGCTCAGGCACACTTGCTGGAAATCCAAGCCCCTCGCATACAAAACCACCTCTACCCCCTCCCTCCAACCTATCCCTGGCCGACCCCTACCCAACCTTCCCTCCACTACAGATTTATACACTGGAAGTCATTCTATTTCATTCCAACCTCTCTACATGTCCAAACCATCTCAGTAACCCCTCCTCAGTCCTCTGGATAATAGTTTTGGTAATCCCACACCTCCTCCTCCTAATCTTCAAACTATGGATTCTGCATTATATTCACACTGCACATTGCCTGCAGACATGACATCCTCACTGCCTCCAGCCTTCTCCTTGGTGCAACATTCACCACCTCACACCCATATGAGAGCATTGGTATAACTATACTCTCATACATTTCCCTCTTTGCTGTCATGGACAAAGTTCTTTGACTCTTCAGACTCCTCAGTGCACTGCTCACCTGTTTCCTCTCATCGATTCTGTTATTCACATCATCTTTCATAGACCCATCTGCTGACATGTCCACTCCCAGATGTCTGAATACATTCCCCTCCTCCATATTCTCTCCCTCCAATCTGATATCCAATCTTATGTTACCTAAATTTTTGGTTATCCTCATCACCTTTCTCTTTCCTTCATTCACTTTTAATTTCCTTCTTTTACATACCCTACCAGACTCATCATCCAACTTCTGTAACTTCTCTTTAGAATCTCCCAAAAGCACAGTGTCCTCAGCAAAGAGCAACTGTGACAACTCCCACTTTGTGTTAGATTCTTTATCTTTTAACCCCACAACTCTTGCCATCACCCGAGCATTCACTTCTCTTACAACTCCATCTATGAATATATTGAACAACCATGGTGACATCACACATCCTCAGCTAAGCCTACTTTTACTGGGAAATAATCTCCCTCTCACCTGCATACTTTAACCTGAGCCTTACTATCCTCGTAAAGACTCTTTACTGCTTTCAGTAACCTACCTCCTATTCTATGCATTTGCAACATCTGCCACATTGCCCCCCTATCCACCCTGTCATATGCCTGTACCAATTCCATAAATGCCACAAAAACCTCTTTACCCTTATCTAAATACTGTTCACTTATATACCTCACTGCAAACACTTGGTCTACACACCCCCTACCCTTCCTAAAGCCTCCTTGTTCATCTGCTATCCTGCTTTCCATCTTATTCTTAATTCTTTCAATAATAACTCTACCATACACTTTACCAGGTATACTCAACAGACTTCTTTCTTTCTTTCTTTCAACACACCGGCCGTATCCCACCGAGGCGGGGCGGCCCAGAAGGAAAAACGAAAGTTTCTCTTTTTACATTTAGTAATATATACAGGAGAAGGGGTTACTAGCCCCTTGCTCCTGGCATTTTAGTTGCCTCTTACAACACGCATGGCTTACGGAGGAAGAATTCTGTTCCACTTCCCCATGGAGGTAAGAGGAAATAAACAAGGACAAGAACTAGAAAGAAAACCCAGAGGGGTGTGTATATATATGCTTGTACATGTAGGTAGTAGGTTGGTAGACAGCAACCACCCAGGGAAGTACTACCGTCCTGCCAGATGACTGTGAAACAGAAACCTGTAACTGTTTTGCATGATGGTAGGATTGCTGGTTTCTTTTTCTGTCTCATAAACATGCTAGATAACAGGGATATCTTGCTACTCCTACTTACACTTTGGTCACACTTCACAGACACGCACATGCATATATATATACATACATCTAGGTTTTTCTCCTTTTTCTAAATAGCTCTAGTTCTTCTTTATTTCTTCTATTGTCCATGGGGAAGTGGAAAAGAATCTTTCCTCCGTGAGCCATGCGTGTCGTATGAGGCGACTAAAATGCCAGGAGCAATGGGCTAGTAACCCCTTCTCCTGTAGACATTTACTAAAAAAGAGAAGAAGAAAAACTTTATAAAACTGGGATGCTTGAATGTGCGTGGATGTAGTGCGGACGACAAGAAACAGATGATTGCTGATGTTATGAATGAAAAGAAGTTGGATGTCCTGGCCCTAAGCGAAACAAAGCTGAAGGGGGTAGGGGAGTTTCAGTGGGAGGAAATAAATGATATTAAATCTGGAGTATCTGAGAGAGTTAGAGCAAAGGAAAGGGTAGCAGTAATGTTGAAGGATCAGTTATGGAAGGAGAAAAGAGAATATGAATGTGTAAATTCAAGAATTATGTGGATTAAAGTAAAGGTTGGATGTGAAAAGTGGGTCATAATAAGCGTGTATGCACCTGGAGAAGAGAGGAATGTAGAGGAGAGAGAGAGATTTTGGGAGATGTTAAGTGAATGTATAGGAGCCTTTGAACCAAGTGAGAGAGTAATTGTGGTAGGGGACCTGTATGCTGAAGTAGGAGAAATTTTTAGAGATGGTGTGGTAGGTAAGTTTGGGGTGCCAGGTGTAAATGAAAATGGGAGCCCTTTGATTGAACTTTGTATAGAAAGGGGTTTAGTGACAGTTAATACATATTTTAAGAAAAAGAGGATAAATAAGTATACAAGATATGATGTAGGGCGAAATGACAGTAGTTTGTTGGATTATGTATTGGTAGATAAAAGACTGTTGAGTAGACTTCAGGATGTACATGTTTATAGAGGGGCCACAGATATATCAGATCACTTTCTAGTTGTAGCTACACTGAGAGTAAAAGGTAGATGGGATACAAGGAGAATAGAAGCATCAGGGAAGAGAGAGGTGAAGGTTTATAAACTAAAAGAGGAGGCAGTTATTTTTTTTTTATTTTTTATTATCACACTGGCCGATTCCCACCAAGGCAGGGTGGCCCGAAAAAGAAAAACTTTCACCATCATTCACTCCATCACTGCCTTGCCAGAAGGGTGCTTTACACAACAGTTTTTAAACTGCAACATTAACACCCCTCCTTTAGAGTGCAGGCACTGTACTTCCCATCTCCAGGACTCAAGTCCGGCCTGCCGGTTTCCCTGAACCCCTTCATAAATGTTACTTTGCTCACACTCCAACAGCACGTCAAGTATTAAAACCATTTGTCTCCATTCACTCCTATCAAACACGCTCACGCATGCCTGCTGGAAGTCCAAGCCCCTCGCACACGAAACCTCCTTTACCCTCTCCCTCCAACCTTTCCTAGGCCGACCCCTACCCCGCCTTCCTTCCACTACAGACTGATACACTCTTCAAGTCACTCTGTTTCACTCCATTCTCTCTACATGTCCGAACCACCTCAGCAACCCTTCCTCAGCCCTCTGGACAACAGGTTTGGTAATCCTGCACCTCCTCCTAACTTCCAAACTATGAATTCTCTGCATTATATTCACACCACACATTGCCCTCAGACATGACATCTCCACTGACTCCAGCCTTCTCCTCGCTGCAACATTTATCACCCATGCTTTACACCCATATAAGAGCGTTGGTAAAACTATACTCTCATACATTCCCCTCTTTGCCTCCAAGGACAAAGTTCTTTGTCTCCACAGACTCCTAAGTGCACCACTCACCCTTTTCCCCTAACCAATTCTATGATTCACCTCATATTTCATAGACCCATCTGCTGACACGTCCACTCCCAAATATCTGAATACATTCACCTCCTCCATACTCTCTCCCTCCAATCTGATATCCAATCTTTCATCACCTAATCTTTTTGTTATCCTCATAACCTTGCTCTTTCCTGTATTCACTTTTAATTTTCTTCTTTTCACACCCTACCAAATTCATCCACCAATCTCTGCAACTTCTCTTCAGAATCTCCCAAGAGCACAGTGTCATCAGTATTTGCAACTGTGACAACTCCCACTTTATGTGTGATTCTTTATCTTTTAACTCCACGCCTCTTGCCAAAACCCTCACACATTTACTTCTCTTACAACCCCATCTATAAATATATTAAACAACCACAGTGACATCACACATCCTTGTCTAAGGCCTACTTTTACTGGGAAATAATTTCCCTCTTTCCTACATACTCTAACTTGAGCCTCACTATCTTCGTAAAAACTCTTCACTGCTTTCAGTAACCTACCTCTTACACCATACACCTGCAACATCTGCCACATTTCCCCTCTATCCACCCTGTCATACGCCTTTTCCTAATCCATAAATGCCACAAGTTAGGCAGTTAGGGTAAGATACAAACAGCTATTGGAGGATAGATGGGCTATTGAGAGCATAGGCAATGGGGTCGAAGAGGTATGGGGTAGGTTTAAAAATGTAGTGTTGGAGTGTTCAGCAGAAGTTTGTGGTTACAGGAAGGTGGGTGCGGGAGGGAAGAGAAGCGATTGGTGGAATGATGATGTAAAGAGAGTAGTAAGGGAGAAAAAGTTAGCATATGGGAAGTTTTTACAAAGTAGAAGTGATGCAAGGAGGGAAGAGTATATGGAGAAAAAGAGAGAGGTTAAGAGAGTGGTGAGGCAATGTAAAAAGAGGGCAAATGAGAGAGTGGGTGAGATGTTATCAACAAATTTTGTTGAAAATAAAAAAAAGTTTTGGAGTGAGATTAACAAGTTAAGGAAGCCTAAAGAACAAATGGATTTGTCAGTTAAAAATAGGAGAGGAGAGTTATCAAATAGAGTGTTAGAGGTATTGGGAATATGGAGGGAATATTTTGAGGAATTGTTAAATGTTCATGAAGATAGGGAAGCTGTGATTTCGTGTATAGGGCAAGGAGGAGTAACATCTTGTAGGAGTGAGGAAGAGCCAGTTGTGAGTGTGGGGGAAGTTCGTGAGGCAGTAGGTAAAATGAAAGGGGGTAAGGCAGCCGGGATTGATGGGATAAAGATAGAAATGTTAAAAGCAGGTGGGGATATAGTTTTGGAGTGGTTGGTGCAATTATTTAATAAATGTATGGAAGAAGGTAAGGTACCTAGGGATTGGCAGAGAGCATGCATAGTTCCTTTGCATAAAGGCAAAGGGGACAAAAGAGAGTGCAAAAATTATAGGGGGATAAGTTTGTTGAGTATACCTGGTGAAGTGTATGGTAGAGTTATTATTGAAAGAATTAAGAGTAAGACGGAGAATAGGATAGCAGATGAACAAGGAGGCTTTAGGAAAGGTAGGGGGTGTGTGGACCAGGTGTTTACAGTGAAACACATAAGTGAACAGTATTTAGATAAGGCTAAAGAGGTCTTTGTGGCATTTATGGATTTGGAAAAGGCGTATGACAGGGTGGATAGGGGGGCAATGTGGCAGATGTTGCAGGTGTATGGTGTAGGAGGTAGGTTACTGAAAGCAGTGAAGAGTTTTTACGAGGATAGTGAGGCTCAAGTTAGAGTACGTAGGAAAGAGGGAAATTATTTCCCAGTAAAAGTAGGCCTTAGACAAGGATGTGATGTCACCGTGGTTGTTTAATATATTTATAGATGGGGTTGTAAAAGAAGTAAATGCGAGGGTCTTGGCAAGAGGCGTGGAGTTAAAAGATGAAGAATCACACATAAAGTGGGAGTTGTCACAGTTGCTCTTTGCTGATGACACTGTGCTCTTGGGAGATTCTGAAGAGAAGTTGCAGAGATTGGTGGATGAATTTGGTAGGGTATGCAAAAGAAGAAAATTAAAAGTGAATACAGGAAAGAGTTAAGGTTATGAGGATAACAAAAAGATTAGATGATGAAAGATTGGATATCAGATTGGAGGGAGAGAGTATGGAGGAGGTGAATGTATTCAGATATTTGGGAGTGGAAGTGTCAGCGGATGGGTCTATGAAAGATGAGGTGAATCATAGAATTGATGAGGGAAAAAGGGTGAGTGGTGCACTTAGGAGTCTGTGGAGACAAAGAACTTTTTCCTTGGAGGCAAAGAGGGGAATGTATGAGAGTATAGTTTTACCAATGCTCTTATATGGGTGCGAAGCATGGGTGATGAATGTTGCAGCGAGGAGAAGGCTGGAGTCAGTGGAGATGTCATGTCTGAGGGCAATGTGTGGTGTGAATATAATGCAGAGAATTCGTAATTTGGAAGTTAGGAGGAGGTGCGGGATTACCAAAACTGTTGTCCAGAGGGCTGAGGAAGGGTTGTTGAGGTGGTTCGGACATGTAGAGAGAATGGAGCGAAACAGAGTGACTTCAAGAGTGTATCAGTCTGTAGTGGAAGGAAGGCGGGGTAGGGGTCGGCCTAGGAAAGGTTGGAGGGAGGGGGTAAAGGAGGTTTTGTGTGCGAGGGGCTTGGACTTCCAGCAGGCATGCGTGAGCGTGTTTGATAGGAATGAATGGAGACAAATGGTTTTTAATACTTGACGTGCTGTTGGAGTGTGAGCAAAGAAACATTGATGAAGGGGTTCAGGGAAACCGGCAGGCCGGACTTGAGTCCTGGAGATGGGAAGTACAGTGCCTGCACTCTGAAGGAGGGGTGTTAATGTTGCAGTTTAAAAACTGTAGTGTAAAGCACCCTTCTGGCAAGACAGTGATGGAGTGAATGATGGTGAAAGTTTTTCTTTTTCGGGCCACCCTGCCTTGGTGGGAATCGGCCAGTGTGATAATAAAAAAATAAAAACATGTACATGTATGTGTAGTGTGATCTAAGTGTAAGTAGAAGTAGCAAGACGTACCTGAAATCTTGCATGTTTATGAGACAGAAAAAAAAGACACCAGCAATCCTACCATCATGTAAAACAATTACAGGTTTCCATATTACACTCACTTGGCAGGACGGTAGTACCTCCCTGGGCAGTTGCTGTCTACCAACCTACTACAAATACTCAACAGACTTATTCCCCTATAATTTTTACACTCTCTTTTGTTCCTTTTGCCTTTGTACATGCTCTCTGCCAGTCCCTAGGTACCTTACCCTCTTCCATACATTTATTAAATAAAAGCACTAACCACTCCAAAACTATGTCCCCACCTGCTTTTAACATTTCTATCTTTATCCCATCAATCCTAGCTACTTTACCCCCTTTCATTCTACCCACTGCCCCATGCATTTCCCCCACACTGACAACTGGTTCTTCCTCACTCCTATAAGATGTTATTCCTCCTTGCCTTATACACAAAATCACAACTTCCCTATTTTCGTCAACATTTAACAATTCTTCAAAATATTCCCTCCATCTTTCCGATGCCTCTTACTCTCCGTTTAATAACTCTCCTCTCCTCTCCTCTATATGTTCCCTAGGCTTTCTCATCTTATTAATCTCACTCCAATACTTTTTCTTATTTTCAAGAATATTTGTTGATAACATCTCACTCACTCTCTCATTTGATCTCTTTTTACATTGCTTCTCCACTCTCTTAACCTCTCCTTTTCTTTCCATATACTCCTCCCTCCTTGTATCACTTCTACTTTGTAAAAGCCTCTCATATGCTAACTTTTTCTCTCTTACTACTCTCTTTACATCATCATTCCACTAATTGCTCTTCTTCCCTCCCACACCCATTTTCCTGTAACCACAAACTTCTGTTGAACACACTAACACTACATTTGTAAACTTACCCCATACATCTTCTACCCCATTACCTATACTCACACTGCCCCATCTGTCCTCCAACAGTTGTTTATATCTTTCCCTAACTGCCTCCTCCTCTAGTTTATAAACCTTCACCTCTCTCTTACTTGCTGCTTCCATTTGCCTTGTATCCCATCTACCTTTTACTCTCACTGTAGCTACAACTAAAAAGTGATGATATATCTGTGGCCCCTCTATAAACATGTACATCCTGAAGTCTACCCAAGTGTTTTATCTACCAGTACATAGTCCAACAGACTACTGTCATTATGCCCTATATCATATCTTGTATACTTATTTATCCTCTTTTTCTTAAAATATGTGTTACCTGTAACAAAACCCCTTTCTATACAAAGTTCAATCAAATGCTCCCCATTATCATTCACACCTGGCACCTCAAACTTGCCTGCCACACCCTCTCTAACTCTTTCAGGTACTCCTGACTTAATCTCATATATTTTTCCCCACTGAAACCCCCCTACCCCCTTCAGCTTTGTTTTGCTTAGGGCTAGGACATCTAACTTCTTTTCATTCATAACATTAGCAATCATCTCTTTCTTATCATCACTATATCCATGCACATTCAAACATCCCAATTTTATAAAGTTTTTCTTTTCCTTATTTTTAGTAATTTATACAGGAGAAGGGGTTAGTAGCCCATTGCTCCTGGTATTTACTTGCCTCTTACGACATGCATAGTTCACGGAGCAAGAATTCTTTTCCACTTTCCCATGGAGATAAGCAGAAATAAACAAGAACAAGTACTAGGAAGAAAATAGAAGAAAACCCAGAGCTCAGAGGGGTTAGTATATAGTATTTGCTTGTACATGCATGTGTAGTGTGACCTAAGTGTAAGTAGAAGTAGCAAGGAATTATACATGCTCTCTGCCAATCCCTAGGTACCTTCCCCTCTTTCATATACGTATTTATTAAACAAAAATACCAACCACTCCAACTCTATATCTCCCCCTGCTTTGAACATTTCTGTCATGATCCCATCAGTTCTAGCTGCTGTATCCCCCGTCATTCTTTGTAATGCCTCACACACCTCCCCCATGCTCACATCCTCCTCTTCTTCACTCCTAAAAGATGTTATACCTCCCTGGCCAGTGCATGAAATTACTGCCTACCTTTCTTCATTGACATTTAAAAGTTCCTCAAAATATTCCCACCATCTACCCAATACCTCCAGCTCCCTATCTACTAGCTCCCCTACTCTGCTTTTAACTGCAAATCCATTCGTTCCCTAGGCTTTCTTAACTTGTTTATCTCCAAAAATTTTTCTTATTGTCAGCAAAATTTCTTAACAGTGCCTCTCCCACTCTATCATTTGCTCTTCTTGTGTACTCTCTCACCATTCACTTCACCTTCCTTTTACTCTCCATATACTTTGCCCTACTTATATCACTTCTGCTTTGTAAAAACCTCTTATAAGCTACCTTTTTCTCTTTTATCGCACCCTTTACCTCATCATTCCACCAATTGCTTCTCTTTTCTCCTGCACCCACCCTCCTATAGCCACAAACTTCTGCCCCACATTCTGATACTTCATTTTTAAAACTATCCTTTTGATACATTTTCTTTCAACACACTTTCAACACACCGGCCGTATCCCACCTAGGCGGGGTGGCCCAAAAGGAAAAACGAAAGTTTCTCCTTTTACATTTAGTAATATATACGGGAGAAGAGGTTACTAGCCCCTTGCTCCCGGCATTTTAATTGCCTCCTACAACACGCATGGCTTACGGAGGAAGAGTTCTGTTCCACTTCCCCATGGAGGTAAGAGAAAATAAACAACAAGAACTAGTAAGAAAATATTAGAAAACCCAGAGGGGTGTGTGTATATATATATATGCTTGTACATGTATGTGTAGTGTGACCTAAGTGTAAGTAGAAGTAGCAAAACATACCTGAAATCTTGCATGTTTATGAGACAGAAAAATGGACACCAGCAATCTTACCATCATGTAAAACAATTACAGGCTTTCATTTTACACTCACTTGGCAGGATGGTAGTACCTCCCTGGGTGGTTGCTGTCTACCAACCTACTACCTAGGTTTTTGATACATATCTTCTTTATTTATTTTGTATTCAATCCTTACATCATCCACAAACATATGTATTCACGTTGTTTTATGTTCCTTCTGGCAAGTGCAGTGATGGAAGGGTTTGTGGGGTTTTGTTAATATATAAAAATAAATCATAAGTTGTAGGTGCAATTACAAGTGAATATTACCTGTAGGGGTGTAATTAAATTATGGGGAATCAAATACAAAATGGGAGTTGACACAGTTACTTTTTGCTGATGATACTGTGCTTTTGGGAGATTCTCTAAAGAAAAGTTACAAAGGTTAGTGGACGAGTTTGGGAGGGTGTGTAAAGGTAGAAAGTTGAAAGTGAATATAGATAGATAAGAGTAAGGTGATGAAGGTATCAAAGGATTTAGATAAAGAAAAATTGGATATTACATTGGAGAGAGGGACTATGGAAAAAATGAATGTTTTCAGATATTTGGGAGTTGACTTGTCAGCAGATGGGTTTATGAAGGATGAGGTTAACCATAGAATTGATGAAGGAAAAAAGGCGAGTAGTGTGTTGAGGTATCTGTGGAGATAAAAAACATTATCCATGGAGGCAAAGAAGGGAATGTACGAAAGTATAGTGGCACCAACACTCTTATATGGGTG
Source organism: Cherax quadricarinatus (assembly GCF_038502225.1). NCBI lineage: Eukaryota > Metazoa > Arthropoda > Malacostraca > Decapoda > Parastacidae > Cherax > Cherax quadricarinatus. Next base: position 32,914,247 of record NC_091294.1, on the reverse strand, counting down.
AAGCTTGGGTTGTAAATGCTGCAGTGAGGAGGCAGCTGGAGGCAGTGGAGATACCCTGTCTAAGGGCAATGTCTGGTGTAAATATTATGCAGAGAATTCGTAGTGTGGAAATTTGGAGGAGGTGTGGAGTTGCTAAAAGTATTAGTCAGAGGGCTGAAGAAGGGTTACTGAGGTAGTTTGGTCATTTAGAGAGAACGTAACAAAGTAGAATGACTTGGTGAACGTATAAATATGTAGGGGAAGGAAGGCGGGGTAGGGGTCATCCTCAAAAAGGTTGGAGGGAGGAGGTATAGGAGGTTTTGTAGGCGAGGGGCTTGGATGTCCAGCAAGCGTGCGTGAGCGTGTTAAATAAAAGTGAATGGAGACGAATGGTTTTTGGGACCTGATGAGCTGTTGGAGTGTGAGGAGGGTAATATTTTGTGAAGGGTTTCCGGAAAACCTGTTAGCTGGACTTGAGTCCCTCAAATGAGAATTACAATGCCTGCACTTTAAAGGAGGGGTTCAGGATATTGGCAGTTTGGAGTGACTATCTAAACTGTTGCATCTGGGTGCCTCTACAAAGACAGTGATTATGTATGAGTGATGGTGAAAGTGTTGACTGGTAGTGAAAGTTTTTTCTTTCTTTTTTTTTTTTTTTTTGGGGTCACCCTGCCTTGGTGGGAGACGGCCAACGTGTTGAAAGAAAACAAAACAAAACAAAAAAAAAGAAACAGCAATTAATAATGAACTATCTCTGCAATGGCCTAGCTACCCCAGCAGCAGCCAGAAACGTGACTTTGAATAATTTATTCCACAACATAGCTTCAGGGCCTTTCCTAAGTCTGAAACCTCTAGGTAACAGGATTCCCTCCTAGTGTTTCATTACCTCCTTAGGCAATCCCCTGGCACACTGTGAGACAATTACTGAGTACAGGTTTGGGTTTTTGGGCTATTTTAGACAAATTTGCCGCAGTGGCAAGAAGCTGTTCTGTATTTAGTGTTTGTATCTGTAAGTGAAGACTCATTGGTTAGAGATTATTATTTATTTATTCTTTGATGCTTATTAGATCATCCTGCTAGTTTTTCTCATCTAGGTGATAACTCAGTCTCCAACATGTGAACTTCGAATACTGAGTGCCACACCAGAGCAGATTTCTCATCTACAAGACACCCAGGAAATCATACTTTCAGAAGAGCAGATTCTCGCCCAATCCTCGGTAGATATACTGTAGCAATATAATTTGTTTGCAGTTCCATTATTTTTACCTAAAATCTAAGGTAATTTCAGTAGCAAAGTGTTATGATTCATTGTTTGCATGTTTTTTTTAGCATATTAGCTACATTCAGAGGAAAACGGTTTCAGTGAAAATATTAAAAATATACACTAATGGATTTGGGGCAACTAATTATTAAATCAGTTTATAATTATCAGTTGTCAATTGACTAAAATTATGTTGATGGTTATATCTCCTCAACACAGATATTTATATTAGAGTGCCAATGTATAATTTTGAATGTTGACTTTTTTATCAGAAGTAATAAATCCAGAGTCTAATATACAGGTTTTGAATGTATTTCATTATACAGTCTTGCATTAAAATAAATCTGTTGATGATAATGATAGGTGCATTTCTGTGCTGGGGCCATGGAGGGCCACCTGGAATATGCTGCACCTCCCTCACACCAATACTCGCTCCTCTGGACCTCAACAAAGCCTGTACATATGTGTGCGCACTTTGTGCTCAGTAATGTAGTGACCTTCACTTATCACCTGAGACTCCTAGAATGCATTTAAACCCATTTGCAGTGAAAACACAACAGCTTGGGGAGGTGTCAGAAAAAGCGGTCCCCACGGCCCCTCATGCAGCAATGCATCTTTCATTGAGGTCAAAATGCAGTTTTCTGTTTTGCGTGGACCAAGAGGAAACATCTGTTAATCAGGTGGAACCAGAATCCTAAAGTATGAGGGGTAATATCATCAGACACCTAATGATTGTGCAGAAACAGTTCCTAAGAGCTTCTACATACCAACCCTTGTACTAAGTTTATGCAAAAATGCAATAAGGCAAAGTAACAGCATTCTGTAAGGCTAGAAAAGTCTGCCATTGCATGCAAACATAAGAACCAGAATAAATGACAGCAAGGTATCATATGTTAATGAACCACCAGTCATGGAGCTCAGGGAGGTGACTAGGCCCTCATAAGGGAACAGCAGTGAAACATCCTCCCTGGAAGAACTGGATCCCATCCTGAGCAATGAAAAATGTCATAGGGATGAAAATGTCATAGGGATAGTTCCATATTATCTGGTGTAGATCAAACTAAGAAACTTTTACAGAAGCAGTAAACAGCTGGCACTCTGGGATAGGGATGCCCAATAAGTGGTCCATAGAGAGTGACCCCAACCAGTGTAGAAACAAAATGAAGAGACTTCAGATGGGAAAGACTGTGTTTAGTGTACAGAGGCATGCAATATCAAACAACAGTGGCATATTAATCTCTTCATCAATAGTATAAATCTATAATGGAAGGAAGGTGGGGTAGGGGTCATCTTAGGAAATGATGAAGAGAAGGGGGGTAAAGGAGGTTTTGTGTGAAAGTGGCTTGGACATATAGCAGGCATTTGTGAGCTTGTTAGATAGGAATGAGTGGAGATGAATGGTTTTTGGAACTTGACAAGCTGCTGGAGTGTGAGCAGGGTAATATTTTGTTAGGAGATTCAGGGAAATTAGCTCTTTCTTTGAAGAGTTTTGAAAGTTTCACTACTCTCGGAGCCCGGCCATGGGCCAGGCTCGTCTGGTGCTTGCCTGGATCTCTCAGTCCGTTATGTAATGGCAGTGTGCATATTAGGGACCAGGCCCTCAAGTACTTTCCAGGTACAGTGGACCCTCGGGTAATGATATTAATCCGTTCCAGAGAGCTTGTTTTTAACCAATTTTTTCATTATCCAAATTAATTTCCCCATAAGAAATAATGAAAATCCAATTAATCCATTCCAGACACCCAAAAGTATTAAACAGAATTTTTTTTTACATGAAATATACATTTCTCTACACAGAAAACAATGAGGCATGCAGAATAAACAATACTGAAATGACACTTACCTTTATTGAGGACTTATTGATGAGTGATGAGATGGGAGGAGGGCAGAGGATGGAGGAGTTTACAATTGTTTGGAAGGGGGAATCCCCTTCCATAAAGACTTTAGGTAACAAGTCTTTTTCTGGGGTTACCTCCCTTCTTTGTTTTTTAATGCCACTAGCACCAGCTTGAGAGTCACTGGACCCCTGTCGCACCAAAAATCTGTCCAGAGAGCTCTGTTTCTGGCATCTCTTTAAGATTTCCCTAAAATGGGACACAATATATTGTCATTGTACATGTTGCCAATACATCCTGCAACAGCTGTGTCAGGGTAATGTTCATCCATAAAGGTTTGCACTTCAATTCACTTTGCACAAATGTCCTTAATATTTGAAGAAGGCAACTCCCTCCATCTCTCTCTCCCTCCTCCTCTGAAGGAAATTCCTGAGCTGTGGTGTGTTGCTGTTGCACCTCAAGCTCTTGCAGCTCTGTAGTGGTTAGCTCTTCATCGTCATCCTCCACCAACTCTTCCATATCCTCGCCACTAAACTCCAACCCCATGGACTTCTCCAATGCCACAATAGATTCCACAACTGGCATAGGCTCCTCAGGGTTAGCCCCAAACCCTTCAAAATCCGTCTCTTGTACACATTCTAGCCACAATTATCTCCAAGCAAAGTTCAAAGTCCTGGAAGTCACTCCCTCCCAAGCCTTACCTATAAGGTTAATGCAACTGAGGATACTGAGGTGATCTTTCCATAACACTCTTAGGGTCAATTCAGTGTGTGAGGTCACTTCAAAGCACTTTTGAAACACTGCTTTGGTGTACAGTTTTTTGAAGTTTCAAATGACCTGCTGGAGTGGAGAGGAGTGGTGTTAGGAGGCAAAAACTTGACTTGGATAAAACTAAACTCCCCCACAATTCACTCTTCCAAGTCTTGAGGATGAGCAGGAGCATTGTCCATTAACAGGAAGCACTGGAGTGGCAATTAATTTTCCATGAGGTATTTTTTCACATTGGGGCCAAACACGTCACAGAACCAATCGAGGAAAATGCCCCTAGTGACCCATGCCTTACTGTTTGCTCACCACATCACACACAGTTTAGTCTTGACAACACTGTTTTTCTTGAACACTCTGGAAGTTTCAGAGTGATACATGAGTAAAGGCTTCACTTTGCAATCCCCACTAGCATTACTACAAAACATGAGAGTTAGCCTGTCTTTCATAGGCTTGTGTCCTGGGAGTGCCTTTTCCTCCAGAGTAATGTAGGTCCTGTTTGGCATTTTCTTCCAAAACAGGCCTGTTTTGTCACAATTGAACACTTGTTGGGGTTTTAATTGTTCAGCCTCTATGTACCCCTTAAAGTCCTGCACATATTTTTCAGCTGCTCTTTTGTCAGAACTGGCACCCTCACCATGCCTTATCACACTGTGTATGCCACTATAATTCTTAAATCTCTCAAACCAGCCTTTGCTGGCCTTAAATTCATTAGTATGAGCACTATTTGGAAGCATTTTCTCAATAAAATCTGCATGCAACTGCCTTGCCTTTTCACATATTATTGACTGAGAAACACTATCTCCTGATGATTGTTTCTTGTTGATCCACACCAACAACAGTCTCTCAACATCTTTGAGTATTTGCAATCTCTGTTTTGTAAGCATACTTGCACCTTTCACAACAACAGCTTCCTTGATTGCCTTTTTGTTGGCCAAGATAGTAGTGATGGTTGAATGGGGTTTGTTATATAACCTTGACAACTCGGAGACCCGCACTCCACTTTCGTATTTTGTGATGATCTTTTCTTGAATTCAATAGTATTTCTCACCCTCTTTACCACAAGGCTGGCACTAGAAGCTTTCTTTGGGCTCAAGGTGGCTTATTTAGCAGTTACAAGCACTAAAAACAATGGAATAATACAAAATACAGTGGACCCCCGTTTAACGATATTTTTTCATTCCAGAAGTATGTTCAGGTGCCAGTACTGACCGAATTTGTTCCCATAAGGAATATTGTGAAGTAGATTAGTCCATTTCAGACCCCCAAACATACACGTACAAACGCACTTACATAAATACACTTACATAATTGGTCGCATTGGGAGGTGATCATTAAGCGGGGGTCCACTGTATATCGCAAGTACTAGTGGAATCGTCCTCATTTGCTTGTAAACAATGGCACACTAGCTGTACATGGACTGGCCGGGCCGCTCAGGCCACATGGACAAGTTCGGGAAGAATGTCCTGAACTGAGTTTTTTCGGTAACCGAGCCAATATTTTGACGTAATAACATGTCGCTTTCTGATTTTTTTGTTATCCGATGACATCATTACCCGAGGGTCCACTGTATATATTATCATGTATCTCTCTCTCCTCCGCTCCAATGAGAACATGTTCAAGACCTGAAGGCGTTCCCAGTAATTTAGGTGCTCCTTACTGGCTCACTTTTAGCCATAAACGATCTCTGTATTTGTTCCAGCTCTGATATTTCTTCTGCTTTGAACGGGGCCATCAGCACTGAGCAATATTCTAAATGAGAGAACACTAGCAATTTGAAGAATGTCACCATCAGTATTTTTTCCCTTGTTTTGAAAGTTCTCAATACCCACCCCGTCATCTTCCTGGCTGTCGTGATCTTTGTCTTGTTATGGTCTTTAAGAGAAAGGTCAGCTGACGTAATTATTCTTGGGTCTTTTATGTGTTCCATTCATTCTGTTTGGTGACCCTCTTGAGTTTTGTACAGCAGTACCTCGAGTTTCGAACTTTCTTCGTTCCAGAAGGCTCTTCGAGTGTCGTTATGGAATGAATTTGTTCCCTTAAGGAATAATGTAAATTAGATTAGTCTGTTTCAGACCCCCAAGAATACATTACAAAAGCACTTACAATAACACACTTACATAATTGGTAGAGTTGGTAGCAGTTCAAAACTCGGGGTACCACTATATAGTGTTCCTTTTGAGTTCTTTATTCTTTCCGTACCTAAGTAGCTGGACCTTATCACTATTGAACATCGTGTTGTTCTCCACTGCCCATTGGAAAACCCTGCTAATGTCTTCCTGTAATTTTTAAGTGTCCTCTAACATTGTGACTTTCATGCTTATTTTAGTGTCATCTGCAAATGATAATACAAAAGTGTGATGGGTGTTTTTATCTATGTCTGCTGTGAGGATGAGAAACAGTAAGGGTGCCAGGACAATGCCTTGAGGCACTGAGCTTTTGACCTTACTAATGCTGGATCTTGCTCTGTTTACTACTACTTTTTGTGTTCTGTGTTAAGAACCTGAAAATCCATCTGCCTACCCTCCCCATTATGCCCATGGCCCTCGTTTTGTGCGCTATCACTCCATGATCGCACTTGTCAAATGCCTTTGCAAAATCTGTATAAATCACATCTGCATCCAGTTAGCCGGATTTGAGTCCTGGAGGTGAGAAGTACAGTGAATGTACTCTAAAGAAGGGGTTTGGGATATTTGCAGTTTAGAGTGACATCTAAACTGTCATATCTCCGTACCTCTGGCAAGATAGTGATAGTATGAATGATGGTAAAAGTGTTTCTTTTTCGGGTTACTGTGCCACGGTGTGAAACTGCTAGTGTATTAAAAAATATTAACAGTAAAGCTGCCATTTGCAGACTCAGTTGTAGAGTAAATAGACAAGTGGCTAGGAGAAACACTGGGGCCTGCAGATGCACCCAGGCTCTATCCACCATGACCTATAAGCAGAAGGCTCTGGATATCCTCAAGGATTTAGCTGTGCTCTCTTGATGAACACAGAGGCTGTACTTTTTTGATGAGTGCCAAATCCTGTGTATTTTTGGACAAGTGTGCTGGGTCCACCAGTACAGGAGGTGACTGAAGCCTGCAGCTGCCCTTACACAACAGGGTCACAAATGAGGAACAGTCCCACATTAAACACACACAAAAAAAATATAACACAAGAAAGTGAGGCAGTCCAGTCCAGCATTGGGCAAGCCAGACAATCATGAAAGCCAAGCAAATAATTGTTCTCCAAAGAAAATCTTGAAGAGCAGTAGAAACCAGCACAAATCTTGATCCAATCAGGAGGGAGCCATGGGACCTGAAAAATTCAGTACAGTATCCAAGAAGTCAGAGAGTATTATAACTGGGATTCTGATACATTCCTGGAACCTCAGGTTACTTGAGTTGTAAATGAACCTTGGAGATCGGCACTCATTGCTAAGCACATGCCTTACATAAAAACCTTACTGGAGCCCAGAGAGGTGAGTATCAGTGTCAACAAGATGTGGTATGTTCCAGGGTCCCACAGTAGAAATAATTTTGTTTTACAGTAATAATCTTTTTACAGTTTTCACAAATTTGGAAAATAAGATTTTTAATTTAAATCTTGCATTCAAAATTTTTAACAAAAAATTGTGAATTATAAATTGCTAATTTTTAACTTTCTGAATGACATGGACTGTTTTAAAAATTTTTTAATTTAGTACATATATTGTAATGTACTCGGCTCTACTCTCTGAAAATTTTAATAAGAGATTTTTAAAATTAAAGAATTTTTATGTGAATACAGTTTAGTATTGTAGTAGAAATTGGAATATTCTTCTGAAAATTCAGTTTAAGTGAAAATTCCAGATTTCAGTTTGGAAAATATTTCAGAATTTGTTTCTGAATTGTTTTCAGCTCCCATTATTCAGAGTTCTTTGTTATTTGGACATCTCTATTATAAATTAGCCCAACTGAGAGAGAAATTACTTGCTCTGTATTTTATTTCTACTTTTATTAGTCGAATGCTTCATTCAATGAATTTACTGATTATAATTATCCTCAATACTTCTAATAAATCCATATTTTATGATTTTAACATTTATGTACAGTACCATATTTTCTGGCATATACGGTGCACGAGCATATAAGACATGTAAGATGATGTTTCCCAGCAGTTGTAACATAACTTTAGTAAACAATTACTAAAGTGTAACCTTGAGCATATAAGGTGCTGGCTGATTTTCCAAGACTTTTTGTGGGGAAAAAAAAAGCATGCCTTACATGCCAGAAAATACAGTAAGTAACCTAGTTTTAAATATTAGTTTGTATAGTCATTCTATTGATGTACCGTATCTTCCATCATATGAGATGCAGTTAGAAAAATTCAAAATTCACAATACATCTAATCCAGCTAAAGTAGAAAATATCATGCTCAGGAAAAATTAGGCCTTTTTAATTGCTAAGCCTGTGAATTGATTCAGTTTCCTATTGAACCAAGAAAGATTACAGTACTTATTTTTCGTTTTACATATTAACACTTGAATCCCTCTTCAAGGGGGGCTCCTTGGCGTGGTGAAGAGGCTCTTGGTCTGAGGAATTAGACCTGTCGGTCTTCTTCCTCAGACCGAACCTAATTACCCCCCCAATCTCCCCTCCCCTATCCCATCCTCCCCATCCTCCCCTTTTTCCTTTCCTCCTCCTCCTCCCCACCCCTCCCTTTTGCCCTTCCTCTTTTTGGCCTTTGGGATTTCTCCCACAGGCGCGCTAGTTCCTAGGTAGGGGAAAGGATACCGGGGTCCATCCCATTCCGTTGAGGTTCTTGTCGGTGGAGTAGTTTGCTGTGGAATCTGGATCGCCTGGGGATGTCCCGATCCCTCTCCGGTATCCCAGAGTAGCTTTAGGTGTCTTTCGGGCGACGGGTGTATCTCTGGAAGCCACCTTTCGGATTCCGGGGGTGGTGGCCGAAGGAGGTATGCTTTGTGGCGGATATCCGGCCGCCCTCTCTTTTGTCCACCGAGGTAGCTCGGCAGATGTGAGTTGCTATCCCGGATTGTTAGTTTACTAGCATGATGGGTAGGGTATGGCACGGGTTCCATGCTGCATCTGCGCTACTTGCGGTGCTGAGGTCCTCTTGGGCGCGGAGGGAGATTTCTGGCCCTTTCATTCCTCCTAGGAACTATCCCTCCCCGGTCCCCCCTTTTTTTATTCTTTTTTTTATTTTTATTTTCTTTTCTTCTTTCTTTTTTTTCTTAAAAACAAAAAGAAAGAAGTAACCTAACCATGGCAGCCCTAGTCCATGAACCTACTACCCCCGGGCCCCTTCTTGATACCGCACCCCGTTCTGACCCCGCCTCGTCTTTGGACCACTCTTCAGACACTCCTCATGCCCCTGTACCTATTGCCGGTGCTGTTTCCTCACCCGCTTCAGGTACTGAGGCCTCGACTGACTCCTTCGATTTATCGAACCTTCGCTCTCCTCTGACTATGCTTCCGGCCTCTCCCTCTACGGTGCGGCAATTTTCAAATCGCCGACCCGTTCCACGTCAGACCAACTCTGGTCCCACGCCTAAATGCCAACGACAATTACCTGCTGATGATACTTCTCGTTCTTCTCAGAAACGATCGACACGTCCTTCACTACCTTTCCACGCTCAGTTTCAGACTGAACAATGGACTAAATTCTTCACTTTACGACCGACTTCCTCTACTGCCTATCTTTCTGACCACAGTATTGGCAAGGCTCTCCTACGCCATGTTGGTAAAGATATTTCTTTTCATGCTCTTAAGAGCGGTACGCGCATCATTACCGTACAGAATGCTACCCAGGCTCATGAGCTCTCTCGTCTTTCCCATATCGATACTGTTCCTGTCACTCTTGAAAAACATCATTCCCTCAATTCTTGTAGTGGTACCGTCATTCTGCCCCATACCATAGTTCAACAAAATTTCCAGACATGTGGCACTGACATTCTTGAACAGCTGGAACTCCAAGATCTCCCAATCCTCAAGGTAGACACTTACGTTCTTCCTGCCCGCGGGCGGAGACGATACCCTAGCAATGTGGCTCGTTTAACTTTTGACAGCCGAGAACTCCCATCCTCAGTTTATATAGCAGGACATCGGTTCCAAGTTCGAAAGGTGATCCCTACACCACAACAGTGTAGAAATTGCTGGCGATTTGGCCATCCAGCGAAATATTGCAGATCTATCGCCGAATGCCCAGTCTGTGGTGCCGATGACCATTCTAATACGTCTTGCAATCGATCTCCCTCTTGCCTTAACTGTCATGAGGCTCACCCTTCGTACTCTCGCCATTGTCAAGTCTATTTAAACGAGCGGAAAATCCGTTACCTCAAAGAGACAGAAGGTCTCCCTTATGCCATGGCAGTTTCTCATCTCCGCCTCCAAGGGAGACTCCCACGTGTTTCTTATTCCCGTGTTTCAAAACGTCCCCCCACTTCTGGTATCCCATCTTCTACACCCACCTCTGTGGTTACCTCTCCCATAGTCACTCCTGTATCTAATCCTTTTGCTGTCCTCGGCTCAGACGTCTCTACTTCAATGCCTCAGTCTGATCTCGCTTCTTCGTGTTCTCTCTCACAAGCCTCAGTATCGACGAGACCTCGTACGACACCTCCTCCCAATCATCCCTCTACTTCTCAAAAGTCAAAAAAAGGTCCGTTAACACCTCCTACCCATCTTCCACCTCCTCATTTTACCCTCCCTGGTTCTCCCCCTCTCACTGGCTCAGTTACAAGTGTAGAGGTTCACCCTCCTCCTCGTACTGTACCTTCCTCCCCTGTTCCCTCCCAAGTTTCTTCCTCTTCTGCCACCTCCCAGGTTCCTGCCTCTTCTGTCCCCTGCCACGCTTCTCCAGTTCCCTCCACCCTTTCGCCCCCCCCTACCTTGGTATAGTCCAATACAGTTCCAATCTTTACTCATCCTCCCCCTACCATTTCCAATATTGTCTCCCATACGACGTCTCTGAATTCCGAAACACTTGAAGCAATCTCTGAATATATTGCAGAGACCAAACCATCAATGGACACTGATCCACCTTCCGCTCTTTCTCTCTCCTCTGCTCCATCTGCGCAACTCATTTTCTTCACAGCGCACCGTTCCTTCGCTGCTTGAACGTTTTCCACTGCCTCCGCATGTGGACTTTTCTAACCCCTCTAGTCCGTAGGAACCCTTACCTGCGGATTTCAAGTATCTTTATCATTGCCAATCATGGCCTATTTACAGTGGAATATACGCGGCCTCAGGGGTAATCGGGGTGAGCTTCAGATGTTACTCTCCCAGTTTTTCCCTGTTGGTGTTTGCTTACAGGAACCAAAATTACAGTCTGCTGTTATTTCTCCCATCTCAGGCTATAATTTATTGTATTCTTCAGATCCTTTTCCTGATGGGACCTTTAATGAAAGTGCCCTTCTTCTACGCACTGATATTCCGTACCATCAGCTATTTGTTCATACTTCGCTGCATTACACAGCAGCCCGTATCCACTTGCATAGGTGGTATACGCTCTGTTCTTTATATCTCTCTCCTTCTCGGGCATTATCTATTCCGGATATTGCCTTTCTTGTTTCGTCATTACCACCACCGATTCTGTTACTTGGTGATTTTAATGCCCACCATTTCCTCTGGGGGGGGGGGTCTCACTGTGATTCCCGTGGAATTCAGTTAGAGGCTTTTCTTGCCACCCACCCCCTCCATGTTTTAAATACAGGTACTCACACCCATTTTGATCCTCGGACTCATACTCTCTCTTGCATCGATCTCTCAGTCTGCTCTTCCTCCGCCGCATTAGACTTCACTTGGTCTGTTCTCCCGGACTTACATGACAGTGATCATTTCCCAATCATTCTTACTTCCCCTTCATATTCGCCACCTCTTCGCACCCCACGCTGGCAATTTAATCGGGCAAATTGGAACCTTTACTCACACCTAACTGTTTTTAAAGAGGTTCCTTCTTCGTCCTCCATCGATGAGCTTTTACACCTCTTCTCGTCCTCTCATTCTATACCCCCAACTTCGGGCAGGCATTCTCAACTTCGGGCAGGCATTCTCAGAAATGCGTGCCTTGGTGGTCTCCTGCTTGTGCTCGTGCAGTACGTTTGAAACGCGCTGCATGGGGCAGGTACTGGTACAATAGAACCACAGAGAGACTCCTTGAGTTTAAACAGAAGCGTGCGATTGCTCGCCGTGTCATCCGTGACGCTAAACGCAATTGCTGGCGAGATTATGTCTCCACCATCACCTCTGCTTCCTCTATGAGTGCAGTCTGGAAAAAAGTACAAAAACTGAGTGGTAAATATTCTCCTGACCCGGCTCCTGTTCTGCGGGTTGCCGTGTTGATATAGCAAACCCACTAGATGTTGCCAATGAAATTGGCAATCATCTGGTCCGTATTTCTCAGGGACTCCATCTATGCCCTTCATTTCTTTCCTCAAAGTCTGCCAGAGAGTTAGCACCCTTGGACTTTTCTTCTCTCAGAGAAGAACAGTATAATGTGCCTTTTACACTTCAAGAACTGGAGGCAACACTCTCAGCTTGCCGATCATCGGCAGCTGGGCCCGACGACATTCATATTCGTATGCTACAACATTTACATCAGTCAGCCCTTGCAGTCCTATTACGCCTTTACAATCTTATTTGGTCACAAGGAGTTCTTCCACAGCTGTGGAAATCCGCCATTGTTCTCCCTTTCCGCAAACCAGGCACTACGGGACATGAAACCTCCCACTATCGTCCCATTTCTTTTACCAGTGCAGTTTGCAAAGTAATGGAACGCCTAGTAAATAGACGTTTAGTGTGGTATTTAGAGACACACAACAGTCTCTCCACTCGTCAATATGGCTTTCGTAAGGGACGTTCTACCATAGACCCCTTACTACGCTTGGATACGTATGTTCATAATGTTTTGCGAATAACCAGTCAGTTATTGCCATATTTTTTGACCTTGAGAAGGCATATGACACAACTTGGAGGTTTAATATTTTAGCCCAAGCCCACTCCTTAGGCCTTCGAGGCAATCTACCATCCTTCCTTAAGAACTTTTTAACTGACAGGCATTTCCGTGTTCGGGTTAATAATGTGCTCTCCTCGGACTTTATCCAAGCTGAAGGTGTCCCCCAGGGATGTGTTCTGAGCACAACACTTTTTCTCCTTGCTATTAATGATTTGGCCTCTAGTCTTCCATCAAATATTTGGTCATCACTCTATGTTGATGACTTCGCTATTGCCTGTGCAGGCGCTGACTGTCACCTCATTACAGTTTCTCTCCAACATGCAGTCGACAGTGTTTCCAATTGGGCCACCACACATGGGTTTAAATTTTCCAGCACTAAAACCCACCAAATTACTTTCACTAGACGCTCTGTCATCTCAGATCATCCTTTGTACCTCTATGGCTCCCGTATCCCTGAACGTGATACAGTCAAGTTTCTGGGCCTCCTCTTTGATCGTTGGTTATCCTGGAAACCTCACATTACCTCTCTGAAGGCAACTTGTCACAGCCGGCTGAACCTTCTTAAAACCCTTGCTCATCTTTCATGGGGAGCTGATCATCGAACCCTCCTTCGCCTACATTCCACCCTTATTTTATCGAAACTTGATTATGGTGACCAGATCTATTCAGCGGCATCTCCTGCTACTCTCTCTAGCCTTAACCCCATTCATCACCAAGGATTACGTTTATGCCTTGGTGCTTTTCGCTCTTCCCCTGTCGAGAGCCTCTATGCAGAAGCGAATGTTCCATCCTTATCCGATCGTGATGCCCATTGCCTGCGCTACTATGTACGCTCTCATGATCTCCGCAATCCTTCCATTTATAGAATGGTCACTGATATTAGTAGACATTCTTTATTTGTTCGCCGCCCCTGTTTACTCCGTCCCTTTTCTCTTCGCCTTCATTCGCTCTTGTCTTCTCTTCAACTACCACCTTTCTATGTACATGTAGCATCTCACTTTTCCCTACCCCCCTGGGAAGTTCCAGCTGTTTGAGTCTGTTCTTTCTCCCTCCCTTGCTCGAAAGCCCAACTGTCTACGGTCGCTTCCCGCTCTCTTTTTCTTGACCACTTTCACTCTCATTCTCATGCCATTGCTGTGTACACAGATGGCTCTAAGTCTTCTGACGGCGTAGGATTCGCAGCAGTGTTTCTGGACAGCGTCGTACAAGGGCATTTACTGCCTTCGGCTAGTATTTTTACTGCTGAATTATATGCCATCCTTACAGCACTTATCCGTATTGCATCTATGCCTGTGTCATCATTTGTGGTTGTCTCAGACTCCCTTAGTGCTTTACAGGCTATACAAAAATTTGATACACCTCACCCCTTAGTCCTCCGTATCCAACTTTGGCTACGCCGCATCTTTACCAAGCATAAAGATATTGTTTTTTGTTGGGTCCCTGGTCATGTTGACGTACAGGGCAATGAACAGGCAGACACTGCTGCGCGGTCAGCAGTACATGACCTACCAGTTTCTTATAGAGGTATTCCATTTACGGACTATTTTGCTGCAATATCTTCCCACCTTCACACCCGTTGGCAACAATGTTGGTCTACTATGCTTGGCAACAAACTTCAATCTATTAAACCGAGTATAGGTTACTGGCCGTCTTCTTATCACCAGTGTCGAGGTTGGGAGACTACTCTCTCCCGTCTTCGCATTGGCCATACTCGTCTTACTCATGGATATCTCATGGAGAGGCGTCTTGCTCCTCTCTGTGAGAATTGCCAAGCTCCATTATCAGTCAGCCACATTCTGTTGGACTGCCCACTTTATCAACGAGCACGCAGAATTTACCTCTGTCGTCGTCTTCGCTCCGCTGCTCTCTCTTTACCTTCCCTTCTCGCTGATGGACCCACCTTTCATCCGGACTCTCTCATTGACTTTTTGACAACAACTGACTTACTTCACAAATTCTGATACCTTCAGCCCTTTCTACTTCAATCTCTTGCTACCCTCTACCCCCGTACTATCCCCTGCCCCGCTATTTTCTGTAACTTGCTGATCATCCCTCCTCCCTTCTGCCATCCAATACCCTCGCTTCCTTCCCTACCCTGCAGCGCTGTATAGCCCTTGTGGCTTAGCGCTTCTTTTTGATTATAATAATAATAATAATAACACTTGAATCTTAAAATGTGGCAATAGGTTTCACAATAATACAGTGGTACCTTGACTTACAAGTGCCCCAACTTATGAGTTTTCCGAGTTACGAGCCATCACTCGGTTGATTTTTTGCTCCGAGTTACGAGCGAGCTTCAGATATGCCGCCATTAGCTGGCACAGCAGACGCCACAACATCCTCCCAGCATCCCTGCTTTTTGTGCAGTTATTTTGTCAAATTTCTTTTTTCTCACCATGGATCCTAAGAAAGTGCAAAGGACAGTGCTGAGAAGAGGAGGAGGATGATGTCCATTGAATTAAACCATGAAATCATAGAAAAACATGAGAAAATTGCCTTTGTTTCAGCGTTTTCCTCATGAAACTAGTGATCTAGTGCAGTTAGCCTTACAAACACTCTGTTTTCTCTTATAATAAGACCTCCGAAGGGCAAGAATGGGAAGATATGGTCAGAGTGATAATTATTTTTACTTCGGGTGACCACCACCACCACTCATCACATAATGACATATTTTATTCATTCTAGAATATATATCATGTTTCTATGTTATTTACGTATATTGTGTATTATGTCATATTAGATCAATAGAGTTGATATTAGCATTATATTGAAGTATTTTCTCCTGCCTCCCAAGAGCAAGGAATTCCGCTGGAACGGATTAATGGCATTTCAGTTAATTTCAGTGAGGAAAATTGATTTGATATACGAGCAAATTGAGTTACGAGCTCAGTCACGGAACGAATTAAACTCATAAGTCAAGGTGTCACTGTACCAAATCATAAACTTGTACTCAGAGCTGGTGGTTGATCTGTTGTCCCACAGTCCTTCTACAGTACAGATCAACTATCACTAACTCGGCATCATTGGGATCTGTAAGGTGCTGGATTAGTGATTTTTGCCAGATCATAGAGTGGTTAGGTTAGAATATACTTAACCCAGCAGCTAACTACCTCATCCTACCTTTAAAAAACCTGTAAATCACTACAAGTTGGTTAATAAAGTTAATCAACTTGACCTACGCAAGAAAGTTCATCACCGCTGATGCTTCAGAAGTTCAGCTTTATCTATTATAGATAATGTACAGTGTTTGCTCTTTACACAACAAGAAGCATTTCTTTTATTAGTTGGAGCCATTGCTGGAGCTAAAAGTGAGCAGGTTATAACAATAAATAGAGAAAATCAAATTGGAATGGCTTGCCTGTGTTTGCAAGTGATGCCAACAGTGTTTATGCAGCAGGTAGCACCACCAAACAGTAGCGACAGGTTAGTGTGGTGACCCGGGAAATTTGAAATTACATTAACTGAAATAAGTGCCAGATTAGTGACTGTCGGATCAGTAATGGCTGACCCATACTAGATTTGCTTGTACTATCAGTTATAAATTTGAGATGATGAAATATACTAATCCTAGGTAGTAGGTTGGTAGACAGCAGTCATTCAGGTAGGTACTACTGTCCTGCCAGGTGAATGTAAAATGGAAGCCCGTAATTGTTTTACATGATGGCAGGATTGCTGGTGTCTCTTTTCAGTCTCATAAACATGCAAGATTTCAGGTACTTCTTGTACTTCTACATACATGTAGGCCACAATACACAGACTTGTACAAGCATATATGTACATACCCCTCTGAGTTTTCTTCTATTTTCTTACTAGTTCTTATCTCCATGGAGAAGTGGAACGGAATTCTTCCTCCGTCAGCCATACGTGTCGTAAGAGGCGACTAAAATGCCGGGAGCAAGGGACTAGTAACCCCTTCTTCTGTATACATTACTAAAGTTAAAAAGAGAAACTCATGTTTTTCTTTTTGGGCCACCTTGCTTCAGTGGGATGCAGCCAGTTTGTTGACAGAAGAAGAAAGAAAGAAAGAAATACACTAATAAAGGAAAACATAGTATAGACATAGGATACCATAAACAGAGTAGATGATCGGTGAATGGAAGACAGAGGAAGAACAGACAATCCTAACAAGTAAAGGCACTGTAAAATTGCTGCAGTTGTAAAAAGCTCATATTAAGGACTTGGGAAATATGAAAGGAGCATGGGCAGTTCAGTATCACCAAAAATTAATAGCTAAGCAAAATTAATAGCAGCAAACAGAGGAATCAATAATTTTATAGGTATAACCACAGTGTGCTTCAAATTTACGAAGAATTATGGCTTAAGTATGTGTACTAGAACAAAAATCGGAGTATGCATGTTTCTGGTAGCAGAAATTCCTTGATTTTCACATATACAGTAGACCGTCATTTAACACGGTAGTTACGTTCCTGAAAACACAGTGTTAGGTAAAACCGTGTTAGATGAACTGAAGAACTTATGGGAAAAATAGGGTTACGTTCCTGAGAGCCCCAAAAAAAGCCAAACAACTTTTTTAGGCCTCCACATCTTTCAAAAATAAAAGTGAAAATGTAATTGTGGTTCATTGTTATGATGTATTATGCTGTGTTTACTGCTTAAGACTACAAATGTAACAGAAATAATAGTATTTCTTACCTTTAATTGTGGGTGTTGGTGTTTGTGGATGATTGTGAAGAGAGTGGAGAGTTATGTTGTGGTCCTACTGGGCTGAGGTGGATGGTAGAGGTTCTGGTACTGAAGTTGATGGTTGTACTGGAGTGTCTAACTGTAAGTCATTCAATCAAGTGATTCAGTAAGTCAGTCAAGTGATTCAGCCTGGCCCATGGCCGGGCCCAGAGAGTAGATAAACTCTCGAAACTCTTCAAAGGTAAGTCAGTCAAGTGATTCAGTAAGTCTCAAGTGATTCAGTAAGTCAGTCAAGTGATTCAGTAAGTCAGTCAAGTGATTCAGTAAGTCAGTCAAGTGATTCAGTAAGTCAGTCAAGTGATTCAGTAAGTCAGTCAAGGGATTCAGTAAGTCAGTCAAGTAATTCAGTAAGTCAGTCAAGTGATTCAGTAAGTCAGACAAGTGATTCAGTAAGTCAGTCAAGTCATTCAGTAAGTCAGTCAAGTCATTCAGTAAGTCAGTCAAGTCATTCAGTAAGTCAAGTGATTCGGTAAGTCATTCAAGTGATTCATTCAGTCAATAAGTCAGTCAGTCACACAAACTTACGTTTACCTCTTTTTTATGTGTACAAAGTAACACTTCATTATGGCCACAGGATGTCTTGTCTAATATCTTTGCTTCCTTCATTAATTTGCTTGGCAGATACAAGATATAGAAATTAAAAGATCAAAACACAATTCACAATCACAAGCTTGTAGCAGAGAAGTTGGACTGGACACGTATGAGGTACGAATGCCAGGATGGTAGGATGATCAGCAGCAGAGTAACCTTTCCTGAAGCCATATTGACGATCACAAAGTAGTGAGTGGTAGTCAAAAAAATCTGTCATTTTGACACTGGTCTGGGGGTGGCTGGGCTAGCTGGTCTGATGGCACCTCCTCCTGCCTTATTGTCACCACTGACAGTTTTGACACAGGGAGGTCTCCCTCGCTGAACCACAACAAGGCAGCCGCTTGAGGAAAAGGGAAGTTTTTTTTTCCTTCCCACAAACTGAACCGTGTTAAATTCATCATACGACGTGTTACATAAAATTGTGCCGCAATTCTTCAATCATGCTATACCCAAATTGTGCCAAATAAACTCGTTCTAAATGGTGGTCTACTGTATTTGATTAATGTAAAAAATTTTTTTTAATACTTGCAAATATGAAACCGGTATAAATTGTCCCCACTTGGTAGAAGAATATGTCCAGTTTCCTTTTGAAGAATTCTACACTTATTTGGGCAGTGTTTCTGATATCCTTTGATTGTGTTAAAAGTCTGGGCTCACAGATGTTGATAAAATTTTCTCTTATTGTGCCCACAGTGCCTCCTGCTTTTCAATGGGTTATATTACTTTTTCTTTTATGTCTCTCCCTCCAGTGTTTAGTTGTGACAGTGTACAAATTTGGGACTAGGCCTTTAAGTACCTTCCATGTATATATTATGTTTCTCTTTCTCCTCCACTTCAGCAAGTACATATTTAGAACTTTGAAGCATTCTCAATGATTTGAATTATTTATTGACTCTGTGGAGACCATAAATGAGCTCTGTATCTGTTCCAGCCCTGACAGTGGTGAGCAGTACTCTAAGCAAGAAAGCACAAGTGATTTGAAGTGTCATCACTGGATTTATTTTCTTTATTTTGAAAGTTGTCATTATCCACTCCTTCATTTCTTGGTTTTTGTGAAATTTACATTATTATGTTCATTGAAATAAAGGGTAGCTGATATTATTGCACCCAAATCTTTCACATATTCCTTTTGTTCTGTTTGGTGGTATTCGTTATTTTGTATACAGTGTCTCTCTTCTGTTCTTCATTCTTTCCATTTCTAAGCAGTTGGAACTTGTTTACTATTTCATAAAATGAGACTCATTACAAAAGATATAATAATTGTATCACTTTAAAATTCATTATACTGTAACTTGCTGAGTTACCATAACATTAGGACCTAGTCCCTGGACTCATGTGCCTCCATAATCTTTTGACTACTGCCCATGGGGTTGGCTTGGGGTGCATATTAAAACTATTACACAAATAAGCAACTTTAAATTAATGTGAATTTTTTCATCCCTTATTGGAGATGAAAAAGCAAGTTTATGAATATGCTTTAACAGTTTAAAAAATTACAGATCAACATGCATCATATAAAATGGAAAATACGGTATCTAATTTAATAAATGTTATTACAAAAAGTACTGTATATCTTAAATTAATCATGTTCATTTTTGTTTTTGCTCTGTCCAGAATGAGAAGAGCATCCTGATTAGCAACTCCTCATCAGTGTCCATGGGTACTGAAGTTATGAGTGGTGAAGAGCTGGGAGAGGAACTTGACATGCCTCACGACCCACCACACTCTCCCCTCTCTGCCCAAACCTCAACTCTAGCAGTTATGGATGATTCACACCATCGTATTACTCTCAAAACAGAACCAGAGTTAGAAATCTTGGACCAGCATGGTATTTTGGCAAGGGATTCAGAAACAGATGATTGAAAAAATATTTAGTTTCTCTCTATTACAGCTTAAATGTTTTAGAGAATTCTCTTATTATGTAGTTTCTGCATTAAATTGTATAGATTGCTATCAGTACAAGTACATAGTAGATGGACCTACAAATTTACAGTAAGAAATTATTAGTTGTATTATCAATAAAAATTAATATTTACCTGTGCTAAGTAGACCATATACATATTATTTTTGTTTTTTTCTCTTGACAAACTGGGCACATCCCTCCAAGGCAGGGTGACCTAAAAAGACAAACAAAAGGTTTTCTTATTAAATTTAGTAATTTATACAGGAGAAGGGGTTACTAGCCCCTTGCTCCAAGCATTTTAGTCACCGCTTACAACACACATGACTTGTGGAGGAAGATTTTTTTTGCACTTACCCATGTAGATATGCAGATTCATGGATAGCAAAATAATGCTTTGGGTATTTTTTTTGTCTACCACCACCTCAAGCCTGGGAAAGAAATCTAGGACCAGGCTAGTTCATAGAGTGCATCATATGTAACTGCCTCAGTAGCACATGTAAGAATAACAACAACAATTTGGGATTTTGTTATTCTTGAGAGACTGTTAAAAGAAATTCACAAGGACTCGTACATCGTCATAAGTGCAATGACTATGAAGAACTATTACTTAAGTTTATATTAGGAGTGACAGTATAATCATCAGGATCATAAGCTCTAGAAAAAGATATGTCCTTTCAAGTAAGACTTAAAAGCATCGACAGATTCCTGACTCTTTAATAGATTTTGGCAACCTGCTGAACAATCTAGGAGCTACATAAGAAAAGGTTCATTCTGTAAACGATTTCTTCCCAGCAGGATGAAACTCAATCAGTCTGAAAGGGTCCGTGACATTTCATAGATACATTCCAAAGCCTGATGTAAATGGTACAAACACATCAGCAAGATACTTGGTTTTATTAAAAAATAATACTCTGGCCATCTCCCACCGAGGTAGGATAACTCTACAAAGATAAAAACACTTTCACTGTTGTTCATTCAGTCGCTGTTTTGCCATTACATTTCAGATGCCCCCTGTAAACTGCAACATCCCTATCCCCCCTTCAGAGTGCAGACACTGTACTTCCCACTTTCAGAACTCAAGTCCAGCTAACTGGTTTCCCTTAATCCCTTCATAAATGTTACCTTTCTCACAATTCAGCAGCATGCCAAATTATAAAAAACCACTACTATCAAACATACTCACACAAACTTATTGAATGCCCAAGCCTCTAGCACTCAAACCTTCCTTTTTCCCCCTCCCCAACCTTTTCTAAGATTACCCGTCTTTCCCTCCACTCGATTTACATGAACAACCAGTCATCCTATTTTTCTCCACCCTCTCTAAATGTCTAAATCATGTCAACAACCCCTCTTCATCCCTCTGAATAATACATAACTCCACACCTCCCTCCTAATTCCCAAACTCCAAAATCTCTGCATAATTTTCACACCACACATTGCCATCAGACATGACTATCTTTACTACCTCCATCCTCCTCTCATTGCAACATTCAAAACGTATGCTTCACACCCATACAACAGTGTTGATACCACTATACTCTGGTACACTCTCTTTTGGTTCCATGGATTAACCCGTAAACGATCCAAACATATATAGTACGTTCTTACTACAAGCGCCCCAAACATATATTTATGTTTTATGTTTCCTGCCTCCAAATTTGGCACGATTGGCCTGAGATGCCTGGTCAGCATAGAATGGGTCTTAACACTCAGTGTGCGCAGTATTAAAAAATCTGGGACCACTTAGTACTTCGTGGGAGCACCAGTTAAATTGAGCACCAGCTAGAGCAAACAGCACGGCAAACACCAAGGATTCACTGATGTCATGTCATATTAACTCTCCTCTTTTATGAGAAAAGTGATGCTGACCCTAAGTTTAGCGGCTTTGAGGTGGATGTGGCCACAAGTGGTTGTGAAAATGTTAAAAACTTCAATAATAGCCCATGTGCAACATTTGTGCAACACCCTTTCAATTTTGGTACCACTGGTAGTGTCATCCTGCCAGAATGTCTTATAACCTATTCCCCAAGTAAAAAGAAACAATTCTGGAACGTGTAACATGTGTTTGGCAGGCTGGCTGGCTGGCTGGCTGGCTGGCTGGCCAGCAGATTGGCTGTCTGTCTCCATCATGTGCAACTCTCTGATACAAGAGAGACAAGCAGACAGAAAGAGAGACACAGGCAGGCAGAAAGACAGACACACAGACAGACAGAGAGTTAGACAAACAGACAGATAGACATGTTTATGTGTAACAGTGAAAACAAATAAAGCAAGGCAGTGTATGCTCATCAAATGTCACCACTGTCATTAGTAGAGTGATCAGATAAGACTATGCTCATCAGATGTCACCACTGTCAGCAGTGGAGTGATAAGGGAAATTATTATTATTATTATTATTATTATTATTTATTATTTTTTTTTTTTTTTTATTATCACACCAGCCGATTCCCACCAAGGCAGGGTGGCCCGAAAAAGAAAAACTTTCACCATCATTCACTCCATCACTGTCTTGCCAGAAGGGTGCTTTACACTACAGTTTTTAAACTGCAACATTAACACCCCTCCTTCAGAGTGCAGGCACTGTACTTCCCATCTCCAGGACTCAAGTCCGGCCTGCCGGTTTCCCTGAATCCCTTCATAAATGTTACTTTGCTCACACTCCAACAGCACGTCAAGTATTAAAAACCATTTGTCTCCATTCACTCCTATCAAACACGCTCACGCATGCCTGCTGGAAGTCCAAGCCCCTCGCACACAAAACCTCCTTTACCCCCTCCCTCCAACCCTTCCTAGGCCGACCCCTACCCCGCCTTCCTTCCACTACAGACTGATACACTCTTGAAGTCATTCTGTTTCGCTCCATTCTCTCTACATGTCCGAACCACATCAACAACCCTTCCTCAGCCCTCTGGACAACAGTTTTGGTAATCCCGCACCTCCTCCTAACTTCCAAACTACGAATTCTCTGCATTATATTCACACCACACATTGCCCTCAGACATGACATCTCCACTGCCTCCAGCCTTCTCCTCGCTGCAACATTCATCACCCACGCTTATTATTATTATTATTATTATTATTATTATTATTCTTATTATTATTATTATTTTTTTTTTTTTTTTTTTTTTTCAACAAGTCGGTCGTCTCCCACCGAGGCAGGGTGACCCAAAAAAAAGAAAGAAAATCCCCAAAAAGAAAATACTTTCATCATCATTCAACACTTTCACCACACTCACACATTATCACTGCTTTTGCAGAGGTGCTCAGAATATAACAGTTTAGAAGCATACACGTATAGAGATACACAACATATCCCTCCAAACTGCCAATATCCCAAACCCCTCCTTTAAAGTGCAGGCATTGTACTTCCCATTTCCAGGACTCAAGTCCGACTATATGAAAATAACCGGTTTCCCTGAATCCCTTCACTAAATATTACCCTGCTCACACTCCAACAGATCGTCAGGTCCCAAGTATCATTCGTCTCCATTCACTCCTATCTAACACGCTCATGCACGCTTGCTGGAAGTCCAAGCCCCTCACCCACAAAACCTCCTTTACCCCCTCTTTCCAACCCTTTCGAGGACGACCCCTACCCCTCTTTCCTTCCCCTATAGATTTATATGCTTTCCATGTCATTCTACTTTGATCCATTCTCTCTAAATGACCAAACCACCTCAACAACCCCTCTTCTGCCCTCTGACTAATGCTTTTATTAACTCCACACCTTCTCCTAATTTCCACACTCCGAATTTTCTGCATAATATTTACACCACACATTGCCCTTATTATTATTATTATTATTATTATTAGACACTATTGGCAGTTTGGAGGGATATGTTGTGTATCTTTATATGTGTATGCTTCTAGACTGTTGTATTCTGAGCACCTCTGCAAAAACAGTGATAATGTGCGAGTGTGGTGAAAGTGTTGAATGATGATGAAAGTATTTTCTTTTTGGGGATTTTCTTTCTTTTTTTGGGTCCCTGAATCCCTTCACGCTCCCTGCCTCGGTAGGCCGGGACTGATACACTTGAAGTCATTCTGTTTCGACTTGTCCTGCCCTCTGGACAACAGTTTTGGTAATCCCGCACCTCCTCCTAAAAAAAAAAAAAAAAAGACATGACATCTCCACTGCCTCCAGCCTTCTCCTCGCTGCAACATTCATTATTATTATTATTATTATTCACTATCATCAAATGTCACTCCACTGCTTACCCTGTCAGCAGATAAGTGACACTCGTCATAAACACCGTACTTCAAGAAGTTTCATATATACCCCAGCATGTCTAAAACATTGCTGTATATGGAGAGTAAAAGAAAGGTGAAGAGAGTGGTGAGAGCATATAAGGAGAGCAGATGATAGAGTGGGAGAGGCTCTGTCAAGAAATTTTGATGAAAATAAGAAAAAATTTTGGAATGAGATAAACAAGTTAAGAAAGCCTAGGGAACGAATAGATTTGTCAGTTAAAAACAGAGTAGGGGAGTTAGTAGACGGGGAGATTGAGGTATTACCTGGAGTTTACCTGGAGAGAGTTCCGGGGGTCAACGCCCCTGCGGCCCGGTCTGTGACCAGGCCTCCTGGTGGATCAGAGCCTGATCAACCAGGCTGTTACTGCTGGCTGCACGCAAACCAACGTACGAACCACAGCCCGGCTGATCAGGAACCGACTTTAGGTGCTTGTCCAGTGCCAGCTTGAAGACTGCCAGGGGTCTGTTGGTAATCCCCCTTATGTATGCTGGGAGGCAGTTGAACAGTCTCAGGCCCCTGACACTTATTGTATGATCTCTTAACGTGCTAGTGACACCCCTGCTTTTCATTGGGGGGATGTTGCATCGTCTGCCAAGTCTTTTGCTTTCGTAGTGAGTGATTTTTGCGTGCAAGTTCGGTACTAGTCCCTCTAGGATTTTCCAGGTGTATATAATCATGTATCTCTCCCGCCTGCGTTCCAGGGAATACAGGTTCAGGAACCTCAAGCGCTCCCAGTAATTGAGGTGTTTTATCTCCGTTATGCACGCCATGAAGGTTCTCTGTACATTTTCTAGGTCAGCAATTTCACCTGCCTTGAAAGGTGCTGTTAGTGTGCAGCAATATTCCAGCCTAGATAGAACAAGTGACCTGAAAAGTGTCATCATGGGCTTGGCATCCCTCGTTTTGAAGGTTCTCATTATCCATCCTGTCATTTTTCTAGCAGATGCGATTGATACAATGTTATGGTCCTTGAAGGTGAGATCCTCCGACATGATCACTCCCAGGTCTTTGACGTTGGTGTTTCGCTCTATTTTGCAGCCAGAATTTGTTTTGTGCTCTGATGAAGATTTAATTTCCTCGTGTTTACCTTATCTGAGTAATTGAAATTTCTCATCGTTGAACTTCATATTGTTTTCTGCAGCCCACTGAAAGATTTGGCTGATGTCCGCCTGGAGCCTTGCAGTGTCTGCAATGGAAGACACTGTCATGCAGATTTGGGTGTCATCTGCAAAGGAAGACACGGTGCTGTGGCTGACATCCTTGTCTATGTCAGATATGAGGATGAGGAACAAGATGGGAGCAAGTACTGTGCCTTGTGGAACAGAGCTTTTCACCGTGGCTGCCTCGGACTTTACTCTGTTGACTACTACTCTCTGTGTTCTGTTAGTGAGGAAATTATAGATCCATCGACCGACTTTTCCTGTTATTCCTTTAGCACGCATTTTGTGCGCTATTACGCCATGGTCACACTTGTCGAAGGCTTTTGCAAAGTCTGTATATATTACATCTGCATTCTTTTTGTCTTCTAGTGCATCTAGAACCTTGTTGTAGTGATCCAATAGTTGAGACAGACAGGAGCGACGTGTTCTAAACCCATGTTGTCCTGGGTTGTGTAACTGATGGGTTTCTAGATGGGTGGTGATCTTGCTTCTTAGGACCCTTTCAAAGATTTTTATGATATGGGATGTTAGTGCTATCTGTCTGTAGTTCTTTGCTGTTGCTTTACTGCCCCCTTTGTGGAGTGGGGCTATGTCTGTTGTTTTTAGTAACTGTGGGACGACCCCCGTGTCCATGCTCCCTCTCCATAGGATGGTAAAGGCTCGTGATAGGGGCTTCTTGCAGTTCTTGATGAACACAGAGTTCCATGAGTCTGGCCCTGGGGCAGAGTGCATGGGCATGTCATTTATCGCCTGTTCGAAGTCATTTGGCGTCAGGATAACATCAGATAGGCTTGTGTTAACCAAATTCTGTGGCTCTCTCATAAAAAATTAATTTTGATCTTCGACTCTCAGTCTGGTTAGTGGCTTGCTAAAAACTGAGTCATATTGGGAGTTGAGTAGCTCACTCATTTCCTTGCTGGTGTCTTTTTTCTGTCTTATAAACATGCAAGGTTTCAGGTACGTCTTGCATCTTGCTACACTACACATGCATGTACGCGTTTATGTTTACACACTCATCTGAGTGTTCTTGGATTGTATCTTAATAGTTCTTATTCTTATTACTTTTCCTTTCATATCCATGGGGAATTGGAATACGAATCTTTCCACCATAAGTCATGCGTGTTGTAAAAGTCAACTAAAAATGCCAGGAGCAATGGGCTAGTAACCTCTTTTCCCATATAGCCTACTAAAAAGGAAAAGGAGAAAACCGTCAAAGTGGAATGTTTCAGTGTGCGTGGTTGTAGTGCGAATGATAAGAAAGAGATGATTGTGGATGTTATGAATGAAAAAAAAGCTGAATGTCTTGGCTCTAAGTGAAACAAAGCTGAAGGGGGTAGGAGAGTTTCAGTGGGGAGAAATCAATGGGATTAGGTCAGGGGTTTCTAATAGAGTTAGAGCTAAGGAAGGTGTAGCAATAATGTTGAAGGATAAGTTATGTCAGGAAAAGAAGGAATATAAATGTATAAATTCAAGGATTATGTGGAGTAAAATAAGGGTTGGATGTTAACCCTTAAATGGTCCAAACATATATATACGTTTTTTCAACATCTGAAAGTATGTGAAAAAAAATGTAGATCTTCTTTTTTGTTTTACATTTGAAAATGTGTAAAAAAACTTTTATCTACATTTTTTTTTGTTATATTTGAAAATATATAAAAAAAGTAGATCTTCTTTTGTAGCACCGCGAATTTGAACGTCGATCTGTTTGGACTGTTTAAGGGTTAAAAGTGGGGAGAGAAGTGTAGAGAAGGGAAATTTTGGGAAATGTTGAGTGAGTGCATGGGGAGTTTTGAATCAAGTGAGAGAGTACAGTGGTACTCTGAGTTTCGGCCATAATTCGAATTTGCTCCCCATAAGGAATAATGTAAATTAGATTAGTCCATTTCAGAACACCAAAAATACACTTAAAAAAAGCACTTACAATAATACACTTACGTAATTGTTCAAGTTGGGAGCCGTACGATACTCGGGGAACCACTGTACTTGTGGTTAGGGATCGCATTGCTAAAGTGGGTAAAAATGTTGTAGAGGTACTAGTAGGTAAATTTGGGGTGCCAGGGGTAAATGAAAATGGGGAGCATTTAATTGAATTATGTGTAGAAAGAGGTTTGGTAATAAGTAATACATATTTTATGAAAAAGATTATAAATAAGTATACAAGATATGATATAGCACGTAATGAAAGTAGTGTCTTAGATTAAGTATTGGTGGATAAAAGGTTGATGGGTAGGCTTCAGGATGTACATGTTGATAGAGGAGCAACAGATATATCGAATCATTTTCTAGTTGTAGCTACAGTTAGAGGCGGATGGAACAAAAGGAAAATTGCAACAGTACATAAGAGAGAGGTAAAAATTCATAAACTAAGGGAGGAGGAAGTTAGGGTGAGATATAAGCAACTTTTGTCAAAAAGGTGGGCTAGTGCAAGTATGGGTAGTGGGGGGTTAAAGAGGGATGCAGTATTAGAATGTGGGGCAGAAGTTTGTGGCTAAATGAGAACCTTCAAAACTAGGGAGGCCAAGCCCATGATGACACTCTTCAGGTCACTTGTTCTATCTAGACTGGACTATTGCTGCACACTAACAGCACCTTTCAAGGCAGGTGAAATTGCCGACCTAGAAAATGTACAGAGAACTTTCACGGCGCGCATAACGGAGATAAAACACCTCAATTATTGGGAGCGCTTGAGGTTCCTAAACCTGTATTCCCTGGAATGCAGGAGGGAGAGATACATGATTATATACACCTGGAAAATCCTAGAGGGACTAGTACCGAACTTGCACACGAAAATCACTCACTACGAAAGCAAAAGACTTGGCAGACGATGCACCATCCCCCCAATGAAAAGCAGGGGTGTCACTAGCACGTTAAGAGACCATACAATAAGTGTCAGGGGCCCGAGACTGTTCAACTGCCTCCCAGCACACATAAGGGGGATTACCAACAGACCCCTGGCAGTCTTCAAGCTGGCACTGGACAAGCACCTAAAGTCAGTTCCTGATCAGCCGGGCTGTGGCTCGTACGTTGGTTTACGTGCAGCCAGCAGCAACAGCCTGGTTGATCAGGCTCTGATCCATCAGGAGGCCTGGTCACAGACCGGGCCGCGGGGGCGTTGACCCCCGGAACTCTCTCCAGGTAAACTCCAGGTATAGGATGGTGGGTGCAGGAGGAAAGAGGAGTGATTGGTGGTGGAATGATGAGGTCAAGGGTGTCATAAAAGAGAAAACTGTAGCTTGTGAGAGGGTTTTACAAAGCAGAAGTGATAAAAGAAGTGCAGAGTATAAGGTGAATAAAAGAAAGGTGAAGAGAGTGGTGAGAGAGAGTGCAAAAAAAGAGCAAATGATAGAGTGGGATAGACACTGTCAAGAAATTTTGCTGAGAATAAGAAAAAATTTTGGAATGAGATAAATAAGTTAAGAAAGCCTAGGGAACAAATGGATCTATCAGTTAAAAACAGAGTAGGGGAGTTAGTAGATGGGGAACTGGAGGTATTGGGTAGATGGCGGGAATATTTTGAAAAAAAGGAGGCAGTAATTTCATGCATTGGCCAGAGAGGTATAACATCTTTTAGGAGTGAAGAAGAGCAGGAAGTGAGCGTGGGGGAGGTGCATGAGGCATTACATGGAATGAAAGGGGGTAAAGCAGCTGGAATTGATGAGATCATGACAGAAATGCTAAAAGCTGGGGGGGGGATATATTGTTGGAGTGGTTAGTATTTTAGTTTAATAAATGTATGAAAAAGGGGAAGGTACCTAGGGATTGGCAGTGTGTGTGTATAATTCCTTTATATAAATGGAAGGGGGACAAAACGGATTGTAAAACTTACAAGGGAACAAGTTTACTGAGTATACCAGGTGAAGCGTATGGTAGGGTTATTATTGAAAGAATTAGAGGTAAGACAGAGAGCAGGATTGCAGATGAGCAAGGAGGCTTTAGAATGGGAAGGGGATGTGTAGATCAGGTGTTTACATTGAAGCATATATGTGAACAGTATTTAGATAAAGGTAGGGAAGTTTTCATTGCATTTATGGATTTAGAAAAGGCATATGATAGAGTGGATAGGGAAGCAATGTGGCAAATGTTGCAAGTATATGGAATAGGTAGTAAGTTATTAAATTCTGTAAAGAGTTTTTATGATAGTGAGGCTCAGGCTAGGGTGTGTAGGAGAGAGGGAGATTATTTCCCAGTATAAGTAAGTCTTAGACAGGGATGTGTAGTGTCACCATGGTTTTTTAACATTTTTATAGATAGGGTTGTAAAAGAAGTAAATGCTAGGGTGTTTGGGAGAGGGGTGGGATTAAATTATGGGGAATCAAGTACAAAATGGGAGTAACACAGTTACTTTTTGCTGATGATACTGTGCTTCTGGGGGATTCTAAAGAAACATTATCCACTAGGACGAGTTTGGGAGTGTGTGTAAAGGTAAAGTTGAAAGTGAACATAGAAAAGACTAAGGTGATGAGAGCATCAAATGATTAAGATAAAGAAAAATTGGATATCAAATTGGGGAGGAGGAGTATGGAAGAAGTGAATGTTTTCAGATATTTGGGAGTTGACGTGTCAGCGGATGGGCTTATGAAGAATGAGGTAAACCATAGAATTGGAAGGAAAAAAGGTGTGGTGCATGGAGGTATCTGTGCATGCAAGGAAAGGAATGTACGTGAGTATAGTGGTACCAACACATTTATGTGGGTGCGAAGCATGGGTTGTAAATGCTGCAACAAGGAGGTGGCTGGAGGCAGTGGAGATGCCTTGTCTAAGGGCAGTGTGTGGTGTAAATATTATGCATAGAATTTGTAGTGTGGAAATTAGGAGGTGTGGAGTTACTAAAAGTATTAGTCAGAGGGCTGAAGAGGAGCTGTTGGGATGGTTTGGTCATTTAGAGAGAATGGAACAAAGTAGAATTACTTGGCGAGTATATAAATCTATTGGGGAAGGTGGGGTTGGGGTCGTCCCCAAAAAGATTGGAGGTAGGGGGTAAAGGAAGTTTTGTGGGTGAGGGACTTGGACTTCCAGCAAGTGTACATGAGCGTGTTTAATAGGAGTGAATGGAGACGAATGGTTTTTGGGACCTGATGAGCTGTTGGAGTGTGAGCAGGGTAACATTTTGCAAAGGGCTTCAGGGAAACCAGTCAGCCGGACTTGAGTCCTGGAAATGGTAAGTACAATGCCTGCACTTTAAAGGAGGGGTTTAGGATATTGGCAGTTTGGAGGGACATCTAAACTGTTGTATCTGAGCGCCTCTGCAAAGGCAGTGATTATATATGAGTGTTGGTGAAAGTGTTGAATGTTGATGAAAGTTTTTCTTTCTTTTGGGGTTTTTTCTTTCATTTTGGGTCAACCTGCCTCGGTGGGAAATGGCTGACGTGTTAAAAAAAAATTATTATAGCATGGAAATTAGGAGGAGGTGTGGAGTTACTGAAAGTATTATTCAGAGGGCTGAGGAGGGGCTGTTGAGGTGGTTTGGTCATTTAAAGATGGAGCAAAATAGGATGACTTGGAGGATGTATAAATTTGTAGTGGAGGGGAGGAAAGATAGGGGTCATCCTAGAAGAAGATGAAGGGGGAAAGAGGGTTATTAAAAGAGGTTTTATGTGCAAGGGGCTTGGACGTACAGCAGGCATGTGTGAGCGTGTTTAGGAGTGAATGGAGATGAATAGTTTTTGG
Source organism: Cherax quadricarinatus (assembly GCF_038502225.1). Classification (NCBI taxonomy): domain Eukaryota; kingdom Metazoa; phylum Arthropoda; class Malacostraca; order Decapoda; family Parastacidae; genus Cherax; species Cherax quadricarinatus. The sequence continues at coordinate 32,883,193 of NC_091294.1, read as the reverse complement.
GACTTGGAGTGTGAGGATGGTAATATTTTGTGAAGGGATTCAGGGAAACTGGTTACCCAGACTTTCAGGGTCGAGAGGCCCTTTCCCAGGGTCAAAAATTTTTCGGATAAAACAAAATTATTTTTTCTTATGAAAAGATAGAGAATCTTTTCGCGGTCATAATGACACCCAAAGTATGAAATTTGATGGAAAACTTACGGAATTATGCTCTCGCGAAGTAAGCAGTCCCGACGATGTTTACGCATCAGCGATTTTGCCCAGTTTGAGCCCTATTTTCAATCATTTCCAATGTACTAGTCGACAAAAATCATAGCTATTTTGCTAGAACTCCATTTTCTCTATCGAATGAGTAAAAGAAACCACCCATTTACCGATTTCAACTATCCAATAGGTTGGTCAGAAATTAGCAATTTTGCCAATTTCGCACAAATTTCAAAAGATGCCAATTTCCAAATAGGGTCCAAAATAAACAAGACAGACATTCCTGGCACTAAAATAACATTTCCTCTGTTCATTAGTCATGTCCCCAGGCCCCTCTTACATTTCTTTTGCTTTCCACTTTGAATTTTTATTCTCACAAAAAATAGAAGATTTACTGTTATGCAGACTACTGCATTAGTGTAGAAATGGTATAAATAATATCAGCGCACTTGTGAAAGAATATTAGACTCACCAGTTGACATGTATTGGATGCGTGGCATGATTTGTTTACTTTTGAACTTTGGCAAAAAATTAACATTTCTGCTACTTTGAGCTCAAGTTCAAGGTACTTTTCATTGTGAAACCAATCAAAATCATCTCAATTTCTGTAATATGTCTTCCATTCTGTAAAATGAGACCAAGAAAACTAGAATACAACCATAAATACTGTACAAAAATACGTGCAAAGTTGCTGTTTTAAACCAAAAACACAGTCAAAGTTTTTTTTTTTCTCATTATGCACTGTGTGCTGCAGGATTTTTTTTTATACTGTGTACACTGACCACATAGACCCATTCTTTCATATGTAGGCCTACCAGCTTTCTCTTGCTAGATTTGAAGGTGCTAGAATTTAGGCATACTAGTACATCAATAACCCTGGTGCATAAGCCGTACTAGTATGTTGGAAACCCTGAAAGGGTTAAAGGGGGGCATTTTGGGATATTTGGTATTTGGAGTGACATCTAAACTGTCGTATCAAAGCATCTGCAATGACAATGATTATGTGTGAATGATGGTGAGTTTTTTTTTTTTTTTTGGGGGGGGGGGGGGTTTTGCTGCCTCGGGAGATGGCCTACATGTTAAAAAAAATAGAGTACTGTTATGCAATATTGTAATAATTGTATAGATATCAGCACATTCATGAACACATATTAGACTCACCATTTGGACATGTATTGGACAAGTGACATGATTTGTTTACTCTTGAACATTGCCAAAAATTTAATATTTCTGCTACTTGGAGCTCAATTGCAAGTTATTTTCAGTCCTGAAACTAACCAAAATAATTTCCATTCCTGTAATATATCTTCCATTCTATCAAATGAGTTCATACAAAAACACAGTGGACCCTCAGTTAATGACATAAATCTGTTCCAGAGAGCTTGTCTTAAACCGATTCTGTAGTTATCCAAATTAATTTTCCCCATAAGAAATAATGGAAATCCAATTAATCTGTTCCAGACACCCAAAAGTACTCAACAAAATAATTTTTTACATGAAATATACATTTCCCTACACAGAAAACAATGAGACATGCAGAATAAACAATACTAAAATGACACTTACCTTTATTGAAGACTTACTGATGAGTGATGAGACGAGAGGAGGGGAGAGGATGGAGGTATATTATTGTTTGGCAGGGGAATCCCCTTCCATAAGGACTTTGGGTACCAAGTCCTTTTCCAGGGTTACCTCTCTTCTATGTTTTTTAATGCCACTAGGACCAGCTTGAGAGTCACTGGACCCCTGTCGCACCAAAAATCTGTCCAGAGAGCTCTGTTTCTGGCGTGTCTTTAAAATTTCCCTAAAATGGGACAGCATTGTCATTGTAGATGTTGCCAGCATGGCTTGCAACAGCTGTGTCAGGGTGATGTTCATCCATAAATGTTTGCACCTTTGTCCACATTGTACAAATGTCCTTAATTGGTGAAGAAGGCAACTTCCTCCATCTCTCTTCTCTCCCCCCCCCCTCTGAAGGAAATTCCTGAGCTGTGGTGTGTTGCTGTTGCACCTCAAGCTCTTGCAGCTCTGTAGTGGTTAGCTCTTCATCGTCATCCTCCACCAACTCTTCCACATCGTTGACACTAACCTCCAACCCCATGGACTTCCCCAATGCCACAGTAGATTCCATAACTGGCATAGGCTCCTCCGGGTTAGCCCCAAACCCTTCAAAATCCCTCTCTTGTACACATTCTGGCCACAATTTTCTCCAAGCAAAGTTCAAAGTCCTGCAAGTCACTCCCTCCCAAGCCTTGCCTATAAGGTTTATGCAACTGAGGATACTGAGGTGATCTTTCCATAACTCTCTTAGGGTCAATTCAGTATCTGAGGTCACTTCAAAGAATTTTTAAAACACTGCTTTTGGTGTAGAGTTTTTTTGAAGTTTGAAATGACCTGCTGGTCCATGGGCTGGAGGAGAGGAGTGGTGTTAGGAGGCAAAAACTTGACTTTGATAAAAGTAAACTTCACCACAATTTGCTCTTCTAAGTCTTGAGGATGAGCAGGAGCATTGTCCATTAACAGGAGGTACTGGAGTGGCAATTTATTTTCCAGGAGGTATTTTTTCACACAAGGGCCAAACACATCATAGAACCAATCGAGGAAAATGCCCCTAGTGACCCATGCCTTATTGTTTGCTCTCCACATCACACACAGTTTAGTCTTGACAACATTGTTTTTCTTGAACACTCTGGGAGTTTCAGAGTGATACACGAGTAAAGGCTTCACTTTGCAATCCCCACTAGCATTACTACAAAACATGAGAGTTAGATGTCTTTCATAGGCTTGTGGCCTGGGAGTGCCTTTTCCTCTTGAGTAATACAGGTCCTATTTGGCATTTTCTTCTAAAACAGGCCTGTTTTGTCACAGTTGAACATTGTACCCCTTAACCTTTAAACTGTCCAAACGTAGATCTACGTTCACGTGCGTAGCGCTACGACCTTGATTTTCCCCATTTGAAAACACGTAAAAAAGAACATAGATCTACATTCGGAGCCTGCCGCACATCAACATAGATCTACGTTTGGACAGTTTAAGGGTTAAAGTCCTCCACATATTTTTCAGCCACTTTTTTGTCAGAACTGGCAGTCTCACCATGCCTTATGACACTATGTATGCCAGTACGATTCTTAAATCTCTTAAACCAACCTTTGCTGGCCTTAAATTCACCAATATGAGCACTAGTTCCAGGCATTTTCTTAATTAGATCATCATGCAACTGCCTTGCCTTTTCACATATAATTGACTGTGAAACACTATCTCCTGATAATCGTTTCTCGTTGATCCACACCAACAACAGTCTCTCCACATCTTCAAGTATTTGCGATCTCTGTTTTGTAAGCACATTTGCACCTTCCTTGATTGCCTTTTTGTTGGCCAAGATAGTAACGATGGTTGTATGGGGTTTGTTATACAACCTGGCCAGCTCGGAGACACGCACTCCACTTCCATATTTTGCGATGATCTCTTTCTTGAATTCAATAGTATTTCTCACCCTCTTTACTACAGGGCTGGTGCTACAAGCTTTCTTTGGGCCCTTGGTGACTTATTTAGCAATTACAAGCACTAAAAACAATGGAATAATACAAAATGTGTCACATGTACATGCTGAATCGTCCTCACTGGCTTGTGAACAATGGCACACTAGCTGTACATGGAGTGGCAGGGCCGCTCATGGCATGCGGACACGTTCGGGACGAATGACTTTAACCAAGTATTTTGTCATTAACTGAGCTAATATTTTGACGCAAAAATGTGTCGTTATCCGATTTTTATGTTATCCGATGACATCATTAATTGAGGGTCCACTGTACACCACAAAGTCACTGTTTTAAAACAAAAACATGGTCGCAGTTTTTTCTCATTATGCACTGTGTGCTGCAGGATTTTTTTTTTTTTTTTTTTATGTGGTGCACACTTACCACATAGACCCATTGTCTCATCTATGTCCAAATTTACTGCTCACAGCTTATCTGGGTGAGCTGAGCCCATGGCATAGTACTATGGCATGGACAGTGACCTCAAAGCCGTAGTACTACAGCATGGCCAATGAAGTGGTTAATGTTGGTGGTCTGGACAGTGTAAGGGTTAATTCCGGAAACAACTGCAATATGTTTTCTTGTATGCTGTGTAAAGTGAAAAACAATCATTAGAAATAAGACTATGTTGAATATTGCAATTAGGGGTATGGCGTGCAATGCAAGACCACAAGTCTCAAGTACTGATACACCTTGAAACATTTTTTATTTTTTTTTTTTTTTTTTTTTTTTTTTTTTTTTTTTTTTTTTTTTTTTTTTTTTTTTTTTTTTTTTTTTTTTTTTTTTTTTTTGCCACCTTCAACACACCATAACACTGAGTTTTTTCTGATTTCAATTTTTTGGTATTCTGTTTAGAAAAATAGGCTTCTTTAACTCTTTGAGGGTTTTGGTCATACTAGTACGTCTTACGCGTAGGGGTTTTTGTCGTACTAGTACGCATAAATTCTAGCGGCCTCAAATCTCACAGGAAAAGGCTGATAAGCCTAGATGTGAGAGAATGGGTCTGTGTGGTGGGTGTGCGCAGTAGGGAAAAAATCTGGGACCCAGTGGTGCATTGTGGGAATGCCATCATAATACACAATTTCCACCGTGCCCTGTGGTAAGAAGTTCCTCACTCCTCGGCGAATTGGGACACTTTTGTTCCCCAGTGACAGTTCTAATACAGATGGAAGTGACAGTGAAGATGAGTTTCAAGGTTCTGGTGAGGTTTTGACCGAAACTAATGACCATAATATGGGTAATAGTGAGGAAAACCCAGACAACCCACAGCCTTCCACCTCTGGTGCTGGGCCATCTTGTTCACGTTCAGTTGTACCAGAATCAAAGAGGAAACTCCTATTTTCCAAAATCCCAGACTCAGATGTGAGCATTGGTGATGATAGTGATTATGAACTACAAGCTCTTCAAACTTGTTCCAAGAATGGAGGAGGAGGAGGAGGCAGAGGAGGAGGAGGCAGAGGAGGAGGAGGCAAGAGGAGGAGGAGGCAAGAGGAGGAGGAGGCAAGAGGAGGAGGAGGCAAGAGGAGGAGGAGGCAGAGGAGGAGGAGGAAGAAGAAGAGGAGGAGGAGGAGGAGGAAGAAGAGGAGGAGGAAGAAGAAGAAGAGGAGGAGGAGGAAGAAGAAGAATACGTAATGATAACAATAATACATAATAATAATAATAATACATAATAATAATAATACATAATAATAATACATAATAATAATAATGGGTAATAATAAATGTTCACCCATGACAGTAACAAGATAAGGGGAGATAACATCTGATAAGTGCTGACGTTTGATGAGGGTAAATGAGGGTAGAGCTGATGCCAAAAGATGAGATAAACATCTCCCTCCCTTTGTTTTTGCTGGTATACTAACATTTCTGTCTGTCTATTTGCCTGTCTGTCAAGCTCCCTGTCTATCCGTCTAGCTCTCTGTCTCAGAGAGCCACAAGACTGTGTCATCACTTTTACTCACATCTTCAAGCAGAGTATAGCACTTTGTCTGGGTTTCTTGGGTTATCCTAGGTAATTTATACTATGTATACTTGTATTTATGTGTACCTGTGAGACAGAGATAAAAAGACAGAATGAGGGAGAAAGATAATTAGATAGAATGGAGGAAGGGAAGCAGCATCCGACCCCATTGTTTTGACAGGCGGGAGGGGGGAGTGAGTAATGAGACAATATGTCATTTTGACAGCTGCCGACTCCTGGTAATTTACACTATGGAGGAGGAGGAGAAGGAGAAGGAGGAAGAGTAGGGGGAAGAGGAAGAAGAGGAGGAGGAGGAAGAGGAGGAGGAGGAAGAGGAAGAGTAGGAGGAAGAGGAATAAGAGGAGGAGGAAGAGGAATAGTAGGAGGAAGATTAGGGGGAAGAGGAAGAAGAGGAGGAGGAGGAGGAAGAGTAGGAGGAAGAGGAAGAGTAGGAGGAAGAGGAAGAAGAGGAGGAGGAGGAAGAGGAGGAGGAGGAAGAGGAGGAGGAGGAAGAGGAGGAGGAGGAGGAAGAGGAAGAGGAAGAGTATGAGGAAGAGTAGGGGGAAGAGGAGGAAGAGTAGGGGGAAGAGGAGGAAGAGGAAGAAGAGGAGGAGGAGGGTGGAACACTAGTACACTGGTACTGGTACACTAACATTTCTGTCTGTCTATTTGTCTGTCTGTCAAGCTCCCTGTCTATCTGTCTATCCGTCTAGCTCTCTGTCTCAGAGAGCCACAAGACTGTGTCATCACTTTTACTCACATCTTCAAGCAGAGTATAGCACTTTGTCTGGATTTCTTGGGTTATCCTAGGTAATTTATACTATGTATACTTGTATTTATGTGTACCTGTGAGACAGAGATAGACAGACAGATAGAAAGAGAGACAGATTGAAAGAGATAGAATGAGGGAGAAAGATAAAACACCATTGTGTATGACACCATGTTTCAGAGTTCCACAAGCTGCAGAACTAATAGGAATATGTTCAGTGACTGTATATTGGTATATATATTATAGAACAATAATAATAAACAGTGTTTTGTATTGTATGTTTTTGTAAACAAGTTTTGTAAACAATATATTGATAATTATGTTTGTGTGCTTATTGTGTTGTATACAACGAGTGTATATATGTACATTGCACCTTACTTTGGTCTCATAGGCCACATAAGTTATGTGAAAAAATAAAATAGTGAAAAAACAACAAACCTTCAAATACAAGTAAACTAAAGTTTACCGGGTGAGCGGCAGTCGCCGCTGTTGCCATACGCGGCTCATTTTCTGCAAACTTCATGCATCCATATCTCTGTAAGTATTGATGGTAAATTTTTTTTGTTTATCCTATAATGTTTAGAAAAAAATACTCTATTTTTTCATAAGAAAAAATAATTTTTTTTTTTTTTGAAATTTGGCCGACCCTGAGAACGAGTTTCGGAGAGGGCCTGTCGACCCTCAAAGGGTTAAACTAAAAAAAAATCCTCAGGAATTTTAATTTTTGGGTATGCCACAGTTTATGGGTTAAGGCTACTGACCTCAACCTGTTCAACAACAACCAGAAGAGTAATTTGAAATCCCCCATGTTAGTAATGTAAAAAATATCAGTAATGTACCTGTACTATTTTAATTGAACATTGTACAATGTATATGTAATACAGCTGTATATATAACAAAGCAAAGAATTATGGGTAGATAGATTATTATGTAGGTGACTAAAATGCTGGGAGCAAGGGGCTAGTAACCCCTTCTCCTGTATATATTACTAAATTTGAAAGGAGAAGCTTTCGTTTTTCCTTTTGAGCCACCCCACCTCGGTGGGATATGGCTAGTACATTGAAAAAAGATGATGATGATTATTATGTGAGGCTCAGGCTGTGACTGTTGCAGTGAGGAGGTTGGAGGCAGTGGAAATGTTGTCTGGGCAATGTTTTATTTTTATTATTATCACACTGGCCGATTCCCACCAAGGCAGGGTGGCCCGAAAAAGAAAAACTTTCACCATCATTCACTCCATCACTGTCTTGCCAGAAGGGTGCTTTACACTACAGTTTTTAAACTGCAACATTAACACTCCTCCTTCAGAGTGCAGGCACTGTACTTCCCATCTCCAGGACTCAAGTCCGGCCTGCCGGTTTCCCTGAATCCCTTCATAAATGTTACTTTGCTCACACTCCAACAGCACGTCAAGTATTAAAAACCATTTGTCTCCATTCACTCCTATCAAACACGCTCATGCATGCCTGCTGGAAGTCCAAGCCCCTCGCACACAAAACCTCCTTTACCCCCTCCCTCCAACCTTTCCTAGGCCGACCCCTACCCCGCCTTCCTTCCACTACAGACTGATACACTCTTGAAGTCATTCTGTTTCGCTCCATTCTCTCTACATGTCCGAACCACCTCAACAACCCTTCCTCAGCCCTCTGGACAACAGTTTTGGCAATCCCGCACCTCCTCCTAACTTCCAAACTACGAATTCTCTGCATTATATTCACACCACACATTGCCCTCAGACTCATGACATCTCCACTGCCTCCAGCCTTCTCCTCGCTGCAACATTCATCACCCACGCTTCACACCCAAATAAGAGCGTTGGTAAAACTATACTCTCATACATTCCCCTCTTTGCCTCCAAGGACAAAGTTCTTTGTCTCCACAGACTCCTAAGTGCACCACTCACTCTTTTTCCCTCATCAATTCTATGATTCACCTCATCTTTCATAGACCCATCCGCTGACGCGTCCACTCCCAAATATCTGAATACGTTCACCTCCTCCATACTCTCTCCCTCCAATCCGATATCCAATCTTTCATCACCTAATCTTTTTGTTATCCTCACAACCTTACTCTTTCCTGTATTCACCTTTAATTTTCTTCTTTTGCACACCCTACCAAATTCATCCACCAATCTCCGCAACTTCTCTTCAGAATCTCCCAAGAGCACAGTGTCATCAGCAAAGAGCAGCTGTGATAACTCCCACTTTGTGTGTGATTCTTTATCTTTTAACTCCACGCCTCTTGCCAAGACCCTCGCATTTACTTCTCTTACAACCCCATCTTTAAATATATTAAACAACCACGGTGACATCACACATCCTTGTCTAAGGCCTACTTTTACTGGGAAAAAATTTCCCTCTTTCCTACATACTCTAACTTGAGCCTCACTATCCTCATAAAAACTCTTCACTGCTTTCAGTAACCTACCTCCTACACCATACACTTGCAACATCTGCCACATTGCCCCCCTATCCACCCTGTCATACGCCTTTTCCAAATCCATAAATGCCACAAAGACCTCTTTAGCCTTATCTAAATACTGTTCACTTATATGTTTCACTGTAAACACCTGGTCCACACACCCCCTACCTTTCCTAAAGCCTCCTTGTTCATCTGCTATCCTATTCTCCGTCTTACTCTTAATTCTTTCAATTATATCTCTACCATACACTTTACCAGGTATACTCAACAGACTTATCCCCCTATAATTTTTGCACTCTCTTTTATCCCCTTTGCCTTTATACAAAGGAACTATGCAAGCTCTCTGCCAATCCCTAGGTACCTTACCCTCTTCCATACATTTATTAAATAATTGCACCAACCACTCCAAAACTATATCCCCACCTGCTTTTAACATTTCTATTTTTATCCCATCAATCCCGGCTGCCTTACCCCCTTTCATTTTACCTACTGCCTCACGAACTTCCCCCACACTCACAACTGGCTCTTCCTCACTCCTACAAGATGTTATTCCTCCTTGCCCTATACACGAAATCACAGCTTCCCTATCTTCATCAACATTTAACAATTCCTCAAAATATTCCCTCCATCTTCCCAATACCTCTAACTCTCCATTTAATAACTCTCCTCTCCTATTTTTAACTGACAAATCCATTTGTTCTCTAGGCTTTCTTAACTTGTTAATCTCACTCCAAAAGTTTTTCTTATTTTCAACAAAATTTGTTGATAACATCTCACCCACTCTCTCCTTTGCTCTCTTTTTACATTGCTTCACCACTCTCTTAACCTCTCTCTTTTTCTCCATATACTCTTCCCTCCTTGCATCACTTCTACTTTGTAAAAACTTCTCATATGCTAACTTTTTCTCCCTTACTACTCTCTTTACATCATCATTCCACCAATTGCTCCTCTTCCCTCCTGCAATGGGCAATGTGTGATGCAAATATCAAGAGAATTTGTAGTTTGGAGATTAGGAGGTGCAGAGTTACTAAAAGTATTATCCAGAGGGCTGAGGAGGGTTTGTTGAGATGGTCTGGTTATTTAGAGAGGATAGAGCAAACTAGAATGACTTGAAGAGTGTATAAATTTGTAATGGAGGGAAGGCGGGTTTGGGGTCGTCTTAGGAAAGGAAAGGGGGAGGGAGTAAAGGAGGTTTTGTGTGGAAGGAGCTCTGACATCCAGCCGGCATGTGTGAGCATGTTAGATAGTGAGTGGAGGCAAATGTTTTTAGGGACCAGATGAGCTGTTGGAGTGTGAGCAGGGTAACATTTTGTAATGGGATTCAGGAGAAACTGGTTAGCCAGACTTAAGTCCTGGAGGTGGGAAGTGCAGTGACTGCATTGTAGAGGGGTGGGGATACTTGTTGTCTGGAGGGTTATCTGAACTGTCATAGCTGTGCTCCTCTGGCAAAGTGATACTGTGAATAATGATGAAAGGTTCTATTTTGGGTCACCCTACCTCAGTGGGAGATGGCCAGTGTTAAAAAAAATATGAGAGCTAAAAGAATCAAGTGACAAAAGCTTTTTTTTTTTAAAGCCTGTAGCTAGAATCACTTCTGTAGCTATATAGGGTACTTCTAATATTTAGTCATTCAGTACATATTTTTTAATGGTCTTTATTTTAGCCACAAACATTCAATAACTCTAATATACATTTATACTTTGTGTATCAGGAATGTGCACAGACTCCAAATTTTGTTGGTCGTTCAGCACTAAGATGAACATTTCCAAATTTCTTTTGTATTTGTATAATATATATTAATAAATATTGTACAGTAATTTCAATTTATCTGGAAAAAATACATATTTCACTGGCATAGCCCTACCCTCTTTGCTATTATGAGAATGAATGTTGCTGTGGATGCACCATAACTTAATACCATTTTTATTTGTAAATATGTGATTATTATTATTATAATCAAGAAAAGAAGCACTAAACCTACAAGGGTCGTACAGCACTGCCGGCAGGGAAGGATGCAGGGGTATTGGGTAGCAGGAGGGAGAGGGATGATTATTAGGTCATGGAGTGCAGCAGGGCAGTGGATAGTGCAGGGGTAGAGGGTAACAAGAGATTGAGGTAGAAAGGGCTGTGAGGAGTACTGGAGGCATCATCATCATCAGAGTTTGTGCAGTAAATCAGTTGCTGTCAAAAAGTCAATGAGAGAGTCTGGGTTAAAGGAGGGTTCGTCAGCAAGAAGGGAAGGTAAAGTAAAGTTGGAGGTAAATTCTGTTTGCTCGTTGATAGAGTGGGCAGTCCAACAGAATGTGGCTAACAGAAACTGTAACTTGACAATTATCACAAAGTGGAACCGGGTGCCTCTCCATGAGATACCCATGAGTAAGACGAGTGTGGCTGATGCGAAGACGGGAGAGAGTACGTAGTCTCCCAACCTCGACACTGACGATAAGAAGATGGCCAAAAGCCTGTACTTGGTTTAACAAAGTAGTTTATTATGGAGCAGATCAGACCAACGTTGTTGCCAATGGGTGCGAAGGGGGGTAAAAAATTACATCAAAATAGTGAATGGAATACCTCTATATGAAACTGGGAGGTCATGTACTGCTGACCACACAGCAGTGTCTGCTTGTCCATTGCCCTATATGTCAACATGACCGAGGACTCAACGAAAAACAATATCTTTGTGCTTGCTAGAGATACGGCATAACCAAAGTTGGATACAAAGAACCAGGGGATGAGGTGTATCAAATTTTCGTATGGCCTGTAAAGCACTAAGGGAGTCCAACATGACCACAAATGGTGACACAGGCAGAGATGCAATATGGATAAGTGCTACGAGAATGGCATACAATTCAGCAGTAAAAATGCTAGCCAGGGATAATGAATGCCTTCGCACGACGCTGTCCAGAAATACTGCTGCGAATCTGGCACCGTCAGAAGACTTAGAACCATAGGTGTACACTGCGATAGCATGAGAATGAAATCAGAAGTGGTTAAGAAAAAGAGAGTGAGAAGAGCCACAGTAGGCAGTTGGGCTTTCACGCATGGCAGTGGGAAAGAACAGACACGAACTGTCAGAACTTCCCAAGGGGGTAGGGAAAAGTGAGATGCTACATGAACATAAAAAGGTGGTAGCTGAAGAGAAGACAAGAGCGAATGTAGGCGAAGAGAAAAGGGACGAAGTAAATAAGGGTAACAAACGACTAAAGAACATCTACTAACATCAGTGACTATCCTATATATATGGAAGGATTGTGGAGGTCATGAGAACGAACATAATAGCGAAGGCAATGAGCATCATGGTGATCAGACAAAGATGGAATATTCGCCTCTGCATAGAGGCTCTCGACCGGTGAAGAGCGAAAAGCACCGAGGCATAAATGTAATCCCTGGTGTTGGATGGAATTAAGGCTAGAGAGAGTTGCAGGAGAGGCTGCTCAATATATCTAGTTGCCATAATCGAGTTTCGATAAAATTAGGGCTGAATGTAATCGAAGGAGAGTTCTACGATCAGCCCCCATGAAAGATGAACAAGTGTTTTAAGGAGGTTCAGCCAGCTATGACAAATTACCTTCAGAGGGGTAATGTGAAGTTTCCACGATAACCTACGGTCAAACAGAAGGCCGAGAAACCTGACCATATCACGTTCTGAGATACGCAAGCCATATAGGCACAGTGGGTAATCGGAGACAATAGAATGTCTAGTGAAAGTACGTAATTTGATGAGTTTTAGTACTAGAAAATTTAAACCCATGAGTAGTGGCTCAATTGGAAACACAGTTGACTGCATGCTGGAGAGATACTGCAATGAGGTGACAGTCAGCACCTGCACAAGCTATAGCAAAGTCATCAACATACAGCAATGACCAAATATTGGATGGAAGAATAGAAGCCATATCATTAATAGCCAGGAGAAAAAGTGTTGTGCTCAGAACACACCCCTGGGGGACACCTTCAGCTTGGACAATGTCCAGGGAAAGCATATTATTAGCCCGAACATGGAAATATCTTTCAGTTAAGAAGTTCTTAAGGAAAAATGGTAGATTGCCTCGGAGGCCTAAGGAGTGGGCCTGGGCCAAGATATTATACCTCCAAGTTGTGTCATATGCCTTCTCAAGGTCAAAAAAGATGGTGATAACGGAATGGTTATTGGCAAAGGCATTACGGACATATGTATCTAAGCGTAGTAAGGGGTCAGTGGTAGAACAGCCCTTGGGAAAGTCATGTTGACTAGTGGAGAGGCTGTTGTGCGTCTAAATACCACATCAAATGTCTATTTAGCATACGTTCCATCACCTTGCAAACTGCACTGGTAAAAGCAGTGGGATGATAGTGGGAGGCATCATGTCCCTTAGTACCTGGTTTGTGGAAAGGGAGAACAATGGCAGATTTGCACAGCTGGGGAAGAACTCCTCATGACCAAATAAGATTAGTCTTAAGAAGACTGCTAGGGCTGACTGATGTAAATGCCATCGCATACGAATATGAATGCTGTCAGGCCCAGCTGCCGATGACTGGCAAGTTGAGTATGTTGCCCCCAGTTCCAGAAGCGTAAAAGGCACATTATAAGATTCTTCTCTGTTAGAAGAAAAGTTTAAGGGCTCTAACTCTCTGGCAGACTTTGGGGAATGAAACGAGGGGCATAGATGAAACCCCTGAGAGATACGGACAAGATGATTACCAATTTCGGTGCAGCATCAAGAGGGTTTGCGATAACACTGGCAACCCGAAGAACAGGAGCCGGGTCGGGAGAGTATTTACTCCTCAGTTTCCATACTTTTTTCCAGACTGCACTCATAGAGGAAGCAGAAGTGATGGTAGAACATAATCCCACCAGCAAGTGCGTTTAGCGCCACAGATGAGACCGTGAGCAACTGCTCTCTTCTTAAAATCAAGGAGTCTCTCTGTGGTTCTGTAGTACCATACCTGCCCCACGCAGCACATTTCAAACGTACTGCCCGAGCACAAGCAGGAGACCACCAAGGCCTGCACTTCTGAGAATGCCTGTCCGAGGTTTAGGGCATAGAGTGTGAAACTGCTATTAAAACTGAAGTCGAGAAGAGGTGTAAAAGCTCGTCAATGGTGGACGAAGAAGGAACCTTGCTAAAAGCAGTTAGATGCGAGTAAAGGTCCCAATTTGCTTGGTCAAATTGTCAGCATGGGCTACGAGGAAGTGGTGAATACGAAGGAGAAGTAAAGATGATTGGAAAATGATCGTTGTCATGCAAGTCCAGGAGAAGAGACCAGGTAAAGTCGAGTACTGTTGAGGACGATCACACCGAGAGATCGATGCCATAGAAGAGAATGAGTGCGAGGATCAAAATGGGTGGGAGAACCCGTATTTAAAACATGGAGGGGGAGAAGCGAGAAAAGCCTCCAACTGAATGCTGCAGGAGTCACACTGACCCCCCTCCCCATCCCCAGAGGAAATGGTGGGCATTAAAATCTCCAAGTAAAAAAAGTGGTAGCAGTAAGGAAGAAACCAGAAATGCAACATCTGGGATAGATAATGCTCGAGAAGGAGAGAGATACAAAGAACAGATTGTATACCACTTATACCAAGTAGATACAGGCTGCAGTGTAATGCAGCAGAGTATGAACAAAGAGTTGATGGTATGGAATACCAGTGCGGGAAAAGGATCCGATGAATATAAGAAATCATAGCCTGAGATGGTATGGATAACAGCGGAGTGTAATTTGGGTTCTTGTAAACAAACATAAATGGGGGAAAACTGGGAGAGCAACACCTGAAGCTCATCCCGGTTACCTCTAAGGCCACGGATATTCCACTGTAAATAAGCCATGATTTGCGAAGAGGAAGATACAAAAGGTGACAGATACAGAGATGACATACTATGGACTAGTATGTCATCTCTGATCATCCATTGTACCTCTATGGCTCATGTATCCCAGAACATGATACGGTCAGGTTTCTAGGCCTTCTGTTTGACTAGGTTATCCTGGAAACCTCACATTACCTCTCTGAATACGGTCAGGTTTCTAGGCCTTCTGTTTGACTGTAGGTTATCCTGGAAACCTCACATTACCTCTCTGAAAGCAACTTGTCACAGCCGACTGAACCTTCTTAAAACCCTTGCTCATCTTTCATGGGGAGCTGATCGTAGAACTCTCCTTCACCCACATTCAGCCTAAATTTTATTGAAACTCAATTATGGTGACCAGATCTATTTGGTGGCCTCTCCTGTTACTCTCTCTAGCCTTAATCCCCTCCATCACCAGGGATTATGTTTATGCCTTGGTGCTTTTCACTCTTCACCTGTTGAGAGTCTATGCAGAAGCGAATATTCCATCCTTGTCCGATCGCCATGATGCTCATTGCCTTTGCTATTATGTTCGCTCTCATGATTTCCGCAATCCTTCCATATATAGTATATAGAATAGTCACTGATGTTAGTAGACATTCTTTACTTGTTTGTCGCCCCAGTTTACTCTGACCCTTTTCTCTTCACTTACATTCACTCTTGTCTTCCCTTCAGTTACCACCTTTCTATGTTCATGTAGCATCACACTTTTCCCTACCCCCTTGGGAAGTTCCAGCTGTTCGTGTCTGTTCTTTCTCACTGCCATGCGCAAAAGCCCAACTTCCTATGGTAGCCTCCCGCTCTCTTTTTCTTGACCACTTTCGCTCTCATTCTCATGCCATCACAGTGTACACAGATGGTTCTAAGTCTTCTGACGGCATCGGATTCACAGCAGTGTTTCTGGACAGTGTCGTGCGAGGGCATTTACTATCCTCGGCTAGCATTTTTACTGCTGAATTGTATGCCATTCTTGCAGCACTTACCCGTATTGCATCTGTGCCTGTGTCACCATTTGTGGTTGTTTCAAACTCCCTTAGTGCTTTACAGGCTATACAAAAATTTGATGCACCTCATCCCCTAGTTCTCCATATCCAACTTTGGTTATGCCGTATCTCTACCAAGCACAAAGATATTGTTTTTTGTTTGGTCCCTTGTCACGTTGACGTACAGGGCAATGAACAGACAGACAGACAGGCTGGAATATTGCTGCACACTAACAGCACCTTTCAAGGCAGGTGAAATTGCTGACCTAGAAAATGTACAGAGAACCTTCACGGCGCGCATAACGGAGATAAAACACCTCAGTTACTGGGAGCGCTTGAAGTTCCTGAACCTGTATTCCCTGGAACGCAGGCGGGAGAGATACATGATTATATACACCTGGAAAATCCTAGAGGGACTAGTACCAAACTTGCACTCGAAAATCACTCACTACGAAAGCAAAAGACTTGGCAGACGATGCAACATCCCCCCAATGAAAAGCAGGGGTGTCACTAGCACGTTAAGAGACCATACAATAAGTGTCAGGGGCCCGAGACTGTTCAACTGCCTCCCAGCATACATAAGGGGGATTACCAATAGACCCCTGGCAGTCTTCAAGCTGGCACTGGACAAGCACCTAAAGTCGGTACCTGACCAGCCGGGCTGTGGCTCGTACGTTGGTTTGTGTGCAGCCAGCAGTAACAGCCTGGTTGATCAGGCTCTGATCCACCAGGAGGCCTGGCCACAGACCGGGCCGCGGCGGCATTGACCCCCGGAACTCTCTCCAGGTAAACTCCAGGTATAACAAACTTCATTCTATTAAACCGAGTATAGGTTACTGGCCATCTTCTTGTCATCATTGTTGAGGTTGGGAGACTACTCTCTCCCATCTTTGCATCGGCC
Source organism: Cherax quadricarinatus (assembly GCF_038502225.1). NCBI lineage: Eukaryota > Metazoa > Arthropoda > Malacostraca > Decapoda > Parastacidae > Cherax > Cherax quadricarinatus. The sequence goes on along the minus strand of NC_091294.1, from coordinate 32,866,603 downwards.
ACACTCGTCTTACTCACGGGTATCTCATGGAGAGGCGCCCTGTTCCTCTCTGTGAGAATTGTCAGGTTCCAGTACGTATCTGTTAGCCACATTCTGTTGGACTGCCCACTCTATCAACGAGCATGCAGAATTTAACTCCGTTGTCCTCTCCTCACTGCTGCTCTTTCTTTACCTTCCCTTCTTGCTGATGGACCCTCCTTTAATCAGGACTCTCTCATTGACTTTTTTACAGCAACTGACATACTCCACAAACTCTGATTGATGATACCCTTAGCACTCCACTCAGTCCTTTCTACCTAAATCTCTTGCTACCCTCTACCCTTGCACTATCTACTGCCCCACTGTACTCCGTAACCTACTAATCATCTCTCTCCCTCTTGCTACCCGATACCCTCATACCCTTCCCTTCCCTGCCCTGCAACACTGTATAGCCCTTGTGGTTTAGCTCTTCTTTTTTATTATAATAATACGGACTAGTAGGGTTAGAAAAGTCCACATGTAGAGGCAGCGGAAAACTTTTAAGTAGCAAAGGATTGTGACACTGCGAAGAAAGGAGTTGTGCAGACAGAGAAGAGTGAAGAGGAGGAACAGGAGGTGGATCAGTGTCCATCAATGGTCTAGTCTCCTCAGTATATTCTGAGATAGCTTTAAGTGCTTCAGAGGACAAGGGTGTTGTATGTGGTACAATATTGGAGATGGAAGGAGGAGGGTGAGTAAAGATTGGGGTGACAATGGACTGTACCAAAGTAGGGGAGGATGAAAGGGTAGAGGGAACTGGAGAAAAAGCTTGGGAGGGGACAGGAGAGGAAGCAACCTGGGAGAGGGGGCAGAAGAGGAAGAAACTTGGGAGGGGACAGGGGAAAAAGGTTCTGTACGAGTAAGTGGATGAACCTCCACAGTTGTAACCGAGCCAGTTAGAGGTGAAGAAACGGGTATGGAGACTGAGAAAGAAAAATGTGCAGGTTGCAGAAGGGAAGGAGGGGATAAAGGAGATTTTAACAATGGGGATGTTTTGGACTTCAGAGGAGAGGGGCGATAGGGAGTAGGTGTTGTATGAGGTCTTGTACACACACAAACTTGTGAGTGAGAAGAGGAAGAGATGAGAACAGAATGAGGTGCCGAGGTAGGGACCTCCAAGTCCAGGGCAGCAAAAGAATTAGAGACGGGTGACTGTGGAAGGGGTGACCACAGAGGCTGCAGTAGTTGGGACTCCAGAGGAGGGGAGACGTTTAGTAACTCAAGAATAAGAAATATGGGGAAGTTTCCCTTGGAGGCATAGATGAGAGACTGCCATAGCATATGGGAGGCCTTCTGCCTCTTTGAGACAATGGATTTCGTGCTCATTTAAGTAAACTTAGCAGTGGCGAGAGTAAGATGGGGGAGCCTCATGACAAGGCAAGAGGGAGGTAGACTACAAGATGCACTGGCATAGTTGTCGGCACCACAGACTGGGCATTCGGTCATGGACCTGCAATATTTTGCTGGATGACCAAAACGTCAGCACTTTCTGCACTGTTGCACTGTAGGGATCACCTTTCGTACTTGTAAATGGTGTTCCTCAATATATACAGAGGACGGAAGCTCACAGCAGTCAAAAATTAAGAGGACTACATTGCAAGGGTATCGTCTTCGCCCGCAGGCAGGGAGGACACAAGTGTCTACTTTGAGGATTGGGAGGTCTTGGAGTTCTAGCTGTTTCAGAATGTCAGCACCACATGTCTGGAAATTCTGTTGGACAATGGTATGGGGTAGAATGACAGTTCCACTACAAGAATTAAGGGAATGATTATAATAATCATTCCACATGCCCCCACACCTGTGGGGGGCATGTGGAAGGTATTCAGGGAACTGGAGCACAGATCCAATTCCCTAAATTAAGAGCCCCTCACCAACGTCAAGGAACCTTCCTTGAGGAGTGAGGGAATGATGTTTTTCAAATTAATGCACTATGGTATCAGTGGCCACTCCCTAAACTACCTAAAATCATACCTTAGTAACAGAACTCAATATGTGTATGCAAATGATGCAAACTCTTCCATCCAACCAATCACAGTAGGAGTCCCACAAGGAAGCATCCTTGGACCACTCCTCTTTCTCATCTACATCAATGATCTATCGAATGCATCACAGCTACTCAAACCCATATTATTTGCAGATGACACTACATATGTCTTTTCCCACCCAAACACAGTCATACTAGCAAACACAGTCAATGCTGAATTACAGAAAATATCTGCCTGGATGATGACTAACAAACTTACCCTGAACACTGATAAAACCTATTTCATTCAGTTTGGAAACAAAGCTGCAAATGATCCAATTAACATAATGCTAAATGGATCATCAGTCACAAGACTCACAGAGGGAAAATTCCTAGTGTCCACCTTGACAGTAGCCTTACGTTCTGGACACACACACAACAAATCAAGAAAATCTTCAAGACTGTAGGCATACTATCAAAGATAAGGTGCTACGTTCCACAATCAGCTCTCCTGGCACTGTACCATTCACTCGTATACCTTTATCTTACATATGGAATTTGTGCATGGGGATAAACAACATCCAATCATCTAAAACCCCTAATAACCCAGCAAAAGGCAGCAGTAAGAATGATAACAAATTCCCACTCCCGCCAGCATACTCCACCAATTTTCAAAAGTCTGAATCTGCTCACCATTAAGAACAGCCATACTTATTCATGTGCCTACTACATACACAGAACAATACACGCAAATATAAACGCTCCACTCAAACTTCTCCTCACCAACCTAAACAGGACACATGACCACAACACAAGACACAGATCTCTTTTTGATATACCTCGTGTCCATATCACACTGCGTAAAAACTCTATGCACATAAAGAGCCCCAAAATATGAAATTCATTACTAGAAGATATTAAAGTAACCCAGTCTGAAAATCAATTTAAGACTCTTCTCAAAAGCCACTTAATCACCCTAGACTAAATGCTAAATACTCAGTACACACTCACCTATGTACTCCCACATCATAACTTCAACAATCACTTTGAACCTTTTATCCATTGTTGACAGGAATATAATTGAATCATTGTTTTCACAAAAAGCATTTTCGAATATAAATATATTTTTGTATTATACAAATTTTGATTAATTTATAATTAATATTCTACTGTACAACTAAGAAATAATTACTATCCTACTGTACAACTATGATATACTCCTTAGTGTTAAGTAGACTGTAAGCCAATAATGTTAAGTTGGCCCATAATGCCTAGGCATAATAGAGGCTCTCTTTGCATTGCAACCCACTATTGTAAATATAAAATCTCAATGTACTGTTTGCAAAGACATAAAATAAATAAATAAATAAATAGTTACAGGAAGAGTATCGATAGTTGTAAGGAGAGAAAGATCGTGAGCTTGGTTAGCATTCTGGACAGTGATGATGCGTGTACCGCTCTTGAGAGCATGAAAGGATACATCTTTACCAACATGGCGTAGGACTGCCTTGCCAAATACTATGGGTGGAAAGATGGGCAGTAGAGGAAGTCGGTCGTAAAAAACTTAGTCCATTGTGCATTTTGAAACACAGCATGCCAGTCGTTTCTGAGAAGAATGAAAAGCAAGCGAAGAAGTATCATCAGGGAATGGTCTTGGGCGTTTAGGTATGGGACCAGAGTGGGTCCAATGTGGTATGGGCAGATGATCCAAAAACTGCCGCACCGTAGGAGAAACCGGAAGCATAGTCAAAGAAGAACGGAGGTCAGATGTACCAAAGGAATCGGTCGAAACCCCGGTGCCCGAAGCGGGTGACGAAACAGCACCAGCAAGAGGTACAGGGGCATTAGGAATGTCTGAAGAGTGGTCAAATAGCAAGGCAGGGTTGGAACAGGGTGCGGTATCAGTAAGGGGCCGGGGGGGGGGGGGGGGAGCAGGTTCATGGATTTGGGACTCCACGGTTGTCACTTTTTTCTTGTAGCTTTGTAGAAAAAAAGGGGGGGGGGATATGGAGGAATAGCTCCTAGGAGGAAAAAAAAAAAAAGGTCGTTAATCCTGCTCCGCGCCCCAGAGGACCCAAGCACCGCACATAGTGCAGATGCAGCATGGAACCTATGCCATACCCTACCCTTCATGCCAGTAAACCAGCAATCTGGGATAGCAACCTCACATCCACCGAGCCAGCTCGGTGGACAACAGAGAGGGCGGCCGGACACCCACCACAAAACATACCTCCTTCGGCCACCACTCCCCAAGAATCCGACAGGCAGCCTCCAGAGATACAACAGTCACCCGAAAGACACCCAAAGCCATCCCCCGGGAGAACAGAGAGGGATCGGGACACCTCCAGGTGATCCAGATTCTACGGCAAACTACTCCACCGCCAAGGACCTCAACAGAATGGAATGGGCCCCGGTACCCTTCCCCCTATCTAGGAACTAGTGTGCCTGTGGGAAGAATCCCAAAGGCTAAAATTAGGAAGGGAATAGGGGAGAGATAGGGAGAGGAGGAAAGGGGAAAAAGGGAGGATGGGATAGGGAAGGGGGGATTGGGGGGTGATTAGGTTCAGTCTGAGGAAGGAGATCAAAAGGTCTAATTCCTCAGACCAAGAGCCTCTTTGCCACACCAAGGAGCCCCCCCTTGAAGAGGTAAATATGTGATTACTGTTTTTCCCTTTAACAGTCAAGAGTAAAACTTATCAAATCTTTATTTTTTCATGCTCAGTTACTCATTTTATCTTAAAACTCTCAAGTAGTCACTGGATTCCATCTGTCTCAGTAACAGTGAAATCCTCAATCATCCAAGTGGTACTGTTTTATATTTAGGCCTGGAACTGTAGATGGCTCACATGCTAACCAGTACAGTGGACCCCTGGTTCGCGATGCCATCGGTGTCCGATAAATCCGGTATTCGATGCATTGTATCGCAAAAATTTTACCTCGGTTCCCGTTACAAAACCCGGTATACGCGATTCGTCTGAGATGTGTCCACGTGTGGCCTGAACTGCCCCATGTGTGCCAGTGTTTACAAGCCAGCCAGTGTGCGCGCATCTAAGGATACATTCGGTACATTCCATATTATCACAGTGTTTTTGGTGCTTGTCACCATGGGCCCCAAGAAAGCTTCTAGTGCCAACCCTTCGAGACCAAGGGTGCTAATGACTATTGAAATGAAGAAAGAGATACAGTGGACCCCCGCATAACGATGGCATCACATAGCGATTATTTCGCATACCGCTTTAATTGCAAAAATTTTGCCTCACATACCGCTTAAAAACCCGCTTACCGATTTTCGTCCGAGACGCGTCCAATGTGCGGCCTGAGCCACGCTCACATGTTCCGCCGGTGGCATTGTTTACCAGCCAGCCTCCGCGGTAACATCCAAGCATACAATCGGAATATTTCGTATTATTACAGTGTTTTCGGTGCTTTTTCTGGAAAATAAGTGACCATGGGCCCCAAGAAAGCTTCTAGTGCCAACCCTACAGCAATAAGGGTGAGAATTACAATAGAGATGAAGAAAAAGATCATTGATAAGTATGAAAGTGGAGTGCATGTCTCCGAGCTGGCCAGGTTGTATAATAAACCCCAATCAACCATCGCTACTATTGGTGGTACAGCTGCTGCTGCTGCTGCACTGTCAGCTGCTGCTGCTGCTGCACTGTCAGCTGCTGCTGCTGCTGTAGCACCGTTGTTGGTGTGGCTTATTGAGAATACCAAGAAACAATTAACCCCAGAGGATTTGCCACCCAGGATAACCCAAAAAAGTCAGTGTCATCGAAGACTGTCTAACATATTTCCATTGGGGTCCTTAATCTTGTCTCCCAGGATGCAACCCACACAAGTCGACTAACACCCAGGTGAACAGGGAAAAATGCCTGGAACTAGTGCTCATATTGGTGAATTTAAAGCCAGCAAAGGTTGGTTTGAGAGATTTAAGAATCGTAGTGGCATACACAGTGTGATAAGGCCTGTTCTGGAAGAAAATGCCAAACAGGACCTACAGTACTCAGGAGGAAAAGGCACTCCCAGGACACAGTGTCTCATCAGTCATTGCTGCATCTTCAATAAAGGTAAGTGTCATTTATTCTTCATTTAGTAGACTAGTACATGCACAATATATACTGTGCATGTACTACTCTACTATTGTGCATGTATCCTTCTCTTTGTGTGTGGGAAAATGTATATTTCATGTGGTAAAATTTTTTTTTTCATACTTTTGGGTGTCTTGCACGGATTAATTTGATTTCCATTATTTCTTATGGGGAAAATTCATTCACATAGCGATTATTTCGCATAACAATTACCCCTCTTGCACGGATTAAAATCGTTAACCGGGGGTCCACTGTAATTGCAAAGTACAAAAGTGGAGTGCGTGTGTCGGAGCTGGCCAAGTTGTATACAAAACCCCAATCAACCATCTCTACTATAGTGACCAGGAAAACAGCAATCAAGGAAGCTGTTGTTGCAAAAGGTGCAACTGTGATTACGAAACAGCGACCGCAAGTGTTAGAAAATGTTGAGAGACTGTTATTGGTGTGAATAAATGAAAAACAAATAGCAGGAGATAGCATCTCTCAAGCGATCATTTGTGAAAAGGCTAGGCAGTTGCATGATGATTTGGTAAAGAAATTGCCTGCAACTAGTGGTGATGTGAGTGAATTTAAGGCCAGCAAGGTTGGTTTGAAAGATTTAAGAATCGTAGTGGCATACATAGTGTGATTAGGCATGGTGAGGCTGCCAGTTCGGACCAAAAAGCAGCTGAAAAATATGTGAAGGAATTCAAGGATTACATAGACAGTGAAGACTTGAAACCTGAACAAGTGTTTAATTGCGACAAAACAGGCCTGTTTTGGAAGAAATTGCCAAGCAGGACCTACATTACTCAGGAGGAAAAGGCACTCCCAGGACATAAGCCTATGAAAGACAGGCTTACTCTTCTGATGTGTGCCAATGCTAGTGGTGATTGCAAAGTGAAGCCTTTATTGGTGTATCAGTAAGAAACTCCCAGAGCATTCAGGCAAAAGAATACCCTCAAGGCTAATTTGTGTGTGCTGTGGAGGGCAAACACTAAGGCATGACTGGTTACACCATGCATTTGTCCCCAATGTGAAAAATTACCTAATTGAAAAGAAATTAGACCTTAAGTGCCTCCTGGTATTAGACAATGCCCCTGGTCATCCTACAGACTTGACAGAGCGACTTTCTGGGGATATGAGCTTCATTAAGGTAAAGTTTTTGCCTCCTAATACCACTCCTCTCCTGCAGCCCATGGACCAGCAGGTCATTTCCAACTTCAAGAAACTGTACACAAAAGCTATATTTGAAAGGTGCTTTGAAGTGACCACAGACACTCTATTGACTCTAAAGGAGTTTTGGAAGGATCACTTTAATATCCTCAATTGTGTAAACCTTATAGGCAAGGGTTGGGAGGGAGTGACTAAGAGGACCTTGATCTCTGCCTGGAAAAAACTGTGGCCAGAATGTGTAGACAAAAGGGATTTCGAAGGGTTTGAGGCTAACCCTGGGAATTCTATGCCAGTTGAGGAATCCATTGTGGCATTGGAGAAGTCCTTGGGGTTGGAGGTTAGTGGGGAGGTTGCGGAAGAGTTGGTGGAGGAGGACAATGACAAACTAACCACTGATGAGCTGCTAGATCATCATCAACAGCAAGAGGCCACACCTGAGGAAACTGCTTCGGAGGAGTGGATGAAGAAATTGAAGAAGTTGCCTACTTCAGAGATTAAGGAAATGTGTGCAAAGTGGCTTGAAGTGCAAAGCTTTTTTGATGAAAATCACCCTCACACAGCTACTGCAAGTCGTGTTGGCAACCTGTACAATGACACTGTTGTGAAGCACTTTAGGAAAGTCATACAGGAACGAGAGGTACAGGCCTCTATGGACAGATATGTTGTGCGACAGAAGTCCACCGACTCTCAAGCTGGTCCTAGTGGCATTAAAAGAAGGGAAGTAACCCCGGAAAAGGACTTGCTACCTCAAGTCCTAATGGAAGGGGATTCCCCTTCTAAACAATAGATTAGACACTCTCCCCTCCTCCCATCCCATCAATCATCACCAGATCTTCATTAAAGGTAAGTGTCATGTATTCTGTTTAGTAGAGTACATACTACAAACTGTGCATTTCTTCTTCAGTTTGTGTGCATTAAACTTAATACACCTATCTTCCGACTTACAACCTGCTCGACTTACGACCGTGTTTTTTATGCCAAATTTCTGGGAAATAAACAACTACTTGTGTTGTACACAGTGTTTATCCTAAACCTTACAGTGTAAAATACAGTACTAACAGCATAAAAATAAAGTAAAACATGAAATACCAAAATAAAACAATAAAATAAAGTCATTGCAAAAATGTTTTGTTGATATTCAGTAGTAAAGTTCGACTTACGACCGGTTTCTCGGAACCGAACTCGGTCGTAAGTCGGATGGTAGGTGTATTTCATGCGGTAGTTTTTTTTTCATACTTTTGGGCATCTTACACGGATTAATTTGATTTCCATTATTTCTTATGGGGAAAATTGATTCGGTTTCTGATAATTTTGGTTTACGATGAGCTCTCAGGAACGGATTAATATCACAAACCGGGGGTCCACTGTACTGTGGAACCTTGGTTTTCGAACAAGGAATTCGGTCCTGGTTTTCCTATGTGGGCTTGGCTGTTAACCAACAACACTCGGATCACATGACCCCTCTCCTTGATGCTGGCGAGGGGCTCTTGCTCTAGGGAATTGGATCTGTGCTCCACTTCCCTGAATTGAGCCTGAATACCTTCCATTCCCCCCATATGCTGTATAATCCTACGGGTTTAGCGCTTCCCTGTGATTACTTTGGACTCACAGGCCACACAAGTTACCTGAAAAAATAAAATGGCGAAAAAAAAAAAAAAAAACTTGGAATGCAAGTACAGTAGGGCCCCACTTATACGGCTGGTTAGGTTCCAGGCTACCGCCGTAAAGTGGAACACCCTTTTTTTCCACTTACAAATGCATACAAACACTAGATAACAAGTTTACACGAACATACATTAAGTTAGCAATAGAACCAGGCATCAAAAAACAATAAAAGAGTACAATACACACATAGTGCACTCATTACTTACCTTAAAATATTTATAGTCTTAATCTAGGGTGAGACAAGTAGTATTTATTGTAAGAAATCAAGTGTGGTAAATATGGTAGTCAGCCAGGCTACCATACCAGGCCACCCCACCCACACATACAATTCTATGATATTTAAGCATCCCAGAGCGATAAAATGTATATACAGTTCACTCATTACTTACCTTAAAATATAGGGTGAGATGAGTAGTATTTATTGTAAAAAATCAAGTGTGGTATGTATGGTAGTCAGCCGGGATACCATACCAGGCCAACCCACCTACACATAATATTCTATTACATTTAAGTATTCCAGAGCGATAAAATGTATATACAGTTCACTCATTACTTACCTTAAAATATTTGTAGTCTTAATGTAGGGTCAGGAGTAAGTAAATGAGATAAAACGAATAAATGAGAGAGAGAAAGAATGAGTGCATGAGAGAGGACAGGCGCAGAGTTATGTAAACAAACCAGGCGAAGGTAAGTTTTGTAAACGAAGTGTACACATCTGGTTTGTGTACAAGTTACATTGTGTACAGGTTGTCTCTACATTGATACGGTAGAATAAATAAAGAAGAACACTCCCATTCTCATGTAACATCATTTTGAGAAGAAATGATGCTCTGAGTGAAGGCAATGGAAATAAGTCACTCTGACTTTTTTGGGTTATCCTAGGTTCTCTACACATATGTTGTTATGTATGATAATCTATGTAACTGTATTTGTGTATACCTGAATAAACTTACTTACTTACATACGAAAGGAATAATTTTCTACAGTTACCCCCAGTAACACATTTTCTCTTATGTTAGATTAGAGAAAATGTTATTCTTGGCATCACTTGTACAAGTTATCTGGCTACCACATCTCATATTTATGTTTATTTATTCTATTGTGGGGTGTATTTATCATCTTTTTATGTTATGTATCGTGTTTATTATATAATTTTGAAAAAAATATCATGGATGGATAATATGTATATATTAACGTAATATATAATTTTGAAAAAAATATCATGGATGGATTAATGAAAGTGTGTATATTAACGTAATATACAGCATTTAATGAGACTCTGTGATTATTATTACAGTGGACCCCCGCATAACGATGGCATCACATAGCGATTTTTCCGCATACCGATTACTTTTATCGCAAAATTTTTGCCGCGCATACCGATTAAAAACCCGCTTACCGATTTTCGTCCGAGACGCGTCCAATGTGCCCTCAGCCAGCCTCACATGTGCCGGCCGTCCCATTGTTTACCAGCCAGCCTCCGCGGTAACATCCAAGCATACACTCGGAATATTTCGTATTATTACAGTATTTTCGGTGCTGTTTCTGGAAAATAAGTGACCATGGGCCCCAAGAAAGCTTCTAGTGCCAACCCTACACCTCAAAGGGTAAGAATTACTATAGAAATGAAGAAAGAGATAATTGATAAGTATGAAAGTGGAGTGCGTATAGCCGACCTAGTCAAGCTGTACAAGAAACCCCAATCAACCATCGCTACTATTGTGGGCACCAGAAAGACAATCAAGGAAGCTGTTCTTGCCAAAGGTTCAACTGTGTTTTCGAAACAAAGATCGCAAGTGATGGAAGATGTTGAGAGACTCTTATTGGTGTGGATAAATGAAAAACAGCTAGCAGGAGATAGCATCTCTCAAGCGATCATATGTGAAAAGGCTAGGAAGTTGCATGAGGATTTAATTAAAAAAATGCCTGCAACTAGTGATGATGTGAGTGAATTTAAGGCCAGCAAAGGTTGGTTTGAGAGATTTAAGAAGCGTAGTGGCATCCATAGTGTGATAAGGCATGGTGAGGCTGCCAGTTCGGACCACAAAGCGGCTGAAAAATATGTGCAGGAATTCAAGGAGTACATAGAAACTGAAGGACTGAAACCTGAACAAGTGTTTAATTGTGATGAAACAGGCCTGTTCTGGAAGAAAATGCCAAGCAGGACCTACATTACTCAGGAGGAAAAGGCACTCCCAGGACATAAGCCTATGAAAGACAGGCTTACTTTGTTGATGTGTGCCAATGCTACTGGTGATTGCAAAGTGAAGCCTTTATTAGTGTATCACTCTGAAACTCCCAGAGCGTTCAGGCAAAAGAATGTCCTCAAGGATAATTTGTGTGTGCTGTGGAGGGCAAACAGTAAGGCATGGGTCACTAGGGAATTTTTCTATAACTGGTTACACCATGCATTTGCCCCCAATGTGAAAAATTACCTAACTGAAAAGAAATTAGAACTTAAGTGCCTCCTGGTGTTAGACAATGCCCCTGGTCATCCTACAGACGTGGCAGAGCGACTTTATGGGGACATGAGCTTCATTAAGGTGAAGTTTTTGCCTCCTAATACCACGCCTCTCCTGCAGCCCATGGACCAGCAGGTTATTGCAAACTTCAAGAAACTGTACACAAAAGCTCTGTTTGAAAGGTGCTTTGTAATGACCTCAGAAACTCAACTGACTCTAAGAGAGTTTTGGAGAGATCACTTTAATATCCTCAATTGTGTAAACCTTATAGGTAAGGCTTGGGAGGAAGTGACTAAGAGGACCTTGAACTCTGCTTGGAAGAAACTGTGGCCAGAATGTGTAGACAAAAGGGATTTTGAAGGGTTTGAGGCTAACCCTGAGAATCCTGTGCCAGTTGAGGAATCCATTGTGGCATTGGGAAAGTCCTTGGGGTTGGAGGTTAGTGGGGAGGATGTGGAAGAGTTGGTGGAGGAGGACAATGAAGAACTAACCACTGATGAGCTGATAGATCAACTTCAAGAGCAAGAGGCCAGACCTGGGGAAACTGGTTCAGAGGAGGGGAGAGAGAAATTGAAGAAGTTGCCTACTACAAAGATAAAGGAAATCTGTGCTAAGTGGCTTGAAGTGCAAACCTTCATGGATGAAAATCACCCTCACACAGCTATTGCAAGCCGTGCTGGTGATTATTACACTGACAATGTTGTGAAACACTTTAGGCAAGTCATAAAGGAACGAGAGGTACAGGCCACTATGGACAGATATCTTGTGCGAAAGAAGTCCAGTGACTCTGAAGCTGGCCCTAGTGGCATTAAAAAAAGAAGGGAAGTAACCCCAGAAAAGGACTTACTACCTCAAGTCCTAATGGAAGGGGATTCCCCTTCTAAACAGTAAGAAGATAATGCTCTCCCCTCCTCCCATCCCATCAATCATCACCAGATCTTCAATAAAAGTAAGTGTCATTTAATTGTGCATGCCTTTTTCAGTTTGTGTGTATTAAAATTAACATTTCATGTGGTAAAAAAAAATTTTTTTCATACTTTTGGGCGTCTTGCACGGATTAATTTTATTTCCATTATTTCTTATGGGGAAAATTCATTCGCATAACGATTATTTCGCATAACGATTATCCCTCTTGCACGGATTAAAATCGTTAACCGGGGGTCCACTGTATTATTATTATCATCATTTCTAATATGGCGTCACTTGTGCAAGTCGTCTGCTACCACATCTCATATTTATGTTTATTTATTCTATTGTGGGGTGTATTTATCATCCTTTTATGTTATGTATCATGTTTATTATATAATTTTGAAAAAATATCATAGATGGATTAATGAAAATGTGTATTTAACGTAATATACGACATTTAAAGGAGACTCGATGATTATTATTATCATTACTAATATGACGTCTGGAGACATAAGACACTCTTACTGATTTTAATGTGTACTTGCATGCCAGCACAGTATGTAAGTTTATTTAAGTACAGGTATACATAAGTACATTATCAGAGTATATATAAAATATGAAATAACTTTTAAAAACATTTGAAATTTTGGAGTTTCCAGACAAAATGGAGAGACTTAGTGCTTACTGAGCTCACGAAGAATGTAAACAAACAGGGTGGGGCGCGGTGACCGTATTAGAAAGTCAGGTGGGGGGAGCCGTATAGCGAGTTTTGGTCATAATTTGAAATGACCGTATTAGCGGAACGCCGTAAAGTGAAATGCCGTAAAGCAGGGCCCTGCTGTAAACCAAAGTTTACCAGGTGAGCGGCAATCGCCGCTGTTGCCATACGTGGCTCATTTTCTGCCAACTTTATGCCTCTATATCTCAGTAAGTACTGATCGCAAAAAGTTTTTTTTTTGGACTTAAAACAATCAGAAAATTAATCTTATCATTTTTCATTTGAATTTTTTTTTTTTTTTTAATTCTTCGACGCCAGGAGACACTTCAGGATTTGGGGTTGCGATGGTCAAAGGGTTAAACCATTGAAAATCATCTATATTTCTGTAATATATCTTCCATCCTATCAGAGACCAGGAAAATGAGAATACAGCCATAAATACCATACAAAAATACACCACAAATTCAGTTTTAAACCAAAAACAGTCAGGGTTTTTTTTTATCTCATTATGCACTGTGTGCTGCAGGATTTTTTTTTTATATTGCACACACTGACCATACAGACCCATCCTCTCACATACAGGCCTACCAGCTTTCTCCCACAAAATTTGGAGCTGCTAAAATTATGCCTTAACCCTTGCAGGGTCGAAAATTTTAGGCCCTCTCCTAAACTTGTTCTCAGGGTCGAAAATTTTTTGAAAAAATTTTTTTTTGAAATGATAGAGAATCTTTTTCCAATCATACTGACACCAAGAGTGTGACATTTGATGGAAAACTTATGGAATTATGCTCTTGCGAGGTTAGCGGTCTCAACTATCTTTATGCACCGGCGATTTCACCCACTTTGAGCCCTATTTTCAGCCAATTCTAATGTACCAGTCGACAAAAATCATAACTATTTCGCTCGAACTCCAGTTTTTCTATCGAATGAGTACAAGAAACCACCCATTTACCAATTTCAACTATCCAATAAAGTGGTCAGAAATTGGCAATTTTGCCAATTTCACACAAATTTCAAAAGATGCAAATTTCCAAATAGGGTCCAAAATAAACAAGACAGACATTCCTGGCACTAAAATAACATTTTCTGTATTTATCAGTCATGTCCACAGGCCCCTCTTACATTTCTTTTGCTTTCCACTTTGAATTTTTCTCACAAAAAAAAAAAATAGATTTACTGTTACGCAGACTGCCTGGCTTAGCGCGTCTTTTTGATTATAATAATAATAATAATATGCAGACTACTGTATTAGTGTAGAAATGGTATATTATTATTATTATTATAATCAAAAAGAAGCGCTAAGCCACAAGGGCTATACAGCGCTGCAGGGTAGGGAAGGAAGCGAGGGTATTGGATGGCAGAAGGGAGGAGGGATAATCAGTAGGTTACAGAAAACAGCGAGGCAGGGGATATTACGGGGGTAGAGGGTAGCAAGAGATTGAAGTAGAAAGGGCTGAAGGTATCAGAATTTGTGAAGTAAGTCAGTTGTTGTCAAAAAGTCAATGAGAGAGTCTGGATGAAAGGTGGGTCCATCAGCGAGAAGGGAAGGTAAAGAGAGAGCAGCAGAGCGAAGACGACGACGGAGGTAAATTCTGCGTGCTCGTTGATAAAGTGGGCAGTCCAACAGAATGTGGCTGACTGATAATGGAACTTGGCAATTCTCACAGAGAGGAGCAGGGCGCCTCTCCATGAAATATCCATGAGTAAGACGAGTATGGCCAATGCGAAGACGGGAGAGAGTAGTCTCCCAACCGCGACACTGGTGGTAAGAAGATGGCCAGTAACCTATACTCGGTTTAATAGATTGAAGTTTGTTGCCGAGCATAGTAGATCAACGTTGTTGCCAACGGGTGTGAAGTTGGGAAGATATTGCAGCAAAATAGTCCGTAAATGGAATACCTCTACATGAAACTGGTAGGTCATGTACTGCTGACCGTGCAGCAGTGTCTGCCTGTTCATTGCCCTGTACGTCAACATGACCAGGGACCCAACAAAACACAATATCTTTATGCTTGGTAAAGATGCGGCGTAGCCAAAGTTGGATACGGAGGACTAAGGGGTGAGGTGTATCAAATTTCTGTATAGCCTGTAAAGCACTAAGCGAGTCTGAGACAACCACAAATGATGACACAGGCATAGATGCAATACGGATAAGTGCTGTAAGGATGGCATACAATTCAGCAGTAAAAATACTAGCCGAAGATAGTAAATGCCCTTGTACGACGCTGTCCGGAAACACTGCTGCAAATCCTATGCCGTCAGAAGACTTAGAGCCATCTGTGTACACAGCAATGGCATGAGAATGAGAGTGAAAGTGGTCAAGAAAAAGAGAGCGGGAAGCGACCGTAGACAGTTGGGCTTTCGAGCAAGGGAGAGAGAAAGAACAGACTCGAACAGCTGGAACTTCCCAGGGGGGTAGGGAAAAGTGAGATGCTACATGTACATACAAAGGTGGTAATTGAAGAGAAGACAAGAGCGAATGAAGGCGAAGAGAGAAGGGACGGAGTAAACAGGGGCGGCAAACAAATAAAGAATGTCTACTAATATCAGTGACCATTCTATAAATGGAAGGATTGCGGAGATCATGAGAGCGTACATAGTAGCGAAGGCAATGGGCATCACAGCGATCGGATAAGGATGGAACATTCGCATCTGCATAGAGGCTCTCGACAGGGGAAGAGTGAAAAGCACCAAGGCATAAACGTAATCCTTGGTGATGAATGGGGTTAAGGCTAGAGAGAGTAGCAGGAGATGCTGCTGAATAGATCTGGTCACCATAATCAAGTTTCGATAAGATAAGGGTGGAATGTAGGCGAAGGAGGGTTCGACGATCAGCTCCCCATGAAAGATGAGCAAGGGTTTTAAGAAGGTTCAGCCGGCTGTGACAAGTTGCCTTCAGAGAGGTAATGTGAGGTTTCCAGGATAACCTACGATCAAAGAGGAGGCCCAGAAACTTGACTGTATCACGTTCAGGGATACGGGAGCCATAGAGGTACAAAGGATGATCGGAGATGACAGAGCGTCTAGTGAAAGTAATTTGGTGGGTTTTAGTGCTGGAAAATTTAAACCCACGTGTGGTGGCCCAATTGGAAACACGGTCGACTGCATGCTGGAGAGAAACTGTAATAAGGTGACAGTCAGCGCCTGCACAGGCAATAGCGAAGTCATCAACATAGAGTGATGACCAAATATTTGATGGAAGACTAGAGGCCAAATCATTAATAGCAAGGAGAAAAAGTGTTGTGCTCAGAACACATCCCTGGGGGACACCTTCAGCTTGGATAAAGTCCGGGGAGAGCACATTATTAACCCGAACACGGAAATGCCTGTCAGTTAAAAAGTTCTTAAGGAAGGATGGTAGATCGCCTCGAAGGCCTATGGAGTGGGCTTGGGCTAAAATATTATACCTCCAAGTTGTGTCATATGCCTTCTCAAGGTCAAAAAATATTGCAATAACTGAGTAGTTATTTGCAAAGGCATTACGAACATACGTATCCAAGCGTAGTAAGGGGTCTATGGTAGAACGTCCCTTACGAAAGCCATATTGATGAGTGGAGAGACTGTTGTGTGTCTCTAAATACCACACTAAACGTCTGTTTACTAGGCATTCCATCACTTTGCAAACTGCACTGGTAAGAGCAATGGGATGATAGTGGGAGGTTTCATGTCCCGTAGTGCCTGGTTTGCGGAAAGGGAGAACAATGGCGGATTTCCACAGCTGTGGAAGAACTCCTTGTGACCAAATAAGATTGTAAAGGCGTAATAGGACTGCAAGGGCTGACTGATGTAAATGTTGTAGCATACGAATATGAATGTCGTCAGGCCCAGCTGCCGATGATCGGCAAGCTGAGAGTGTTGCCTCCAGTTCTTGAAGTGTAAAAGGCACATTATACTGTTCTTCTCTGAGAGAAGAAAAGTCCAAGAGTGCTAACTCTCTGGCAGACTTTGAGGAAAGAAATGAGGGGCATAGATGGAGTCCCTGAGAAATACGGACCAGATGATTGCCAATTTCATTGGCAACATCTAGTGGGTTTGCTATATCAACACCGGCAACCCGCAGAACAGGAGCCGGGTCAGGAGAATATTTACCACTCAGTTTTCGTACTTTTTTCCAGACTGCACTCATAGAGGAAGCAGAGGTGATGGTGGAGACATAATCTCGCCAGCAAGTGCGTTTAGCGTCACGGATGACACGGCGAGCGATCGCACGCTTCTGCTTAAAATCAAGAAGTCTCTCTGTGGTTCTATTGTGCCGGTACCTGCCCCATGCAGCGCGTTTCAAACGTACTGCACGAGCACAAGCAGGAGACCACCAAGGCACGCATTTCTGAGAATGCCTGCCCGAAGTTTGGGGTATAGAATGAGAAGCTGCGGTTAAAACAGAGGACGAGAAGAGGTGTAAAAGCTCATCGATGGAGGACGAAGAAGGAACCTCTCTAAAAACAGTTAGGTGTGAGTAAAGGTTCCAATTTGCCTGATCAAATTGCCAGCATGGGATGTGAAGAGGTGGTGAATATGAAGGGGAAGTAAGAATGATTGGGAAATGATTGCTGTCATGTAAGTCCGGAAGAACAGACCAAGTGAAGTCTAATGCGGCGGAGGAAGAGCAGACTGAGAGATCGATGCAAGAGAGAGTGTGAGTCCGAGGATCAAAATGGGTGTGAGTACCTGTATTTAAAACATGGAGGGGGTGGGTGGCAAGAAAAGCCTCTAACTGAATGCCACGGGAATCACAGTGAGACCCCCCCCCCCCAGAGGAAATGGTGGGCATTAAAATCACCAAGTAACAGAATCGGTGCTGATAATGACGAAACAAGAAAGGCAATATCCGGAATAGATAATGCCCGAGAAGGAGAGAGATATAAAGAACAGAGTGTATACCACCTATGCAAGTGGATACGGGCTGCTGTGTAATGCAGCGAAGTATGAACAAATAGCTGATGGTACGGAATATCAGTGCGTAGAAGGGCACTTTCATTAAAGGTCCCATCAGGAAAAGGATCTGAAGAATACAATAAATTACAGCCTGAGATGGGAGAGATAACAGCAGAGTGTAATTTTGGTTCCTGTAAGCAAACACCAACAGGGGAAAACTGGGAGAGTAACATCTGAAGCTCACCCCGATTACCCCTGAGGCCGCGTATATTCCACTGTAAATAGGCCATGATTGGCAATGATAAAGATACCTGAAATCCGCAGGTAAGGGTTCCTACGGACTAGAGGGGTTAGAAAAGTCCACATGCGGAGGCAGTGGAAAACGTTCAAGCAGCGAAGGAACGGTGCGCTGTGAAGAAAGGAGTTGCGCAGATGGAGTAGAGGAGAGAGAAGGAGCGGAGGGTGGATCAGTGTCCATTGATGGTTTGGTCTCTGCAATATATTCAGAGATTGCTTCAAGTGTTTCAGAATTCAGACGTCGTATGGGAGACAATATTGGAAATGGTAGGGGGAGGATGAGTAAAGATTGGAACTGTAATGGACTGTACCAAGGTAGGGGGGGGGGCAAAAGGGTGGAGGGAACTGGAGAAGCGTGGAAAGGGACAGAAGAGGCTGAAACCTGGGAGGTGGCAGAAGAGGAAGAAACTTGGGAGGAAACAGGGGAGGAAGGTACAGTACGAGGAGGAGGGTGAACCTCTACACTTGTAACAGAGCCAGTGAGAGGGGGAGAACCAGGTACAGAGACAGGGAAGGGAAAATGAGGAGGTGGAAGATGGGTAGGAGGTGTTAACGGACCTTTTTTTGACTTTTGAGAAGTAGAGGGACGATTGGGAGGAGGTGTCATACGAGATCTCGTCGCTACTGAGGTTTGTGAGAGAGAACACGAAGAAGCAAGATCAGACTGAGACGTTGAAGTAGGGACATCCGAGCTAAGGACAGCAAAAGAATTAGCTACAGGAGTGACTATGGGAGAGGTTACCACAGAGGTGGGTGCAGAAGATGGGATACCAGAAGTGGGGGGACGTTTTGAAACACGGGAATAAGAAACACGAGGTAGTCTCCCTTGGAGGCGGAGATGAGAAACTGCCATGGCATAAGGGAGACCTTCTGCCTCTTTGAGGTAACGGATTTCCAGCTCGTTTAAGTAGACTTGACAACGGCGAGAGTACGAAGGGTGAGCCTCATGACAATTAAGGCAAGAGGGAGGTCGATTGCAAGACGTATTAGAATGGTCATCGGCACCACAGACTGGGCATTCAGCGATAGATCTGCAATATTTCGCTGGATGGCCAAATCGCCAACAATTTCTACACTGTTGCGGTGTAGGGATCACCTTTCGAACTTGTAACCGATGTCCTGCTACATAAACTGAGGATGGGAGTTCACGGCTGTCAAACGTTAAACGAGCCACATTGCTAGGGTATCGTCTCCGCCCGTGGGCAGGAAGAACGTAAGTGTCTACCTTGAGGATTGGGAGATCTTGGAGTTCAAGCTGTTCAAGAATGTCAGTGCCACATGTCTGGAAATTTTGTTGAACTATGGTATGGGGCAGAATGATGGTACCACTACAAGAATTGAGGGAATGATGCTTTTCAATAGTTACAGGAACAATATCGATATGGGAAAGACGAGAAAGCTCATGAGCCTGGGTAGCATTCTGTACGGTGATGATGCGCGTACCGCTCTTAAGAGTATGAAAAGAAATATCTTTACCAACATGGCGTAGGAGTGCCTTGCCAATACTGTGGTCAGAAAGATAGGCAGTAGAGGAAGTCGGTCGTAAAGTGAAGAATTTAGTCCATTGTGCAGTCTGAAACTGAGCGTGGAAAGGTAGTGAAGGATGTGTCGATCTTTTCTGAGAAGAACGAGAAGGTGGAGAAGTATCATCAGCAGGTAATTGTCGTTGTCGTTTAGGCGTGGGACCAGAGTTGGTTTGACGTGGAACGGGCCGGCGATTTGAAAATTGCCGCACCGTAGAGGGAGAGGCCGGAAGCATAGTCAGAGGAGAGCGAAGGTCAGATAAATCGAAGGAGTCAGTCGAGGCCTCAGTACCTGAAGCGGGTGAGGAAACAGCACCGGCAAGAGGTACAGAGGCATGAGGAGTGTCCGAAGAGTGGTCCAAAGACGAGGCGGGGTCAGAACGGGGTGCGGTATCAAGAAGGGGCCCGGGGGTAGCAGGTTCATGGACTAGGGCTGCCATGGTTAGGTTACTTCTTTCTTTTTGTTTTTAAGAAAAAAAAGAAAGAAGAAAATAAAAATAAAAATAAAAAAAAGAATAAAAAAAAGGGGGCACCGGGGAGGGATAGTTCCTAGGAGGAATGAAAGGGCCAGAAATCTCCCTCCGTGCCCAAGAGGACCTCAGCACCGCAAGTAGCGCAGATGCAGCATGGAACCCGTGCCATACCTTACCCATCATGCCAGTAAACCGGCAATCCGGGATAGCAACCTCACATCTGCCGAGCTACCTCGGTGGACAAAAGAGAGGGCGGCCGGAAATCCGCCACAAAGCATACCTCCTTCGGCCACCACCCCCGGAATCCGAAAGGTGGCTTCCAGAGATACACCCGTCGCCCTAGAGACACCCAAAGCCACCCTCCGGGATACCGGAGAGGGATCAGGACATCCCCAGGCAATCCAGATTCCACGGCAAACTATGCCACCGCCAAGAACCTCAACGGAATGGGATGGACCCCGGTACCCTTTCCCCTACCTAGGAACTAACGTGCCTGTGGAAAAAAAAAAAAAAAACCAAAGGCCAAAAAGGAAAGGAAAAAGGGGAGGATGGGATAGGGAACAGGGGATTGGGGGGTAATTAGGTTCGGTCTGAGGAAGTAGACCGACAGGTCTAATTCCTCAGACCAAGAGCCTCTTCACCACGCCAAGGAGCCCCCCTTGAAGAGGTAGAAATGGTATAAATAATATCAGCGCACTTGTGAAAGAATATCAGACTCACCAGTTGGCGCACATTGGACGCATAGCATGATTTGTTTACTTTCGAACTTTGGCAAAAATTGAACATTTCTGCTACTTCGAGCTCATTATCAAGGTACTTTTCATTGTGAAACCAATCAAAGTCATCTCAATTTCTGTAATATGTCTTCCATTCTATAAAATGAAACCAGGAAAACTAGAATACAATCATAATTACTATACAAAAATACACTGCAAAATCGCTGTTTTAACCCCTTGACTGTCGCAACCCCCAATCCTGAGGTGTCTCCTGGTGTCGCAAAATTTAAAAAAAAATATATTTTTTTCCATATGAAATGATAATCTTTTCCCAATTGTATTATAATAAAAAAGAAGCGCTAACCCACAAGGGCTATACAGCTTCCCGATTGTAATGACACCAAAAGAACGAAATTTTGTGGAAAACCGACGGAATTACGCTCTTGCGAAGTTAGCGACCTCGGCGATATTTACAAATCAGCGGTTTCACCCACTTTGAGCCCTATTTTCAGCTAATTCCATTGTTCTAGTCGACCAAACTTATAGCTATTTCTTTAGAACTCCGTTTTTTCTATCGAATGAGTACACGAAACTGCCCATTTACTGATTTGAACTACTCAATAATGTGGTCAGACATTTGCATTATTATAATCAAAAAGAAGTGCTAAACCACAAGGGCTATACAGCGCTGCAGGGCAGGAAGGAAGCGAGGGTATCAGGTGGCAAAAGGGAGATGGAAGAGTAATAGGTTACGGAGAACAGCGGGGCAGTGGATAGTGAAAGGGTAGAGGGCAGCAAGAGATTGAGGTAGAAAGGGCTGAGAGGAGTGCAAAAGGTATCATCATCAGAGTTTGTGGAGTAAATCAGTCGTCAAGAAGTCAATGAGAGAGTCGGGATTAAAGGAGGGTCCATCAGCAAGAAGGGAAAGTAGAGAGAGTAGTAGTAGAGCGATGACGACGTTGGAGGTAAATTCTGCGTGCTCGTTGATAGAGAGGGCAGTGTAACAGAATGTGGCTAATCGATACTAGAACTTGACACTTCTCAGAGAGAGGAACAGGGTGCCTCTCCATGAGATACCCAAGAGTAAGAAGAGTGCGGCCAATGTGAAGGCGGGAGAGAGTAGTCTCCCAACCTCGGCACTGATGACAAGAAGACGGCCAGTAACCTATGCTCGGTTTAATAGAATGAAGTTTGTTACCGAGTAGAGTTGACCAACATTGTTGCCAACGGGTGTGAAGGTGGGAAGCTATTACAGCAAAATAGTCCGGAAATGGAACACCTCATTCATGGGAGAGCAGATTTAATTCAAGGAATTATAGCACAGGTCCAATTTCTAACATTAAGGACCCCTCATAAGTCTCAATTTTTTTTTTTATATATAAAATTTGGATATTGGGACTAACACAAGTTAATCACAATGCAATCCTTCCTTGAAGAAAAGTGTACCAGCACTTAAAGTTGAGGCCAATTAGAAGTCATTCTCCAGTTATATGCATATTTGTAATACACAGCCTAAAATTACACTGGACCTTTTAAACATCATAATGCAAGAAACTTAATGGCTGCATTCAAAAACCCTCGGGAGGCATAAGAGCTGAAACTCTACCCCTTCAAGAGACCCAGGAACTTTAGCTCAACTCTAAGAAACTTAGCACCTGTTAACCTTTCATGAGAAGTTCTTTCATAGCATAGCAGGTTCTTTCATAGCACTTAACCCTTTGGGTTAAGGGCGCAGGCCGCCGAGTCTGAGCCTAAATACACCAAAAAATCGAAAAAATATGGAAAATGAGTTATTCATACAGAAAAATAGCTTAACTCTTTGGCAACACAATGGTACAAGAATCATTGTTCTACAACGTTTCTACAAGAAATTATAGTCATTTATATCAGGTATGGTGGCGGCGATGTAGGCCATAATATAGCGAGAGTCCACCAGCAATATTCGATATAAATGAGTTACTCCTCGTCCCCTTCTTCTATTGTTTGGTATGTGATAGAAAACGGTGTTTTGAAGAGGATAACTGCACTAGAACATCAGTTTACTAAGAAATACACGGAAAAAAACACGATTTCCGCGCAAAAAAAAATTTTTTTTTGAGACGGTAGGCCGGCCGACGTTCTAGGCCTATATCTCGGAAGTAACTTATTCACTTATTTCGCTCTATAACTCCATTATTAATGATTGTATTGAAATGATTTTCACAGACAATATAAAACAGTGTGCTTGAAATCGAGACGTAAAATTTTTTGGAATATCTCAAATATTTTTGATTTTATGCGGGGTTAAAAGGCAGATATTTTGGCGAATGCCAAAAATTTTGTAAAATGTATTTTTTTTTAACTTGATAATAAGATATATTAGATGAAATGGCTATGTTAAAATGTCGTGCTAGTTGTATTCTAACAGTTGGGAATGTCGGAAGTGCCATTCGTAGTGCCAATTTGTCAGGGGATGCTGCCATATATAAAAATTATGTTTATATTTTTTTCTCTGTTGTTTGTTGGCCAATCATACTGAAACTTTGTCACATGCTTCTACATATGCACCTCTAAAAGTACACCAAAAATAAAATAAATCGGTTGAAAAATAAAAAAACAAAAAAAACAGTAACTTGGCGGCCTGCCCTCTTAAGTGCTCCCCCTATTAATATAAGAATAGCAACAACCTGTTGTTTAACACCCTTTCAAGTCCAGATGTGATAAATCAACACTTAAGATGTGCAGCTGATCAACATTTTGATTGTGCCTGACTGGGTTGAGTTTCAATTCCTAGGTTACTTTAGGGGGTTGATCGCATTAACCATTATACTTAGGGGGACATATTAAACTCATAGGAGTTCAATCCAAGGAAGGAAGGAGTCAAATTTGTTGCATCAAGGCCCCCCCCACCAACATCAAGGAGCCTTCCTTCCTTCCCCCCAAAAAATTACTGCATAAAATTAGTGAAAAAAAAAAATATTCTGTTAAAATTTAACAATCCTTACTATAGTAATACAGTGGAACCTCAGTATTCGAACTTAATTCGTTCCAGAAGGCAGTTCGAGTGCCAATCTGTTAGAGCACTGAATAAATTTTTCCCAACCAACATTCTTTTTGGTTGACTGTTCTCACTAATCTTCGTAGGCCCCATGGTGACTTATTTATACAATAAAAACCCCTCAAGGAAGGTTCCTTGATGTTGGTGAGGGGCTCTTGATTTAGGGAATTGGATCTGTGCTTCAGGTCTGAATGCCTTCCACATCCCCCCCCCAGATGCTGTATAATCCTCTGGGTTTAGCGCTTCCCCCTTAATAATAATTATTATTATAATCAAAAAGAAGTGCTAAGCCACAAGAGCTATACAGCTATAATAATAATAATATACAATATTGGCTTAGTGCTTCATTTTTATTATTATAATAATAATAATAATAATACAATATAAAAAAACAAAATGCTTAGAAACATGAAATAGTTTACAGGAAAGTTCTGGCAGGTTGTGTTTGTTTGGTCGAGTGCCAAACAAACGATCGACTTCCGAGTTATTTTTCTTCCCAAACAAAGCGTCCGAATACCGAATTATTTGAATACCGAGGTTCCACTGCATAATGATATTTTTCAACACAAGTTTTAATACATAAGTACATATTTGTAAAATAAGGAAAATAATAAGGTAATAAAATCCAAGATGACATGAAACTAAGGTTCCAAGGTAATAAAAAGACCACCCTAAAAGAGTTTCTTTCAGGCATAAAAGAATAAGGTTAGGGGAGAAAAGATGAGTATGTTTAAATGTAACTCAGATTACCATTAGTGACAAAGAAATGTAGTCGATTTTTAATATTTATTTCTTCTGATTTTACACGATACGAATAAATTTCCAGAAATCAACAGTTACACAGGTCAGGACAAAGGTAAATTAAGCAATACCAAAGTCACTAGTGACAGTCCTCAACTAGATAGATTAAAACGAAGCAAATCACTGGGCCCTGACGAGTTGCTTTAAAGGCTTCACGAGGAATGTAACGAGGAACTTGGCAAACCATTAGCTAGTCTCTTCAACAGACTACAAAAAGGTATCATATGGCTAACTAGAAAATTACGAGGTGATACTCATTTTTAAGGCAGGAGACAGGCCCTTAGCTTTAAATTATATACCAATCAGCCTAACGTCATTTGTGGGAAAAGTGATCGAATTAAGAATTACTGATGCAATCTCATTACTACATCCGTTGAAGGGGGAGTGCACTAAACCCGTGTTATACAGTACCAGGAGAAGGGGAGGCATTCCAGTTTGATCCAAGGGAAGTGTAGGTTCAATTCCTTAGAACAAAATAGGGCCCCTCACTGGCATCAAGAAACCTATCCTGAGGGGGGATAGGTTTCTTGATTTAAAGCATTCTTGCCTTACAAATTTACAAGCCTTTTTCACTAAAGTATTCAAAGGAGGTAGACCAAAATAAAGAGTATAGTATTGTGTATCAGTAAGAATGATTAAGAAAGTAGTGGACATGGTATAATAGGAGAAATTATCTCCTGAATAAAAACAATGGATTCAAGTTGGACAAATTTAGATTTAGAAAAGATACAAGACGAATGGTGTTTGGGACCTGACAAGCTGTTGGAGTGAGCAGGGTAATATTTTGTGAAGGAATTCAGGGAAACCGGTTAGCCGGACTTGAGTCCTAGAGGTGGGAAGTACAATGCCTGCACTTTAAAGGAGGGGTCTGAGATATTGGCTGTTTGGAGTGACATCTAAAATGTCGTATCTGAGTGCCTCTGCAAAAACAGTGATTATGTATGAATAATGGTGAAAGTGTTGAATAATGAAAGTTTTTTCATTCTTTTTGGGTTATCCTGCCTTGGTGGGAAACAGCCAGTGTGTTAAGAAAAAAAATAAGGAAGTACTATTATCACTCAAGAAGCACTAGCAATAAAATTGAAGATGAATGAAAAACTCCCAGGTAGTACCACTGAGGCAAGAACTTTTGAGTAGCTTTAAATATAGGTTGGATGGGTATATGAGTGGGTGTGGTTGGGTGCTAGTTATATCTACCTGAGTCAATAGGCCTACCACAATGTTCCTTCATTCTTGCATTTCTGTCCTACATAAAGTATACTGAACTGAAAGTTTTTATCTCCAACCAATTAAAGGGCTCTTGATCCAAAGAATAAAAGCTACCCCTGGCTGCCTCCCATTTCCCAAAGTTCTACCGATTCTAAAGGTTTAACATGATGCAAAATAAAAATACAAGACATTACCAATTACATTTCAAAAAAAGCATTTCTGGGAAAGGGGGGTGGGGAAATAAGAAACGAAATGGGGTCTTAACTACCAACTGCAAAAATCACTTTTGAAACATGCTTTTTTTGAAATTAGAAAAATTAATAATTTTTGTGATTCTATTTAAACCTTTAGATTTTATAATAGTATATGAAAACCAACTGACACAACCAAAAAATCCTATTAAAAGGATTTATAACAGTGGAAAATATAAAATACTGAAAATCTTAAGTACTTTCGGGACATCTGCAAATGCTAAAAGGCATATTCTACAATGATGTAACTTACTCTCAGGCACACAAATATTTCAAAATGCACATTTCTTGTAGTTATAAGCAACAAGTCTAATAGGCAAGAAACTATTGGTTGAAAACTTTAAAACAGAAAAATAACCCAAGTGAATAGCATGACTGAGTAATTCTGCACAGCAGAGGCTTAATCCAGCAATGGACTGTATTTAGTAACACTTCAATCTACTTTAGTGCCAATACCCATCTTTTGTCATGCATCTTCAAATTCATATCAAACTGCCAAATTCCAACATTAACAAGAGCATCCACTTTATAAAAGTAATTATATGTCCATATCTAAATTAAGTGAGTAGTCTGAATGTGAACACATGCATAGTTTATTAGCATAGCCCTTCCTTACAATGATTAAATGCATAAATAATCATCGCATGTCTTGAGAATTTGCTGGGAATCTTTTTTAAACCAAGTAAATACTTAAAAAAATATAATCAAATACACAGTTTAAAAAATAATCAGCATCCTTTGAATTACAAAGCTTGCCATACTATAAAAAAAACATTAATACTCCAGTCATATAATGCTAGAATAAATTTGAAACAGCAGTGTAACTTTCAGAATACCAACAATAAAACATAATTTCTATGGTTAAAACTGCATTTTGTAAACAAGTACAATTTTATTTTTCAATTCATTGACCATTTCCCACCAAATGCAGGGCAACCTAAAGAAGAAAAACCACACCTATCACTCATTCTCTAGTTATCTTTCCAGAAATCCACAGACATTATGTAGAATTCAAACAATCCACTGAATTTTAACACCCCCACCCATCCTTTGAAGTGCAGGCACTGTAGTTCCCACCTCCAAAACTCAAGCCCAGTTATCTAGTTTCACTGAATCCCTTCAAATATATTACCTAACTCTTCAACACCACAGAAATCCCAAAAATCACTTGTCTCCACTCATTACAATGTAACACATTCACATACACCTGCTCAATGTTCATACCCCTTTCTTCTCAAAACCACCTTCACACCCTCCTTCCAATCCTCCTTGGGACATCCCCAACATCTCCCACCACCCTCCCAAGATTTATACACCATTTTTGTCAACCCATCTTGCTCCATCCTTTCTAAATGAAATGTACTTATATTCTTCTTTCAACAAACTGGCCATTTCCCACTGAGGCAGGGTGACCCACAAAGAAAGAAAAACCCAAAAAGAAAAATAACTTTCATCACTTAACACTTTCACCATCATTCGTACATAATCACTGTCTTTGCAGAGACGCTCAGATACGACAGTTTAGAGGTAACTCCAAATTTATGTATATACATAATTACCTTTCTGGATCTTTAAATAGCACCATTTTTCACTAATCCTTTACAGAGCCCAACAGTAAAACCAAGTAAAACTAATTCAAGCATATAATACAAGATAAATTACCAATAAAAATTAGCAAATGAGTACACAATGCAATCCAGGGAAGTTAAAATTAAATGGTAAAGAACAATGTAATGAATTTTTTTAATGCTGGATTACAGTGTAAGAGTGAAACAAAGTTAATGATTTTGAAAACCCAAGAATAACACTGTGCAAACAATGAAGATACAGTAAAAACAGAAAGGTTTGTGTAGGTAGAAACAAATTATTTTATTTACAAGAAATGCTAATCCTGTTCTACAGATATACAGAAGAGAATGCATGACAATACTCTACTTAATCCTCACTTGCAAAAAAGGTTGACATTTAGGCTGATAAGGTTTTCCAGATGCACTTAAGTATTAAAGAAAAAGTAGATTACAAGTAGGCATTTTTTTTTTAAATGTATAATTACTAACATTTGGAAAATGGACAAGCCTAAAGTATAGGGATTTTGAGAATGGGAGACAAGTAAAACCATGGAATGTGAGAGAGAAGAGAGAGAGAAGAAGAAGAGAGAGAGAGAAGAAGAAGAAGAGAGAGAGAGAAGAAGAAGAAGAAGAAGAAGAAGAGAGAGAGAGAGAGAGAGAGAGAGAGAGAGAGAGAGAGAGAGAGAGAGAGAGAGAGAGAGAGAGAGAGAGAGAGAGAGAGAGAGAGAGAGAGAGAGAGAGAGAGAGAGAGCCAGAGAGAGAGAGAGAGAGAGAGAGAGAGAGAGAGAGAGAGAGAGAGAGAGAGAGAGAGAGAGAGAGAGAGAGAGAGAAAGAGAGAGAGAGAGAGAGAGAGAGAGAGAGAGAGAGAGAGAGAGAGAGAGAGAGAGAGAGAGAGAGAGAGAGATAGAGCAAACAGAACTTAAAGCCTAGAAGCTTTTCTGCTGTGATGTTAGCTGACAAAGTCTGACTTCATGCTACACTTTGAGAGTAGGATTCTTAAAACCTGTCACAGGTATGCTGAAGAAAGTTTAGGAGGAATAAGATAATTAGATATAGAGGGAATTTAGATATACAAGGAAAACGTCTAGTATTCATTCAGGTCATCATTTGTATCTGTAATGTATTTTTTTTTTCCACTTAAGTAATCTAGTACTTTAACTGTTCTGCCAAGAACTATTTTACTGATATGGGAAAACACTGGAAGATCTGTCTGCAAAACAGTGTCACGTGATTAACAAAAATAATATTTGCAAGATGTCACAAAACTCGTTAGCAAGAATAAACAAGTCCCTCAATTCCTTAAACTTAGATGTAAAATGCATTACAAGTTATGTTGCTGACCCTAAAATACCTAGTGAACCATATCAATATCCTTATTATTTTTATTATAAATTATATGTCAGCATATGCCTCACAGTGCATGTACACTGAGAGGTTACTTTAATTCCTTTACATTAATCGTGGAAAGCATCAAACAGAATATCAATATTAACTGCTATTCTCAGCAAACAAAACTGTCTTATTTAACTCATATTTCCATTTTTACTTGCTGCATTCTGCAGTAATCTTATTTTTTACTACAGGAGTGAAAAAGGCGCACTAATTACCATTCAATCTATACATTCTAAAATCCCCAGTCAACTTGCTTGGGTATGCCCAATAAACAACGACTGTCTTATATTCCTACACACATCTTACCAAGTACTGTATTGACTTACCAACAGCACTGGTAAAAAAAATTTTTTTTACCCATGTTCTCTTGAGGACAAAAATTGGAAGCAATTGTGATCTAAAATAATCATTCCTAAAATGGCCTTGCTACATCTGACACAAACATACAACAGAAATGTTGATTAAAATGTTAACACTTCAATATCTATTTTAAATTGAATAGCACTAAAGACTAACAAAACATGGCATATATGTATATTAAGGAAATTATCACTTATTTTTATCACAAAGATGGGATGTTCCAGAGATGGGACACAGACACAAGAGGTCACAATTGGAAGTTGAAGACTCAGATGAATCAAAGGGATGTTAGGAAGTATTTCTTCAGTCATAGAGTAGTCAGGCCGTGGAATAGCCTAGAAAGTGACGTAGTGGAGGCGGGAACCATACATAGTTTTAAGGCGAGGTATGATAAAGCTCATGGGGCAGGGAGAGAGAGGACCTAGTAGCAATCAGCAAAGAGGCGGGGCCAGGAGCTATGACTCGACCTCTGCAACCACAAATAGGTGAGTACATACACACACACATACACACACACACATACACACATACACACACACACAAAAGTATCTCTTGTAAATTTGTACTAGTGTAGATTGCTGTATCATTTTCTCTTAGAAGACCTGAAGTCCCCTTGAAAATATACAAAAAAAAAAATTATTGACTATCAATGATCTTCAATCGTCATATCACAAGCAAAAAAAATACTTTGTGTATCTTTGCATTAGAAAATAGCAGTGAAAAAGTTATGGTACAAGAACACAAAACACTTGTATTCACCACCACCAACTCAGTATCAGGCAGATATACAAGTGAAAAAAGGAACTCCACATGGGGAAATATCAACCATCACTGGTCCGAGTTTTCACTGTTTCTCATGCAGACATAAATTACTATTTTACAAACCGACTTATTTTCAGTCATATTTTGATTTATACCTTGCAATACTGTACCAATCTTTCATTCAATATCATTATAGTGCATGCTCAGTATGAATTATAGATTACTGTTTCAATCTCCAATGTGTGTTTTCACATACAGTCATTAACTGCCACTTCAGTGTTGCTTTCAATTATCTCCACTTTCTAACTCTGATTTCTTATAAAACAATGTACAGTGCGAGTACTTTTTAAAACTCCGTGAAGTTGCTTGCTGCAAACCTCTCTATATCATCAAAATTCATACTGTCCACCATCAACTGGCAATTCTGAAAAAGTAATTATATTATTATTTTTTCTGTAAATGCTTTATTTTAAATATATTTATGTCACATGACCAATTGTGTGTTAAGACCAGCGATATACAAAAAATCTAATATTTTGGATGCTGACCATCTGATGCACAGATCCTATTAAATTTAATTCACAAAAAAACAAAACAAAAAAAAAAAAAAGCTGAGTCTAGGGTTATACAGCACTGACACTGCTCAAAATAAGAAGGGAGATAAAAGCAATGCATCTGCCACACTTGAGAACAGGAAGAACAAATGAAAATGTAGAAATCATATCTGGCAAAGAACAGAAGACAGAAGAACAGAAGACAAAATGAAAGTAACAATGGTGAGTGATACATCAAATGTAGGTGTGTTGGTAATTCCAATATTTAAGGTAATAAACCAATATAAAAACAACTTACATGACCACTAAACAGCTTTCACAAAATGGTATACAGTAAACCCTTAATATAATGAAACTCACTATAAAAGACTTTTAAAATTTAGGGCAAAATCCACTGTTTTTAATTCCTTTACTTTTAATGTTTATTGCAGAAGATCTGCAAACTGTGTACAGTACTATATTTGGTATACAGCTGAGTACTTGACTGCTTTTTTTGCTGTTTAACTATTATTATTTAATGAATACAGTAGGGCCCCTCTTATACGACACTTTAGGTTCCAGGCTACTGCCAGAAAGCCGACACCACTGAAAAGCAGAACATCATTTTTTTTCCACTTATAAATGCCAGATAACAAGTTTACACTAACGTATATTAAGTTAGCAATAGCACTAGGCATTAAAAATAATAAAAAGTATAATACACACACAGTACACCCACTACTTACCTTAAAATATTTGTAGTCTTAATGTAGGGTGAGAGGCGAGTTTTCTTTGTAGGAAGTTAGCTTTGGGAAGTATGGTAGCCAGCCAAGGCAGCCCTCCCCACCCACATGTAATGTAAACAAACCAGGTGAACACGTCTGGTGTTCGTTCATACACGTTTGTATTATACAATAATGCAAACACTTTACATTGTGTACAAGTTGTCTCCACATTGATACAGTAGAATAAATAAAGACCAACCCTTCCATTCTCATGTAATTTTTAGAAGGAATGATGCTCTGACAAATTATTATTATTATAAACATAATAAACAAGAAGTGCTAAACCCACAAGGGTTGTGAATAGCTATAAATAGAGTGAAGGCATACGAAAGGAATAAATTTCTAGTTTAGTTACTGGTGTCTGACTAGAGAAAACATATTTCTTCGACTCTCCTACCAAACGCTTGGTAAACAAATCTCATATTTATGTCAGTCTTTATACTAAGGGTGTATGTATCATGTTTATATGTAGCATTTTTATTATATAATTTAAAAAAATATCATAGATGGATTAATGGAAATGTCTATATTAACGTAATATACGACATTTAATGCACCCAAGAGATTATATGGTGTTGTGTAGAGAGAGACTTAGTGATTTTAATGTGTACCTGCATGCCAGCACTGTGTGTAAGTATATTTAGGTACAGGTACACAAGTATAATTATCAGAGTACATACGTATAAAATATGCAATAACTTTAACACGCTTGAAATTTTGGAAAATTTCCAGATATAATAGAGAGTTGTGCTCACGGAGAATGTAAACAAACTGGGTGGGGTACGCCATATTTGAAAGACTGCTCGCCGTATAGCAAATTTTGGTCATAACTCGAAATTGCCGTATTAGCGGAACACCATAAAGTTGGGCCCTACTATACTTGGACAATCTCCCCTATTAGTCCATTATATCAAGGGTTTGTACCTCTTTTAGGAAAGGAGGAGAAAGAACCCACCACTTTTTGCTAATAGGTTTCCTTAGCCAAGCATTTAACCATTGAATAGGATGCAACCCACAACAGCTTACTAACACATTTAATGCTGTAGTTGGCTTGTAGCCAGATGGTAATTGGTTTGAATTCAGATGAGAGAGAGAGGGGGGAGAGAGGGGGAGAGAGAGGGGGAGAGAGAGGGGGAGAGAGAGGGGGAGAGAGAGGGGGGAGAGAGAGGGGGAGAGAGGGGGGAGAGAGGGGGGAGAGAGAGGGAGGTAGGGTGAGAGAGAGAAAGAAGGGAGGAAGGGGAGAGAGAGAAAGAAGGGAGGAAGTGGAGAGAGAGAAAGAAGGGAGGAAGTGGAGAGAGAGAAAGAAGGGAGGAAGGGGAGAGAGAGAAAGGAGGAAGGGGGAGAGAGAGAGAGAGAAAGAAAGGAGGGAGAGAGAAAGGAGGGAGGGAGAGAGAGAGAAAGGAGGGAGGGAAGGAGAGAGAGAAAGGAGGGAGGGAAGGAGAGAGAGAAAGGAGGGAGGGAAGGAGAGAGAGAAAGGAGGGAGGGAAGGAGAGAAAGGAGGGAGGGAAGGAGAGAGAAAGGAGGGAGGGAAGGAGAGAGAAAGGAGGGAGGGAAGGAGAGAGAAAGGAGGGAGGGAAGGAGATAGTAAGGAGGGAGGGAAGGAGAAAGGAAGGAGGGTGGGAAGGAGAGATAAAGGAGGGAGGGAAGGAGAGAGAAAGGAGGGAGGGAAGGAGAGAGAAAGGAGGGAGGGAAGAAGAAAGAGAAAGAAGGGAGGGAAGGAGAAAGAAAGGAGGGAGGGAAGGAGAAAGAGAAAGGAGGGAGGGAAGGAGAAAGAGAAAGGAGGGAGGGAAGAAGAGAGAAAGGAGGGAGGGAGTGGGAAGTAGGAAGGAAGAGGGGAGGGAGGGAGAGAGAACAATAAAAATGCTTTCAAATGAGCTGATGTAGGTAACAGCTCTTAGCTTGTCAATAAAGTTAGGAATCCTTAACTTCTCAATAGCTTGTCAATAAAGTTAGGGGTCCTTAACTTGTCAATAGTTTGTCAATAAAGTTAGGGATCCTTTAATCTAACCTTGTCAGACCCTGTGTAAAAAAAAGGGGGTGGGAGAGGGAGAGAAAGGTGAAAGGGGGAGAGAGAGGGAGGGAGAGAAAGGAGAATGGGGGAGAGAGGGAGGGAGAGAAAGGAGAAAGCTTACAGCACTTCACTGTATCTCGCATTTGCTTGACAGTAGGGGTTGCAAGATTCTGTACGAGGCACAAGTACGCTCACACCTTGAGTATGCTCCACTTTCTTGGTTTGCCTACCCCCCCCCTCATCTGCGACTGCTTGACAGAGCAAAGAAGAGAGCAAGACGTCTCATCTCTCGCCTGGCCCAATCCTGGATAGATCTGTCATTTCAGCAGAGCCTTCAACACAGGAGGGATGTGGGTGGCCTTACTGTTATGTACAAGGCCAATATTGTCAAAGTACCACACTTGGATCTATCATGTGGGAGTTCGACACGTGGATTAGGTAAAGAAATACTCACGTAGGCTGGTAGTACGTATAATTACAGACAAGGTGAGTAGCGCCCTTACAGCCGTGACCTAGTCTCTCTGCTCTCTCTCGTACAACTGACTGACTGGCCGCCCACAGTACCCATATGTGAGAGGGTCTTTGAATACTGCCAGGTCAGCACAATATGAGTTCAGACAGTGACTCAGGCAGAGACGGTTGGTCGTGAGTCAACTGGCACAGTGGTTACTGGTAACTGGTTACTACTACTGAGAGATCCACTTCGAGGACGGATACCACCTGGCCTGTAATAGTGATGTGAAAGTTCCTAAACATGAGGTAAAGTTCCTCCTTGACCAGAGAGGCAATAGGAAGATAAAAATTGGCTGTGTTGACATGACAGTAACAAGGATGTGGGATAGTGATGGTAAAAGAGGAGCAGGATGCAGCCAGAGTCAGGAAGCAGCTGGAGGGAAGACAAGAGTGAACTGGCATCTGGAGAAGTTTCTGATTCCAACGAAAATTCAAATGATGCCAGATAGCCCTTTTGTCAATAATGATGACTATGTCTTGAGTGGTCTGAATTGTAGCAGCTCACAGCAGAACAGAACAAAACTTCCCACATTGGTAGCCACATGTGACCCATACTTGATCAGTGATTATGCTGGAGCTGCCATTGCTACCGCCACCTTAATGGACTATGGCATTATCACCAAGGACGACGAAAGTCAAGTTACTGGACCACAGAAGTTACGAGATGACAGACACAAATATCGAATGGAGAGGCAAGAAAATGAGTAAGAAAACTTGGAAAATATCACAGTACTGTATTTTGATGGTAAGAAGACCTCCACTTGTGTAATGACAAAGAATGAGAAGACTAAGAAATGGAGTCCAAAGAGTGGTGAAAGTTCATTACGTCATCATGATGGAGCCCGGCACTGAATATCTCACTCATGTGACTCCCAAATCAGGCCATGAAAAGGAGATGGCCAAGACTATCTATACATTTCTGGTGGAACAGAAACTAACTTGGCAGCCTGTTCTGTGTGTTGGTTGTGATGGAACCAACGTAAATGTTGGAGCTGACAATGGAGCCAATCATCATCTTGAAATGTTGCTTGATCATCCAGTCCATTAAATCATCAATCAGCTTTATGGAAATGAGCTGCCATTCCAGGCTGTTTTCTACCACTATGATGGTAAGCCAAGTGGTCCTGAGCATTGGAGAGGCCCCATTGGCAAGCAAATCAAGGATCCTCTGTCTGAGCTAGAAGCTGTTGCTTTCCCACCAGTTAATTTCACTGATTTCCCTGCTCTGGATGACAAGGTGGCAGAGGATGTTCTAGGACCAGAAATACTTGTATAGGATTTGCAAAGGAGTGATCACAGGTGTGGCTGATGATGACCTGATTGCTCTTAAACCAGGTCCAGTGTGCGTGTCAAGGTGGAATACTTTATGGAGCAGAATCTTTAGGCTGCATATGGCAACATCAAGACCCAGTCAGGAGCTGAAAAGAGTTGTCATTATGATTTTAAAGTTCAGTGCTCCAATGTGGTTCCACATCAAGCTGCACCCTTATATTATACACAGTCCAAAGAATGTCTTCCAGTCACTGCAATTTATGAGACATCTGAACATTGAAGAAAAGAAGATAGTAAAGAAGATTGTCCAAAGAAATTCCTACTTTTCTCACACAGATCAGCTGCTTCTTGGTATGTACACTGACGAAGACATGACTAAGAGACAAAGCTGTCTCAATGAGAAGAAAAATAAGAGAAAGGAACCAGCAGACAGAAGAAAGTACTGAGAGCTATGATGAGGATAGAGGAAATTCTGCTGATGCTGTTGACAAGGACTTGTTAACCCTTAAACTGTCTAAATGTAGATCTACGTTCACTCGCAAAGGGCTCTGACCTTTATTTTCTCCATTTGAAAGCATGTAAAAAAAACAGTAGATGTACATTCGGAGCGCTACACGAGTGAACGTAGATCTACGTTTGGACAGTTTAAGGGTTAATCTACACTGATGATGAGGATGGCAGTGAATATGAAGAGAATGACAATGTGGCTCCTACTGTCGATGGCAGTGAATATGAAGAGAATGACAATGTGGCTCCTACTGTCAACTCAAGAAAAATAATGATTCCCAAACTAAAGTGACAAGCAAAGAACTATCATTCCATGATTGCCTGGAAAAGTGAACTCAAAACTGAGCCTCCTTTCATTGCTTCTTTTTCAGATCAACAGGTTCTGAAAATTACTGAGACTCCACTGGAGGTGCCCAAGTGGCCAAACAACACTCAAGCTGTTGAGAGAGGGATAAAATTGATGACTGAAGCTTGCACTGAAGTGACTGGACAGAAGGCAAGAAATGTATATATTAGACAAAGAATATGTTTCAGGAAAGTGATGCTGAAGTTCTGCACCAAGAAACACTTCACTTATAACTTGTAATAGTTTAAAATTAAATAATTGATGACTGATATAACCCATGTACATTTGGTTATACAATCTTCACAACCAAAAATGATATAAACCATGTACACTTGATTATTATCCTGACAACCAATAAATTATAACTAATTGCTTTCAATGGTGTATATTTTGACAAAAAGTCAATCACGAGGCTGCAGGGTAAATGGGCATGAAATGGTCTGAAATTTTGCACAGAAGTTTGTTGTGACCATACAAATAATGCCTGAAAAGTGCAGCTTGCATCTCTAAAATTTGTATTTTTTCAATGCTCCCTAGTATGCATCCTCACTGTATAAGTATCCATATTAAAGATTTTTGTAGTATGCTTGTTATAATCATAGTAAAAATTGTGTACAGGTTTCTTAATTTTTAATTTACTATATCCTCAAGATTTTTTAATATAAACACAAGAACACAGTACAGCAGGGCCCCACTTTACGGGTTTTGCCTTACGGCGTTCTGCTAATACGGTAATTTTAAATTATGACTGAAACTTTCTATGTGGTGGGCGGTCTTTCAAATGCGGCATGTGCCACCCAGTTTGCTTACATTCTCCGTGAGCACATCTCTCTATTATGTAATAATAATCACTCTTGGGCACATTAAATGTCTTATTTTACGTTAATATAGACATTTTCATTAATCCATCTGATGTTTTCTTCAAAATTATATAAGAAACACATTACATAGTATATAAACATTTCATGGAGCAAGGGGCTAGTAACCCCCCTGTTTTTTTTTTGTTTGTTTTTTTACACAGGGTTTGACAAGGTTAAGGATCCCTAGCTTTATTGACAGCTATTTACAGGTTAAGGATTCCTAACTTTATTGGCAAGCTAAGAGCTGTTACCTACATCAGCTCATTTGAAAGCATTTTTATTGTTATGAGACATACAAGTAGGAAACAGGATGAAGTTGGAGCCATCTGTGGGCCAGCATTTTCATTTGATCAACTGACTATCTCGTTGACATCATTATCCTGTACGAATGTGTTCCATACTCGAGTCATCCTGGGTATGTATGATCTCAGATGGAGTGATGTTCTGGAGAAGGGTACAGCCAGAGTGAAGTTGCTGCTTTCTGCCCATCTTGTGGCATAAAAGCTCGTTTCACGCTGTCCTCGAAGTGGATCCAAGTGTGGTATTTTGACAATATTGGCCTTGTACATAACAGTAAGGCCACCCACATCCCTCCTATGTTGAAGGCTCTGCTGAAATGACAGATCTATCCAGAATGGGTCCAGGCGAGAGATGAGACGTCTTGCTCTGTTCTCTACTCTGTCAAGCAGTCGCAGATGAGAGGGGGGGCAGGCAAACCAAGAAAGTGGAGCATACTCAAGGTGCGAGCGTACTTGTGCCTCGTACAGGATCTTGCAACCTCTACTGTCAAGCAGATGGGAGATACGGCGAAGTGCTGTAAGCTTCCTGGCTGCCTTGTTTGCAAGATTTACAACATGGTTCTTCATGGTTAGTTTGCAGTCAAATTTCACCCCAAGGATATCAACTTCTTCTTCAGGTGCCAACATCCTCCCATTCATCCTTACTACTGCACCAGCATTACCATCATGGTGCCTAGAGACGATCATCATTTGCGTTTTCTCAGGTGCAAATGTTACTTGCCATCTATTTCCCCAAGCTGATATAGCTCTCAGCTGGTGATTGATGTAGCTTAGAGCAGCTGGCATTTCTTCTCTTGGATAAGTGAATGTCAGTGTACAGTCGTCTGCATATGCATGTGATTCTGGGACGAGATGAAGAAGGTCGTTGAAGTAGACATTCCATAAAAATGGACCCAGCACGCTTCCTTGTGGAACACTTGCCCCAATAGGATGTCTTGCTGATTCCGTTCCATTGAGAACTACACTTAGAGATCTACCATGAAGGTAGTCACTGAGGAGACATAGCGTAGAGCCTGCAATTCCCAGTGCTTGAAATTTTGCTAAGAGGCCCTGGTGCCACACCCGGTCGAAAGCGCCAGCAATGTCCAGTGCTACCACACAGCTGACTTTGGATTCATCCAGTGACTGGTGCCACTTAGTGGAGAGGTTTAACAACAGATCAGCAGCAGAGTAACCTTTCCTGAAGCCATATTGACAATCACAAAGTAGTGAGTGGTAGTCAAAAAACTCTGTCATTTGTCTTGAGATTATTGTCTCAAGGATCTTACCAGTGATTGACAGGAGTGACACTGGTCTGTAGTTGCTGATTTCTGCTCTGCTCTTCTTTTTGTGAACAGGGACTACATTTGCCTCTTTCCATAGAGGCCCTTCTTCTGTATATATTACTAAATGTAAAAGGAGAAACTTTCATTTTTCTTTTTGGGCCACCCTGTCTTGGTGGGATGCGGCCGGTTTGTTGAAAAAAAAAAATAAACATTTTATGTTTTTTATACTATGGAGGTGTGGTAGCCAGGCAGAAGGAAAACATTACATCACTCCCCTTAATACATAACGCGTTTGTTTACAATTCTTGGCATGAATTATTCATCACTTCTCCCTTTGTTTATGATGGCATCTAAATGTAGATGATAGAACGATTAAACTCAGTGAACATGGTATGTTGATGGTAATAATATAGCCCAGACGGACTACATACCTACATTATTATTATAATTGATAATTATACGTACTTATGACGTGTACCTGTACCTAAGTAAACTTACACACTGTGCTGGCATGCAAGTACACATTAAAATCACTAAGAGTGTCTTATTAGTCTTGAAGATGCCATATCAATAATGATAACAACACAATAATAATCACTCTGAGGCACATTAAATATATAAAATGTTAATATAGACATTTTGCTTAATCCATCTAAATACACCAGAAGAGTGTTTGTTGAGGTGGTTTGGTCATTTAGAGAGAATGGATCAAAGTGAATGACATGGAAAGCGTAAAAATCTGTAGGGAGAGGAAGGCGGGGTAGGGGTCGTCCTTGAAAAGGTTGGGAGGGAGGGAGTAAAGGTGGTGGTGTGGGCGAGGGGTTTGGACTTCCAGCAAGCATGTGTGAGCATGTTAGATGGGAGTGAATGGAGACAAATGGTATTTGGAACCTGACGAGCTGTTGGAGAGTGAGCAGGGTAATATTTAGTGAAGGGATTCAGGGAAACCGGTTATTTTATATAACTGGACTTGAGTCCTGGAAATGGGAAGTACAATGCTTGCACTCTAAAGGAGGGGTTTGGGATATTGGAAGTTTGGAGGGATATACAGTGGACCCCCGACATTCGATATTAATCCGTTCCTGAGAGCTCATCGAATGTCGAAAATATCAAAAGTCGAATTAATTTTCCCCATAAGAAATAATGGAAATCAAATTAATCCATGCACGACACCCAAAAGTATGAAAAAAAAAATTTTACCACATGAAATATTAAGTCTAATGCAATAGAATAATTACAATAACAACAATAACAATAGATTAATAACAATAGAATTGACACTTACCTTTAATGAAGATCTGGTGATGATTGATGGGATGGGAGGAAGGGAGTGTGTGGATGGTGTTAGTGTTTAGAAGGAGAATCCCCTTCCATTAGGGCTTGAGGTATCAAGTCTTTTTCCAGGGTTATTTCCCTTCCTCTTTTAATGCTTGAGAGTCACTGGACTTCTGTTGCACAACATATCTGTCCATAGAGGCCTGAACCTCTCGTTCCTTTATGACTTTCCTAAAGTGGTTCACAACACTGTCAGTGTAATAGTCACCAGCACGGCTTGCAGTAGCTGTGTCAGGGTGATTTTTGTCAAAAAAGGTTTGCACTTCAAGCCACTTTGCACACATTTCCTTAATCTTCGAAGTAGGCAACTTCTTAAATTTCTCTCTCCCCTCCTCCGAAGCAGTTTCCTCAGGTCTGGCCTCTTGCTGTTGATGATGATCTAGGAGCTCATTAGTGGTTAGTTCATCATTGTCCTCCTCCACCAACTCTTCCACATCCTCCCCACTAATCTCCAACCCCAAGGACTTCCCTAATGTGACAATGGATTCCTCAACTGGCATAGGATTCTCAGGGTTAGCCTCAAACCCTTCAAAATCCCTTTTGTCCACACATTCTTTGCCACAGTTTTTTCCAAGCAGAGTTCAAGGTCCTCTTAGTCACTTCCTCCCAAGCCTTACCTATAAGGTTTATACAACTGAGGATATTAAAGTGATCCTTCCAAAACTCTTTTAGAGTCAGTTGAGTTTCTGTGGTCACTACAAAGCACTTTTGAAACATAGCTTTTGTGTACAGTTTCTTGAAGCTGGAAATGACTTGCTGGTCCATGGGCTGCAGGAGAGGAGTGGTATTAGGAGGCAAAAACTTGACCTTAATGAAGCTCATGTCCGCGTAAAGTCGCTCTGCCACGTCTGAAGGATGACCAGGAGCATTGTCTAATACCAGGAGGCACTTAATGTCTAATTTCTTTTCAATTAGGTAATTTTTCACATTGAGGGCAAATGCATGGTATAACCAGTCATAGAAAAAGTCCCTAGTGACCCATGCCTTAGTGTTTGCCCTCCACAGCACACACAAATTAGCCTTGAGGATATTCTTTTGCCTGAACGCTCTGGGAGTTTCTGAGTGATACACCAATAAAGGCTTCACTTTGCAATCACCACTAGCATTGGCACACATCAGAAGAGTAAGCCTATCTTTCATAGGCTTATGTTCTGGGAGTGCCTTTTCCTCCTGGCAATTTCTTCCAAAATAGGCCTGTTTCGTCACAATTAAACACTTGTTCAGGTTTCAATCCTTCAGCCTCTATGTACTCCTTGAATTCATGCACATATTTTTCAGCCACTTTGTAGTCCGAACTGGCAGCCTCACCATGCCTTACCACACTGTGTATGCCACTACGATTCTTAAATCTTTCAAACCAACCTTTGCTGGCCTTAAATTCACTCACATCACCACTAGTTGCAGGCAATTTCTTTACCAAATCATCATGCAACTGCCTAGCCTTTTCACAAATGATTGCTTGAGAGATGCTATCTCCTGCTATCTGTTTTTCATTTATCCACACCAATAACAGTCTCTCAACATCTTCTAACACTAGCGATCTCTGTTTCGAAAACAAAGTTGCACCTTTTGCAACAACAGCTTCCTTGATTGCTGTTTTCCTGGTCACTATAGTAGAGATGGTTGATTGGGGTTTACTATACAACCTGGCCAGCTCCAACACACTCACTCCACTTTCGTACTTTGCAATTATCTCTTTCTTCATTTCAATAGTCATTAGCACCTTTTTTCTCGAAGGGTTGGCACTAGAAGCTTTCTTGGGGCCCATGGTTACTTATTTTGCAGAAACAAGCACCAAAAACAGTGATAATATGGATAATATTGAATGTACCGAATGTATCCTTAGATGCGCACACACTGGCTGGCTTGTAAACACTGGCACACACGGGGCAGTTCAGGCCACACGTGGACACGTCTCGTACGAATCGTGTCGAATAGCGGGTTTTCAATCGAATGTCGATGCCATTGAATGTCGGGGGTCCACTGTATTGTATATTTCTTTATATGTATATATACTTCTAAACTGTTGTATTCTGGGCACCTCTGCAAAAACAGTGATTATGTGTGAGTGAGGTGAAACTGTTGAATGATGATGAAAGTATTTTCTTTTTGGGGATTTTCTTTCTTTTTGGGTCACCCTGCCTCGGTGGGAGACAGCCGACTTGTTGAAAAAAAAAAAAAATGAGATGTGGTACCCAGGCGACTTGTAGGACTTGTGGTAGCAAGGCAACTTGTAGTCCAACATCAGAGAAAATGTTTACATTATAATATTACTGGGGGTAGCAAGAAAATTATTCCTTTCACATGCCTTCACTCAAGGCATCATTTCTTCTAAAAATGGTGTTACATGAGAATGGGAGTGTTTCTCTTTATTTATTCTACTGTATCAACGTGGAGACAACTCGTACAAAATGTGAAGTGACGAAAACCAGATGTGTTCGTCTGGTTTGTTTACATTACATGTGGGTGGGGTGGGCGGGGAGGGCTGCCCTTCCTAGCTACCCATACTTCCCAACCTGACTTCCTACAAATAAAACTCACCTCTCACCCTACATTAAGACTACAAATATTTTAAGGTAATTAACCCTTTGACTGTTTCAGGCCCCTCTCTGAAACTGTCATTCTATGTCGCCAAATATTCGAAAAAAAAAAATTATTTTTTCTTATGAAAATGTTAGGAATATTTTTACTAGTGTTTTAAGCCTAAAAAAAATTTTTGCCATCAGTACTTACCGAGATATAGAGCCGCAAAGTTTGC
Organism: Cherax quadricarinatus; assembly: GCF_038502225.1. Lineage (NCBI taxonomy): Eukaryota > Metazoa > Arthropoda > Malacostraca > Decapoda > Parastacidae > Cherax > Cherax quadricarinatus. The sequence continues at coordinate 32,823,874 of NC_091294.1, read as the reverse complement.
AGAAATTGACGTGCGTACGGCAACAGAGGCGACTGCCGCCCACCCGGTATTCTTTTATTTACTCTAATTCAAAGGTTTCTTGCATTTTTCTATATTTTTCTTTTCCAGGTAACTTATGTGGCCTGTGAGACCAATGTAAGGTGCATTGTTCAAATATACACTCATTGTTTACAACACAATAACAGAACAAACTTTATCACTATTAGTTTGTGTATACACTTTGTTTACACAAACAAACAATACAAAACAATGTTTATTACTATTGTTCCATAATATATATACATATGTACAGTCACTAACCACGTTCCTAGAACTGCTGCAGCTTGTGGAACTCTTTGAAACATGGGTATATGCAGAGGGGCACTTCACACTCCTCACACATAAAACGAGTGTCTCTGCGTGTTTGTGGGCGTTTTGTGGTATGCATACATACATAACACCTCTTCTGAGCATTTTTCTTGGCAATAGTAGGAGGCAGTTGTATGGGGTAGTGATCACCAGGCCTCATACGAGATGACGTCTGTGGGCACTGGTCTATTGCAGGAGTTGCTCCTTGGTACTTTGCAATTATTTGTCTGATTACTGACAGGCTAAATTCACCATATTTTGGTGTTTTGTTGGTCTTCAACTTGTATATGTTATAAGCATTTAGCATAGAGATATCAACAAGATGGAAAAAAAGTTTGATATACCACTTATAACTCTTGCGTACACAGTCTGCAAACCCAATCTGCATGTCACATTTGTCCACTAAGCGCATATTGAGGTTGTAGTCCATAACAGCTGCAGGCTTTAGAATGGGTTCATTGGTCTCTCTGTTGTCTCTGCCACTGGGTACCATTTCGTTTCTGTGAACTGATGTCAACAATGTGACATCACGTTTGTCATGCCACCGAAATGTCATGATGTCATTGGCAGCAAAGGCTTGCACCTCACCTCTGCGAGTGCCAGCGTCGAACCTTGGCATATGTTTGCGATTACCACGCACTGTGCCACACACGTCTGTCAAGTTCACTCGCAAGAAATCACTGAGTAAGGGGCTTGTGTACCAGTTATCAGTAAATAACATATGTCCCTTACCAAGATATGGTTCCATCATTGTTCGAACCACATCACCAGAGATACCCAATAACTTCATGGTATCTCTCAAAGTATTACTGCCAGTGTACACAATAATATCTAAAACAAGACCACTTCTGCAATCACACAGTACAAATAGCTTTATACCAAAGCGTTTCCTCTTGCTTGGTATATATTGCTTGAATGAGAGTCTTCCTTTGAATAAAATCAAGGACTCATCAATAACAAGCTTCCTGAAGGGATAAAAATACATGCAGCACTTTTGTTTCAGGTACATAAACACATTTCTTATCTTATATAACCTGTCGCTTCTGTCAGGCCTGGTTTTGTCTGAAAAGTGTAACATACGTAACAGTATCAGGAAACGACTGACACCTATAATGTCACTAAAACCTGGAGTTGAAATCAGGCGATCTGTTGTCCAGTATGTGGTGACAGTGTGCTTATACACATGTGGCATAAGCATTATTGTGGCAAAAAACAGGTACATCTCTGCCACAGTTGTCTCCTTCCACTTGTGTAGCCGTGATTTTGGTGAGAGAATTGTATTTGCCATGGTGTAATCAGAGTATGTGTTTGTTTCCCTGACAATGATGTCCATCAGGGGTTTATTGAAGAATAACTCAAAGCAGTCCAGTTCACTGGCATTGTTCCCAAGTGGACAAGATGGCTTTATTCCACTTTGTGTTTCATCAAAGTCATGGGGACTGGGAACAAACTCATCACCGTCCTGCCAATCCCAGATGCGGTCTGCTGGTGGGGTCTGGATATTGTACCGTGGTTGTGGTTGTGCAGGTTGTGGTGGTGCAGGTTGTGGGAGTGTGGGGTAGGGTAAGGCTGGTTGTTCTGCTGAGTCAGCCGCGTGGGTAGTAGCGTGGCCCGGTGATGGTGCCACATGGGCCGTGCCACCCTCACTATCACCACCACTGCCTCCTCCCTCACTGTCACCATTCATACCCATCGTTACAATATCGTCATCTTCACTATCAGGTCGTGGTGTAGGGCCACGGGATGTGCTCCCAGAGTTTCTCCTTCCCCTTGGAACAACATATGAAACACTACCAGACCGCATGCTACGTCGTACATACTGGCGCTTCACTGGGGAATATTCACTCTCACTGTCACTAGAACTGCTTTCAATGACCTTGAAATCACTATCACTGCTATCATCTGGGTGTTGTACACGACCAAATAGTTTCCTCTTTCGTCCTGGTACAGGCAAACGTGAATGTGAACAAGCCGGCACAGCACCAGAGGTCGAAGGTTGTGGGTCATCTGGGTTTTCGTCACTATTTACGTTATCCTGGGCACTTTTTTCGGTAACACTCACTTTAAAACCCTGGAATTCACTGTCACTGACATTTTCATCACTGTTAGAGCTATCATTTGGGAATAAAAGACCTCCAATCTGCCGAGGAGTGAGGAACTTCTTACCGAGAGGCATGGCGAAAATGGACTGACAACATGGCGTTCCCACAATGCACCGCTGGGTCCCAGATTTTTTTCACAGGGTGCACACCGACCACTGAGACCCATTCTCTCCCGTGTAGGCCTACCAGGCCTTTGGCGCTTGATTTGAAGCCGCTAGAATTTGTGCGTATAAATACGTCAGAAACATTGGCTCGTAAGACATATTTATACGTCGGAAACAGTCAAAGGGTTAAAGAGTGTACTGTATATGCATTTTATCCCTCTAAGGAGCTTAATGTCGTAGTAGGTGGGAGTGGCCAGGCAGGATGCCATACCTCTCACACGACTTTCTACAAATAAATACTTTTCACCTCTCACCCTACATTAAGACCATTAAGATTACAAATATTTTAAGGTAAGTAATGTGTGTACTGTATATGCATTTTATTGCTCTAGGGAGCTTTAAGCATTGTAGTATAGTATGCGTGTGTGGGGTGGCCAGAAGGGCTACCACACCTGACTTCTTACAG
>NC_091294.1:32688354-32815854 GCF_038502225.1 Cherax quadricarinatus | reverse complement strand
ACCTTGGTGGGAGATGGACAGTGTTAAAAAAACAAAAATTCTGGAACTGAGCTGTCTGTCAACTCTAACAAGTGCAAGAACCAGGAGATGGAAAACAGCTCTAAAACAAAGATGTAGTTCTATAGATTACATGGATGGTGATATTTCTATCAAGATATGCCTCATGATTCTTGCGCTAGATATATAGTACCAGTGAAGGCCTTAATTCATCAAAATACATGTACATGTATCAGGTTTATATCACCAAGCTCTGTAGTCAATTGAAACTAAAAACAAATTTAATATTTTTTTAACTAGAGAAAGACTTCAATATTTGTAACACACCTGCTAAAGTCTTTCCTTTATAGACAAGTCGCTGTGCGTGAGGTGCAACAGAGAGGAATTCTTCTACTGTATTTTTAACTTCAGAAATTTTTGAACTTCCAGGAACCTGAAAAATTAATGAAATATGCCAGTAACAATGACTTACTATCATCCTACAACAATTACTAAGTTTTAAACCATAACTGAAATCTTCAAATGTTTTAAGCCCTAACACAGGATCCCAGACAACAAAATGTGGGAACAGGAGGAATAATGAAAGATTATTAGTCACTATTAAACAGACACTACACCAGAAAAAAAAAAGAAAAATAGGTTGATGTTCAACTTAATATTGCACAATTAATGCATAAAAAAATAAAGCAATATCTGTAGAGTCAAACTGTCAAATATGTGGGGGGAGGGAGGGGGGGTTATGTTACCAGAGGCCATGCACATCTAGAATATCTGAACTGTAATTGAATACAAAATTATGCTCATATAGCAAATTTGTTTATGATTTGAGTTCATTATGTGTTTCTGAAGTCTTATCACTTTAAATATTGCATTTCTCTAATCTGTTTAAAAATGACATTCCTAAAAAAATAATACATAATCTGAAAGAAGAGAGATTTGGGGGTGGGAAATCCATCAAGCATATTATAAGTCAAATCTATTATTAGTTTTTAATTTAACCCGTTAACTGTCCAAACGTAGATCTACATACTTACCGCTCCAAATGTAGATCAACGTTTTATTTTTCCTGCCTCCAAATTTGGGACAATTGGTCTGGGATGCCTGGTCAGTATAGAATGGGTCTTAACACTGGGTGTGTGCAGTATTAAAAAAAATCTGGGTCCACTTAGTACCTTGTGGGAGCACCAGTTCAACTGAGCACCAGCTCGAGCAAAGAGCATGGCAAACACCAGGGATTCACTGATGTCATGTCTTATTAACACTCCCCTTTCAAGAGGAAAGTGATGCTGACCCTGAGTTTAGTGGCTTTGAGATGGATGTGGCCACAAGTGGTCCAAGAAATATAAAAAACCAGTGTGCAACATCCTCCCAATTTTGATACCACTGGTAGTGTCATCCTGCCAGAATGTCCTATAACCTATGCCCTAAGTAAAGAGAAACAATTCTGGAACATGTGTAATACGTGTTTGGCAGGCCGGGTGGCTGGCTGGACGAGTGGCTGATTGTTTTGGCTCTGTCTATCTCAATCAGCCTGCCTCTTCCTTTGTCCCTATCTCACAGGTACACACAAATAGTTATCACACATCATGTAAATTACCTAGGATAACTAAAAAAAAAATCCAGACAAAGTGCTATATAGTGCTTGTAGATATAAGGCATAATAAGCATGACTGGCAAGTAATACACATTTTCACTCATTCAGGAATCAGATGTGACAACTCTGCATCATGTGTAATACCTGTTAGTTCATGAGCAGCTCTCTTAGACAGACAAGCAGACAGAAAGACAGGAAGACACACACACAGGCAGACAGATAAGCAAAGAGAGCTAGACAGAAAAACAAAGACAAATAGACAGATAGACAAACAGACATGTTTATATGTAACAGTGAAAACAAACAAAGCCAAGGCAGTGCACTATCATCAAATGTCACCACTGCTGCTCTATCCACAGTGGAGTGACACTCAGTCTTACACCATGCTTCAAGGAGTTTCATATATACTCCAGCATGTCTAAAACATTGCTGGGACCTATAAATACTTTGTATATATTTCTAGACAATAATAGGTGGCCAAGGTAGGTGAAAATGTTCACCTGTCAGTGTGTTTGTGACTATCTGAGTACTATTTCAGTACCTAATATTAGTGTCAGAACAAACATTGGCTATGAAATCACAAGAACTACTACAAATTGTAATTATCTGAACATAAAAATTATACAAATTAAAAAAAAATGAGAAAACGGTATATCGGCAACACTTCTGCAAGCAGCAGGACTCTATGTTGCCATCAGGTGAGCATCCAGCACCAACTTTGCGGTCTCATATCTCGGTAAGTACTGATCCTAACTTTTTTGTTTGGTCTTATTACACACAAAAAAATTGCCTCTTTAATTTAAAAAAAAAAATTTCAAAATATTCGGAGTGCTGGGCAAGAGAATGTAGATCTACGTCTGGACAGTTAAGGGGTTAAAGTAGTCCACAATTAAAACACATGTAACCATTCAGTTAAAACAATAATCAAAATGTGAAAACTAGAAAAAATCATGAATTCGGAGATTTGTCTATACAGTACAGGTACACATCACTTAACAACCTACTTGTCTAATGACCACTCGGACTTACAACCAGCTCTCCAACCAATGTACTGTATGTGTATTTTACTTTCTATTTTGTAATGCCTAGTTTTATTTTTAATATAATAAAAATGTTATAAATGGTGCAAAGGTGACATTAAAACAATACCTTAAGATGGTTGACAAACCCACTACCAGCACAGTTTGCTTCAGATATCAATAAGGGGCAGCTCCTCATTTAACAACCAATTCACTTACTGACCTACTCTTAGGAACAAAACTCGGTTGTTAAGCGAGGAGTACCTGTACTACTGTACTTATTAAAGTAATGTATCAGTACTGCCACTATAGTATGCTTTAATTTTCAATGATTTATATATGAGGTGCTGTATACTGAGAGTGAGAGCAAGTGAGTTTGAGCTAGAGTGCACTTGTCAGCTATGCTTCAGGCCAGGAAGAAGAACCAACAATGTAGTATTAATATAAATATTCGGCTCAATCTATTACTCTCCTGAAAATAATTAATAAACAACCGACCTTTTTATTGATTTAAAAAAAAGCCATTGATACATCAGCCCGCACATCCTGCTGCTTAAACTAGAACATCATGGAATAAGAGGACATGCTCTCATACGTGAAATCTTACCTTAGTGATAGACATCAACATTTGGCCATTAAATAACAGGAAGTTTAAATATTAAAAAACTTAATTTCTCTTGATATCATAATGTCATTACTCATCACTTGGCCTGTTGTCCTTGTTACTAGTTGTGGTGTGTGATATGGTGCGAGTGTGTGTGATACTGAAACATTAACACATCTCTAGTTTTTACTCTGTACCAAAAAGTATGGCTTCTATTTTTCCATAAGTGTAGTAATAGTTTGTTATCTGCTAACCATTTGCTGCAGGACTGGTTCACTGCCTGTACATTTGCTACATGCTTGTATTAGCTATATGCTTGTATAAAAAATTACAAAGCTAAAATCAGTTATTATTGACAATAAAAAAGAAAAACTGAATAAATCAATTTCATGAAAGTGAATTGCACAGGTACTACAATAAAAAAAGGTGATAACATTTACAAGACAGGGGCTAAGCAAACACTGGACCTGGAGTCGACCTGGAAGGCATTCCGAGGATCAAAGCCCCCACGGCCCAGTCCATGACCAGGCCTCCTGGTGAATCAGGGCCTGATCAACGAGGCTGTTACTGCTGGCAGCACGTAGTCCAACGTACAAACCACAGCCCGACTGATCTGGCACTGACTTTAGTATCTGTCCAGCTCTCTCTTGAAGACAATCAGGGGTCTATTGGTAATTCCCATTATGGCTGGTGGGATGCTGCTGAACAGTCTTGGGCCCCAGGCACTTATTGTGTTTTCTCTTAGTGTACCAGTGGCACCCCTACTTTTCACTGGGGGTATGTTCATTGCCTGCCAAGTCTTTTGCTTTCATAGAGAGTGATTTCTGTGTGCAGGTTAAGGACCAGTCCCTCCAGAATCTTCCAGACATTCCCAGTAGTTAAGGTGTTTGATGGAACTTATACGTGCAGTAAAGGATCTCTGTACATTCTCTAGATCTGCAATTTCACCTGCCTTGAATGGGGATGTTAATGAACAGCAGTATTCCAGCCTAGAGAGAACAAGTGATTTAAAAACGATCATCATTGGCTTGGCATGTCGTCTTGAATGTTTTCATTATCCATCCTATTGGTTTCCTCGCAGATGTTATAGTGGCATTGATGTGGTCCTTGAAGGTGAGATCTTCAGGCATTACCACTCCCAGGTCCTTCACATTGTTTTTCTGCTCTGTGTGATTTGAATTTGTAGTATATTCAGTCCTAGGTACTATTTCCTCCAGTTTTCCATAACAGAGTAGTTGGAATTTGTAGGACCAAATAACATTCCAGACAATTTCCTAACAGATGGTTCCCCAGTATTACCAGTTCCCATAGCACATATAAAAAAATTTTATCAATCACCACCAATACACTGCCAGATAGATTCAAGGCTTCCAGAGCTACTCCCATCTTCAAGAAAAACAGCAAGTCTGATGTCAGCAGTTTTTGGCTTGTTAGTGTACTCAGTATGATGTCCAAAATTCTAGAGTTTATTGACAAATGGTTAATCATGTTAACCCTTTGAGGGTCGACAGGCCCTCTCCGAAACTCGTTCTCAGGGTCGGCCAAATTTAAAAAAAAAAAAATTATTTTCTCTTATGAAAAGATAGAGAATCTTTTCCCGATCATAAAGACACCAAAAGTTTGAAATTTGATAGAAAACTTACGGAATTATGCTCTCGCAAAGTTAACGGTCTCGGCGATGTTTACGCATCGGCGATTTTGCCCACTCTGAGCCCCATTTTCGGCCAATTTCACTGTACTAGTCGACAAAAAACATGAATATTTCGCTAGAACTCCATTTTTTCTATCGAATGGGTGCAAGAAACAACCCATTTATAAATTCAACTATCCAGTACAGTGGTCAGAATTTAGCAATTTTGCCAATTTCACACAAATTTCAAAAGATGCCAATTTCCGAATCGGGTCCAGAATAAACAAGAAAGACATTCCTGGCACTAAAATGACATTTCCTCTAGTCATTAGTCACGTCTCAAGGCCCCTCTTATATTCTTTTGCTTTCCACTTTGAATTTTTATTCTCACAAAAAATATAAGATTTACTGTTATGCAGACTACATCATTAGTGTAAAAAATGGTATAAATATTATTGGTGCACTTGTAAAAGAATATTAGACTCACCAGTTGACGTGTATTGCACGCTTGGCACGATTTGTTTACTTTTGAAGTTTGGTAAAAATCGAGCATTTCTGCTACTTTGAGCTCAATTTCAAGGCACCTTTCATTGTAAAACCAGTCAAAATCATCTCAATTTCTGTAATATGTCTTCCATTCTATAAAATGAGACCAAGAAAACTAGAATACAACAATAAATACCATACGAAAATACACTGCAAAGTCGCTGATTTATTAAAAAAAATGGTCAAAGTTTTTTTTTTTCTCATTATGCACTGTGTGCTGCAGGATTTTTTTTAGACTGTGCACACTGACCACATAGATCCATTCTTTCATATGAAGGCCTACCAGCTTTCTCCCACTAGATTTGAGGCCACTAGAATTTATGAGTACTAGTACGTCAAAAACCCCTACGCGTAAAACATACTAGTACGACCAAAACCCTCAAAGGGTTAATAATAAGAAGATTCTATATAGTTAGCAATAAGGTTTCAATCTGATGGCTTACCAGAAAATGCAATGTCATTAGGGAATTTAACAAATATTGATCCTAGACTTGCAAAAGACGCTCAATACAATAAGAAACTATACGCCATGGGCATAGGCTCTATAGGTTGGTGTAAGTTTTACATGAGTGACAGGAAACAAATTGTCACAATTAGTAATACAGAATCAGAACCCCAGCCAATGGCATGTGGAATTCCCCACAGGAGAACACATGTACTGGGTCCTCCCTCACAATTTTTATGTTATGTGAATGACATGCTTATCTGTCAAATGTAAACATCTAGTGTGTACAGAAGTGTGTTCTGCTAGTCTCAGGTAAAGGCCCAAAAGATGTACTATCATTAGAACTAGAGTCCTGTAGCAAATGGTTATTATACAACTACCATTTCATTTAGAGAAAACTGAAGCCACAACTTTTTGGCACAAAAAGTAAACTGAAAAAGAGTAAATTGATAATGAACAACATTGTAAAAACAGCAAATACATGGTTGAAATTCCTATATAGACAAACAAGATTTTGTTTGGATTTTTTAACCCCAGAGGGTTAGCCACCCAGGATAACCCAAGAAAGGCAGTGCATCATCGAGGGACCGTCTTATTTCCAGTGGGGTCCTCAAACTTGTCCCCCAGAATGCAACCCATACCAGTTGACTAACACCCAGGTACCTACTTGCTAGGTGAATAGGGACAGTAGGTGTAAGGAAACACACCCAATGTTTCCACCCTTACTGGGGATTGAACCACGAACACACTGTGCGTGAGGCGAGAGCAGTGCCTACCAGTCCACAGGTCATGGGACAGGCAATGCCCACCTACAGAGGCTCTCAGGACCTTATGCCTAGCACTTATACAATGCCACGTACAATAGATTATATTCGTTTTTCATGATTCAGGAGAGCTTCCCACTTTACAGCACCTCGCTTTACAGCATTTCACTAATACAGCAATTTTCAATTATACCTATTCATCATTTATTCAGACTTCCTATAATCAACATAATCACCCTCGCTATAAGCTAAGGACAAAAATATTTTAAGGTAAGTAATGTGTGTACAGTATATGCATTTTTTAAGCCAAGCTATACTGCTCACTTGATATATGATTGTGTAGACATTTTATCAGGCTTTTATATGCATTTGACTGTGAAAAAAAGGCTTCGAATCACTTTACAAGGATTTTCACTGCAGTGATTTTTGTTTTACAGCAGTAGCCCAGAACATAATGTGCTGTACAAGCGGGGCTCTCCTGTACTTTGCTTTAACAAAAGACTAGTAAATTAGTGAGATTCATATCAAGTACAAGACAGCATATAGACCATGTGACTTACAACAACTGGAAATGCTTAACACTGAAGATAGGGTAAGATAACAGAAGCTAAATCACATTAACAAAATTGCTCTAGAAATGAATGGTATAAAATACCGATACAATGGAAATATAAACACATACGCAGTATAATGTGATCCTTTACTGACGTTTTGCCCACACAGTGGACTTTATCAAGTCACAAACAGATCTGCTTGTGACTTGATAAAGTCAGAAACGTTGTCAATAAAGGATCACATTATACTGCGTGTGTTTATATTTCCAACAAAACTGCTCACAATCACTGTCCAAAATATCTTCTTGCAAATTTCATCAGGGTTAAGAACCTTGGCAAGCGAATGCAATTCTGTAGTACCTACAGCAGGTGGCCAGGCCTCACACACTTTCTATTCTACACAGCAATAAGAGAGTGGAATAGGTTGCCTGGCCATGTCAAGGCCAGTCTCAGTATAAGCTGGTCTAAGAAAAGAACTAAAAAGTACGTTTATTTAGCTACAGGTGCACATAAGTACAATTATCGTACATTGTAACGTGTGTAAATTACTTAGGATAACCCAAAAAAAAGTCAGACATGGTGATTATTTCCATTGGGGTCCATAATAAATGAAGCCACAGAAAAGGAGGAATGTGATTTCTTATACAGTTAATATTTTTTCTCTTTAATAATCAATATAATTCACTTTCAAGTATTTAGTTTACCCAGTTTATATATAATTGATTATTCAATATGTTTTATTATTAACAACCATGCTGAGTTTTTCATTGTATTTAACAGTTAGGTTGCTAAATGTTAAATGTTACAATGACACCAATGTAAGACAACTGTAATCATCCAAATTTGTGAATAACTGCCCTTAAATAAATTTATTAAGTTTATTTAGGTATACACAGTTGTACTGATTATCATACATAGCAGAATATGTGTAGAGAACCAAGGATAACCAAAAAAAAAAAAAATTTCAGTGATTATTCCCACTGGGGTCCTACACAAGGTCAAATTAATAATTTCATTAGTGTCAGCAGACTGGTGTTAAAAACCTTTTAATCAAATCTACAGTTGTGTAAGACAGTGAACCTTAGTAAGTTATCTATATAATAATGTGATCAAGACAGGTGTCAATAATAATAATAAACATTCAGCGTTAAAAACAATCGTTGCCATTACTAACAAGCAACAGCCCTGCACGAGCTGTGCAACACCTGCAACATGCAGCAGAAATACGTTACCTCCATGGTGCATTCACTCCCTTGTAGTATTTTCACAGTTATCTTCATAATGGAGGTGAAAATGGGACAAATAGTGTAGAGGTTGTTACCCGTGTCCAGTGTGGCGTCTGCATGTGTTGTTCTCATATATGTCTCTTTACTTCAATAATAATTATCTCTTAGTGATCTACTTGGTTATATAAAATCCAATAAACGTTAATATTTCGAAATCGTGCGCCTGAGATATTACAAAGGGCATATTCATGCCTATAAATATATTGAAATTTTGGAGAGTCGTCGTGAACAAACACCGACCAGCGACTATTCTTCCTGGCGGCTGCTGCTGCTGCTGCTGCAGCAGCAGCGGCGGCGGCGACGGCGGCGGCGGCGGCGGCGGGGGCGGCGACGGCGACGGCGGCTGCTGCTGCTACTGCTGCTGCGGCGGCGGCGGCGGCGGCTGCGGCTGCGGCTGCGGCTGCTGCTGCTGCTGCTGCGGCGGCTGCTGCTGCTGCTGCTGCTGCTGCAGCAGCAGCAGCGGCGACGGCGGCGGCGGCGACGGCGACGGCGGCGGCGGCTGCGGCTGCGGCTGCGGCTGCTGCTGCGGCGGCTGCTGCTGCTGCTGCTGCTGCTGCTGCTGCTGCTGCGGCTGCTGCTGCTGCTGCTGCTGCTGCTGCTGCTGCTGCTGCTGCTGCTGCTGCTGCTGCTGCTGCTGCTGCTGCTGCTGCTGCTGCGGCGGCGGCTGCTGCTGCTGCGGCGGCGGCGGCGGCGGCGACGGCGGCGGCTGCTGCTGCTGCTGCTGCTGCTGCTGTAGCATAATACAGGAGTAGCATAGAGCAGATATGGCACAGAACAGATGTAGCATACAGCAGGTGTAGCATACAGCAGGCGTGGCATAGAGAAGTTGTAGCATAGAGTAGATACAGCATAGAACAAGTGTAGCATAAAGCAGATGAAGTATCGAGCAGATGTAACATAGAAAAGGTGTAGCATAGAGCAGGTGTAGCATAGAACAGGTGTAGCATAGAGTAAGAAGGTGTCGCATAAAGTAAGTAAGCAGGTGTAACAGTCACACAATGAGTAAACTCACCTATTTCGTACTCAATGAGGTACCTGGGACCGACATAGGTGGCGAGGCTGGGTTGCAACACTATGTAAGTAGCCGCAGCAGACACCAGACGGAACTCCAGCAGACACACCTGGCGGAGTCTGCCCGAGTCACCTGGGGGGCTACTTAGGTCATGGGCAGACCTAATGAGGTCATGCCGGGAGGCCTAATGGGGTTACGTGAGGCAGTTTATTGTAGTTCGGAGACTCAGAAATTACCTGGTCAAATTCTAGGACTGACTATGTTATTATTATTAATATTATTTATATTTATAATTTTTTATTAACACATAGGCCTTCTCCCACCAAGGCAGGGTGGTCTCTTAACGTGCTAGTGACACCCCTGCTTTTCATTGGGGGGATGGTGCATCGTCTGCCAAGTCTTTTGCTTTCGTAGTGAGTGATTTTCGTGTTCAAGTTCGGTACTAGTCCCTCTAGGATTTTCCAGGTGTATATAATCATGTATCTCTCCCTCCTGCGTTCCAGGGAATACAGGTTTAGGAACCTCAAGCGCTCCCAATAATTGAGGTGTTTTATCTCCGTTATGCACGCCGTGAAAGTTCTCTGTGCATTTTCTAGGTCGGCAATTTCACCTGCCTTGAAAGGTGCTGTTAGTGTGCAGCAATATTCCAGCCTAGATAGAACAAGTGACATGAAGAGTGTCATCATGGGCTTGGCCTCCCTAGTTTTGAAGGTTCTCATTATCCATCCTGTCATTTTTCTAGCAGATGCGATTGATACAATGTTATGGTCCTTGAAGGTGAGATCCTCCGACATGATCACTCCCAGGTCTTTGACGTTGGTGTTTCGCTCTATTTTGTGACCAGAATTTGTTTTGTACTCTGATGAAGATTTAATTTCCTCATGTTTACCATATCTGAGTAATTGAAATTTCTCATCGTTGAACTTCATATTGTTTTCTGCAGCCCACTGAAAGATTTGGTTGATGTCCGCCTGGAGCTTTGCAGTGTCTGCAATGGAAGACACTGTCATGCAGATTCGGGTGTCATCTGCAAAGGAAGACACGGTGCTGTGGCTGACATCCTTGTCTATGTCGGATATGAGGATGAGGAACAAGATGGGAGCGAGTACTGTGCCTTGTGGAACAGAGCTTTTCACCGTAGCTGCCTCGGACTTTACTCTGTTGACGACTACTCTCTGTGTTCTGTTAGTGAGGAAATTATAGATCCATCGACCGACTTTTCCTGTTATTCCTTTAGCACGCATTTTGTGCGCTATTACGCCATGGTCACACTTGTCGAAGGCTTTTGCAAAGTCTGTATATATTACATCTGCATTCTTTTTGTCTTCTAGTGCATTTAGGACCTTGTCGTAGTGATCCAATAGTTGAGACAGACAGGAGCGACCTGTTCTAAACCCATGTTGCCCTGGGTTGTGTAACTGATGGGTTTCTAGATGGGTGGTGATCTTGCTTCTTAGGACCCTTTCAAAGATTTTTATGATATGGGATGTTAGTGCTATTGGTCTGTAGTTCTTTGCTGTTGCTTTACTGCCCCCTTTGTGGAGTGGGGCTATGTCTGTTGTTTTTAGTAACTGTGGGACGACCCCCGTGTCCATGCTCCCTCTCCATAGGATGGAAAAGGCTCGTGATAGGGGCTTCTTGCAGTTCTTGATGAACACAGAGTTCCATGAGTCTGGCCCTGGGGCAGAGTGCATGGGCATGTCATTTATCGCCTGTTTGAAGTCATTTGGCGTCAGGATAACATCGGATAGGCTTGTGTTAATCAAATTTTGTGGCTCTCTCATAAAAAAATCATTTTGATCTTCGACTCCCAGTCTGGTTAGCGGCTTGCTAAAAACTGAGTCATATTGGGACTTGAGTAGCTCACTCATTTCCTTGCTGTCATCTGTGTAGGACCCATCTTGTTTAAGTAGGGGCCCAATACTGGACGTTGTTCTCGATTTTGATTTGGCATAGGAGAAGAAATACTTTGGGTTAATTTCGATTTCATTTATAGCTTTTAGTTCTTCCCGCGATTTCTGACTCCTAAAGGATTCTTTTAGCTTAAGTTCGATGCTTGCTATTTCTCTGACCAGTGTCTCCCTAAGCATTTCAGATATATTGACCTCTTTTAGCCGCTCTGTTATTCTTTTCCGTCGCCTGTAAAGGGAGCGCCTGTCTCTTTCTATTTTACATCTACTCCTCCTTTTTCTTAGAGGAATAAGCCTTGTGCATACATCGAGTGCCACCGAGTTAATCTGTTCTAGGCATAAGTTGGGGTCTGTGTTGCTTAGTATATCTTCCCAGCTTATATCGGTTAGGACTTGGTTTACATGGTCCCACTTTATGTTTTTGTTATTGAAGTTGAATTTGGTGAATGCTCCCTCGTGACTAATCTCATTATGTCGGTCTGGGGCTCCGCGCATACATGACTGAACCTCAATTATGTTGTGATCTGAGTATATTGTTTTTGATATGGTGACATTTCTTATCAGATCATCATTGTTAGTGAAGATGAGGTCTAGTGTATTCTATTATTTGCTGGTTTAAATTGAATTTTGTGCAGAGATTTAAAAGCTCGCGTGAGTGTGAGTTTTCATCAGAGCTGCCTCCTGGTGTTATTACTGCAACAATATTATTTGATATATTCCTCCATTTTAGGTGCCTTAAGTTGAAATCCCCCAGGAGCAAGACCCAGCACCTCTCACACAAAATCTCATTTACTCCCTCCCTCCAACCTTTCCAAGGTCGACCTCTACCCCGCCTTCCCTCCACTACAGATTTATACACTCCCGAAGTCATTCTATTTTGTTCCATTTTCTCTACATGTCCGAACCACCTCAACATCCCGTCCTCAGCCCTCTGGGTAATAGCTTTGGTAATCTCGCACTTCCTCCTAATTTCCAAATTATGAATTCTTTGTATTATATTCACACCACACATTTCCCTCAGACACGACATCTCCACTGCCTCCAGCCTTCTCCTTGTTGCAACATTCGCCTGTCACTCATGCCTCATACCCATATAAGAGAGTTGGTATAACTATATTCTCATACATTCCCCTCTTTGCTTTCATAGACAAAGTTCTTTGTCTCCACAAACTCCCAAGTGCACCACTCATCTTTTTTCCCCTTATCAGTTCTATGATTCACCTCATTTTTCATAGGTCTCTCTGCTGACACGTTCACTCCTAAATATCTGAATACATTCACCTCCTCCATACTCTCTCCCTCCAATCTTATATCCAATCTTTCGCCACCTAATTTTTCTTATTATTCTCATCACCTTACTCTTTCCTATATTCACTTTTAATTTTCTTCTTTTACATACCCTACCAAACTCATCCAGCAACCTCTGTCAACTTCTCTTCAGAATCTCCCAAAAGCACCGAGTCATCAGCAAAGAGCTGATGACTAACTTTTTGTTAGATTCTTTATCTTTTAACCCCAATCCTCTTGCCAACACCCGAGCATTCACTTCTCTTACAACCCCATGTATAAATATATTGAACAACCATTGTGACATCACACATCCTTGTCTAAGGCCTACTTTTATTTGGAAATAATCCCCCTCTTTCCTACATGCTCTAACCTGAGCCTCACTATCCTCGTAAAAACTCTTCACTGCTTTCAGTAACCTACCTCCCATTCCACACATTTGCAACATCTGCAAATGTATGGAACGGGAGGTATCCACCCTGTCATACGCCTTTTCCAAATCTATAAATGCCACAAAAACCTCTTTACCCTTATCTAAATACTGTTCACCTACATGTTTCACTGTAAACACTTGATCTACACACCCCCTACCTTTCCTAAAGCTTCCTTGTTCATCTGCTATCCTACTCTCCATCTTACTCTTAATTCTTTCAATAATAACTCTACCATACACTTTACCAGGTATACTCAACAGACTTATTCCCCTATAATTTTTGCACTCTTTTGTCCCCTTTGCCTTTATACAAAGGAACTATGCATGCTCTCTGCCAATCCCTAGGTACCTTACCCTCTTCCATACATTTATTAAATAAAAGCACCAACCTCTCCAAAACTATATCCCCACCTGCTTTTAACATTTGTACCTTTATCCCATCAATCCCGGCTGCTTTACCCCCTTTCATTCTACCCACTGCCTCACGAACTTCCCCCACACTCACAACTGGCTCTTCCTCACTCCTACAAGATGTAATGTCATGATTGTGACCAGACTTACCTGGAGTTCATTACCTTTGTAAATTGTGAGTTCATTACCTTTGTAAATTGTGAGTTCATTACCTTTGTAAATTGTGAGTTCATTACCTCTGTAACTTGCTCAGCTATCAAAACTTTGGAGTCCAGTCCCTGGACCAATTATGTACCTCTGTAATCTTTTGACTACCGCCCACAGGATGGGTATGGGATGCATAATAAACATATTAAACTAACTAACTACAAGATGTAATTCCTCCTTGCCCTATACACGAAATCACAGCTTCCCTATCTTCATCAACATTTAACAATTCCTCAAAATATTCCCTCCATCAGCCACAGCCACTCAAGAGGGAGAAGTTTTTTTAGTGCCAGGAAGGAGAAAAAACTGGCAGGAAATGGCAGAAATCGTACACCAAATCCAGTCATTCATGGAGTGGAACCACAGTCGATGGCCTCCACTCCAAACCAACAGATACAGATACTAATGCCGAAAAAAAAATCCCCCCCCAGTACCAACAATACCACCAGTCCGATGACATTCTTCTTTGCAAATATACAGGGTCTAAAGCCAGCAACAAACAACAAAATACCTTTCATCCGTGGACTGCTTGCAGAGGCAAAGGCAATGTTCGCGGCTTTCACTGAGACCCACATAAAGGATCACTTGGACAACGAAATATGGATCCCAGGTTACAACCTATACAGATGTGACAGAGCGAACAGGCAAAAGGGGGGGGTTGGCCTGTACATTGCAGAGTCACTTGTTTGCACAGAACTGCTAAATGCCTCAAATGATGTAGTGGAAGTTTTAGCAGTAAAAGTCGAGAACCAAAACCTAGTCATTGTGGTAGTCTACAAGCCTCCGGATGCAACATCCCAGCAATTCCAGGAACAGCTGTTAAAAATTGACCACTATCTGGAAAATCTTCCAGCTCCTGCACCCAATATCTTGCTCCTGGGGGATTTCAACTTAAGGCACCTAAAATGGAGGAATATAGCAAATAATATTGTTGCAGGAGGCAGCTCTGATGAAAACTCACACTCACACGAGCTTTTAAATCTCTGCACAAAATTCAATTTAAACCAGCAAATAATAGAGCCTACTAGACTGGAGAATACACTAGACCTCATCTTCACTAACAATGATGATCTGATAAGAAATGTCACCATATCAAAAACAATATACTCAGATCACAACATAATTGAGGTTCAGACATGAATGCGTGGAGCCCCAGACCGACATAATGAGACTATAATAAAGTTGGTAGAATTACCGACAATATGTAAAGTAAAAGGACACAAGTGCAACTAATGTGACATTTATTGTAGCAACGTTTCGCTCTCCAGGAGCTTTATCAAGCCATTACTGTAATGGCTTGATAAAGCTCCTGGAGAGCGAAACGTTGCTACAATAAATGTCACATTAGTTGCACTTGTGTCCTTTTACTTTACATAATGAGACTAGTCACGAGGGAGCATTCACCAAATTCAACTTCAATAACAAAAACATAAAGTGGGACCAAGTAAACCAAGTCCTAACCGATATAAGCTGGGAAGATATACTAAGCAACACAGACCCCAACGTATGCCTAGAACAGATTAACTTGGTGGCACTCGATGTATGCGCAAGGCTTATTCCTCTAAGAAAAAGGAGGAGTAGATGTAAAATAGAAAGAGACAGGCGCTCCCTTTACAGGCGACGGAAAAGAATAACAGAGCGGCTAAAAGAGGTCAATATATCTGAAATGCGTAGGGAGACACTGGTCAGAGAAATAGCAAGCATCGAACTCAAGCTAAAGGAATCTTATAGGAGTCAGGAATCGCGGGAAGAACTAAAAGCCATAAATGAAATCGAAAGAAACCCAAAGTATTTCTTCTCCTATGCCAAATCAAAGTCGAGAACAACATCCAGTATTGGGCCTCTACTTAAACAAGATGGGTCCTACACAGATGACAGCAAGGAAATGAGTGAGCTACTCAAGTCCCAATATGACTCAGTTTTTAGCAAACCGCTAACCAGACTGAGAGTCGAAGATCAAAACGAATTTTTTATGAGAGAGCCACAAAATTTGGTTAACACAAGCCTATCCGATGTTATCCTGACGCCAAATTCAAATTCAAATTCAAATTCAAATTCAAAGTTTATTCTCTATAAGGATTACAATGCTGAGTTTACAGGAATTTGGTTATTGTGTGGTTTACATGTAGTAAAATAGTGATTACAGAGTGTACCACTAGAACGCTTAGCATGGCTAGGCATTTCGGGCAGACTTAGTTTTATTCTTAATTGTAAAATATTACAAATTATGAGGTGACTTAAGAAATCGTAATGACACGATTGCAAATAAACCATACCCCCGGCCGGGATTGAACCCGCGGTCATAGAGTCTCAAAACTCCAGCCCGTCGCGCTAGCCACTAGACCAGCTAGCCACAATAAGATTCATCCAACTAGGTATATTTCTACACCATAGGAAAGTTAGCACAGGCACCTCTGTGACCACAAATGCAAGTTTTTACAGACGAATCTCCAGCTAGCGTGGCCGTGACGAACTCTAGCTCAAGTCCCTTCACTGCCGTCAACATGACTTAAGAAATCGTAATGACACGATTGCAAATAAACCATACCCCCGGCCGGGATTGAACCCGCGGTCATAGAGTCTCAAAACTCCAGCCCGTCGCGCTAGCCACTAGACCAGCTAGCCACAATAAGATTCATCCAACTAGGTATATTTCTACACCATAGGAAAGTTAGCACAGGCACCTCTGTGACCACAAATGCAAGTTTTTACAGACGAATCTCCAGCTAGCGTGGCCGTGACGAACTCTAGCTCAAGTCCCTTCACTGCCGTCAACATGACTTAAGAAATCGTAATGACACGATTGCAAATAAACCATACCCCCGGCCGGGATTGAACCCGCGGTCATAGAGTCTCAAAACTCCAGCCCGTCGCGCTAGCCACTAGACCAGCTAGCCACAATAAGATTCATCCAACTAGGTATATTTCTACACCATAGGAAAGTTAGCACAGGCACCTCTGTGACCACAAATGCAAGTTTTTACAGACGAATCTCCAGCTAGCGTGGCCGTGACGAACTCTAGACGGCAGTGAAGGGACTTGAGCTAGAGTTCGTCACGGCCACGCTAGCTGGAGATTCGTCTGTAAAAACTTGCATTTGTGGTCACAGAGGTGCCTGTGCTAACTTTCCTATGGTGTAGAAATATACCTAGTTGGATGAATCTTATTGTGGCTAGCTGGTCTAGTGGCTAGCGCGACGGGCTGGAGTTTTGAGACTCTATGACCGCGGGTTCAATCCCGGCCGGGGGTATGGTTTATTTGCAATCGTGTCATTACGATTTCTTAAGTCATGTTGACGGCAGTGAAGGGACTTGAGCTAGAGTTCGTCACGGCCACGCTAGCTGGAGATTCGTCTGTAAAAACTTGCATTTGTGGTCACAGAGGTGCCTGTGCTAACTTTCCTATGGTGTAGAAATATACCTAGTTGGATGAATCTTATTGTGGCTAGCTGGTCTAGTGGCTAGCGCGACGGGCTGGAGTTTTGAGACTCTATGACCGCGGGTTCAATCCCGGCCGGGGGTATGGTTTATTTGCAATCGTGTCATTACGATTTCTTAAGTCATGTTGACGGCAGTGAAGGGACTTGAGCTAGAGTTCGTCACGGCCACGCTAGCTGGAGATTCGTCTGTAAAAACTTGCATTTGTGGTCACAGAGGTGCCTGTGCTAACTTTCCTATGGTGTAGAAATATACCTAGTTGGATGAATCTTATTGTGGCTAGCTGGTCTAGTGGCTAGCGCGACGGGCTGGAGTTTTGAGACTCTATGACCGCGGGTTCAATCCCGGCCGGGGGTATGGTTTAATTATGAGGTAAGTTGGTATTATGGCTAAGTGACTAAATACTAGTTTGTGAGTTTAGTAATGTGAATGCTTTTGTTTTGGCACAGTACATAGTTTCAGTATTGGAGTATCACAGGATTCATTATTTTAAGATTGAGATTAATATTTCTGTTTATGGTCAAATGAGTGAGTGAGTGTGTGGAAAATTTTTAATTTTCCGAAACTATAGCGCCTAATAGGTGTTTTATGTGCCGATAGGAGTCAAAATGTATTTGAAAATGGAGTAGAACCAAGAGTTCCCTTGGCGCATGCGCGGATGTGCGGGGGAGGCGGGGGCGCGTATTGTTTTTGAATGGTGGTGAGGAAGCTGAGAAAACACGGAACCACGAAATTGACGTTCACGGTGGCCTAAGGATTAATATAGGCCTCATTTCATAATAAGAAGTGTCGTAATTGTTCCTGGTGGAGAGTGAGGGAACGGGATTTACGGGACCACAGTAATAGAGTGGTAAAAGTGTGATAAAAGAAGGAGCGGGTGACTGACGCGTCACAATAGACTGTGTCCTGGGGAAAATTACCCTTGGATTAATCATCACTCATCGGTCTCAGATCTTAATGGAGTGACCTCTAGTTTGTATAATAGTTATGAGACGTTAAATCGTCTTGTGAATTGTAATGTAATTAATGATAATAACGCTAAGTTAAGCGAATATGTGAAGTGAAATAAGTCGTTTGCTCCGAGTGAACACGCTAGACCTCGTTGTTAACGAGACGAGGAAAGGGAAACTCCTTGAGTCACGATGTCTAAAGCAGGACAAACCAGCGGATACCTCGTCCTGCGGGAATGAGAATCGTGTCGGTGTAGCAGGACATCGAAAATGAGATGGTGAATCAAGAAATGAGGAATATCCATCACCCACAGTTAAGTAACCCTTCTAGTTATAGCAACCTTAGACTGGCCAGTAGTGGTATGTTATGATTAGATAGGTTACGAGTGATCCAGCTACATCAAGTGACCACCAGAGAACATCTGGTAAGTATTGGGATTATGTACAAATGTTTTCCTTGACGGATGTATCCATGTGTGTCCTACCCCCCCCCCTTCATTCAGTTAAACTAATATAATCTATACAGTCCACAATTAATTAGTAGCCCCGTACTTGTGGGTGCTATCCAATCCATACTGGTCTCGGATAGATATGGATAAGATTGTGAGGCCGAAGGAATCACTTGCCGCGACCAGGGGTGATTAAGTTTTCTCACATGTCTACCCGGGGTGACTACGGTAAACATACAGTTAAGCACCCTAGGAAATTTTCCACATCTGCCCGCTGGTCCTCGTGAACCGGATGCAATCAGTGAAAAAATTAATTGAATTAATTACTTAATAATTAAGTGACTGATTGAAGGAGGTGGGTATAGGGTACACAAGTTTAATCGATCGTGTGGTGGATGATAATTAGCCCAATAAATTGCTAGCACATGGGTGGCTAGGATTTATACAAGAGTAAAGTGCAAGAATTACTCTTATAAGGCGTCTACTTAAGTAGTATAATGGGTGATTATTAATTCCCTAACCATGGCTGGGTCTGAGGAAGTTAGTGCGACTGGCAAGTCCATGGATGCCAAAGCAAAGAAAGCGTCACTACAAGCTCGGAAGGGTCATGTTACTAAATCATACAAGAAGTGTATGGAGTTAATGAAACAAGAAACGGTAAACCCTGATGAATTAAAGCTGCACCTAGATGCCTTAGGAAATAGACATGAGTCATATAGATTGTGGTTTAAAGACTATGAAAAGGAGCTGCTAGAGAACTGTGCAGATGATGCTGAAAGGGAGCGACTGCTAGATCAACATTATGAAGTGGAGGACAACATTGTGTCCTGCAAAACTAAGGCGTTGGAGAAGGTAAAGGGTGTAAACAATGTTGTTGGTCAACCTAGTAAGGAAAGTCAGAGGCATCTACCAAAACTCCCAGAATTATGTATGCCTGTGTTTAATCCGGGAGAACACTGGGAGGAGTTTTGGTCTATCTTCAAAGCAGTCGTACATGATAGGAGTGATCTTGCAAGTGTTACCAAATTATGCTATTTAAAGGGACAGGTAAGGGGAGATGCGCATGTTCTCATACAAGCATTCCCAAATGTAGATGACTCCTATAGTGAGGCAGTTGACTTGTTGGAGGTCACTTACGGTAACTTGGAGCAAAGTAGGCTGGACCTAGTAGCTAATTTGGCTAATTTGAAGACTCCAGATCACAACCGCACCAGTTTACAGCAATTTAGGATCAAACTAGAAAGCACTCTTAAGACCTTGAGTAATAAATATGATCTGGAGGGAGCAGAGTGGTTGTTGAGTGCCTTGATTCAGAATAAATTGAACCACAAGACCATAGAGTGGTTATCTAACAGATATCACAAGGGTTACTTCAGGTTGGAAGAAATAAGAGTGGGACTACAAGAGCTAATTGTCCAACTGCAGACCAGCCAACCCATTACCTCTAGGAATACCACGTCTACAGACCCCAGTGCTCCTGCCAAGTTCCACAAAGGGAAACCTTATCCTAATATCAATAATCCTAAGCCACCTACTACACGGGGTTACGTAGGCACGTATCAAGTGACAGGTGCCAGTTATAGTGGTTCTCCACCTCCAGGCAAGAGGAGGAAGTACCACAATAAGGGTAGCCCAGTTGATAAGAGGTCAGGCAAGGAAAGGAGAGATTGTATCTTCTGCAACGGTGCTCATTTCTCTAAGAACTGTAATGCTTATAATTCATGGGATGTTAAAATGGAAAGATTGGAAGAGCTTGCTAGATGCATCAGGTGTCTAGGAAGTCATAATGTAAGGGATTGCCGTGCTAACTTGCACTATTGTTATCAGTGTAACAAGGGAAGACACCACATAGCTATGTGTAAGGGCAGATCTAATCGTAATGATGGTAACAATAGTACTGATAGTGATAATAACCCAGACACAACAGTAGCCCACGTAAAGATTGCAGCTAACGTCGGTAATGATGGCCTAGCTGAGGTAGCTTTGCCTGTGTTGGATGTGGTGATTAATGATAAACGGCGTAAATCCAAAACTGTAACAGCATTACTGGATCAGGGATCACAACGTACCTTCATCAAACGTAACTGCCTTAATGGGATGAAGGTACAAATGGGAGATCCTGCTATACTCAAGCTATCTGGCTTTCTCTCGAATAAGAAGGCCCAGTCATACGACACTGTTTATGTAACTGTCCGGCTGGGCAATGAGAGAAAACGTATTAATGCCGTAATTGTGGATAGACTCCCAGAGAAAATCTCTACAATAGGGCTTGGTAACGCTACTGAAAGGCTTTCGAGCAAGGTAGATTTGGCACCTTCCGGTATAAATAATGATTCGGTGGGGCCAATAGATATTTTGATAGGTAGTGACCATTATGCCACCTTTGTAAAGGGTATGACAAAGAAGTGCGGAGTCACCCTTCTAAGGACCGCCGGAGGTCACGTGATGTATGGCAGGCTTCCTCGTACCGAAAATGAATGACTGGAGGAATCCATAAATACGGTTACGGTGTGTCTTACTCATGAAGTATCACCCCAGTATAAATATACTTCAATAGAGGATGAAGTTGAACCTGTGTATAAATTATGGGAATTGGACAGCATAGGGATCAATGTAAATGAAGAAAGTCCAGATGATTCCTTTACTCAAGAACAATACCAGAAGGATGTTAAATTTGAATCTGGACAATACTGGGTGAGACTTCCGTGGAAGCTGAACCATCCAGACCTACCAACTAATTACCGGATGGCGTATGGACAATTAAAGGCTCAGCTCCACGAACTGAGCAAGACACCAGAACTGTTGACTGCTTACGATGATATAATTAATGAGCAGTTAAATAATAAATTCATAGAGGAGGTACCTCCCGAGCAAACCCAGATTTATGGTCACTATTTGCCACACCACGGAGTGAAGAAAGATTCTAAGACCACTCCTCTGAGGATTGTGTTTAATTGTAGTGCCAGGAGTAATAAAAGTGTACCTAGTTTGAATGACTGTTTGATGACAGGTCCGTCGTTGACGGAAAAACTGGGAGACATACTATTAAACTTCAGGGTTAAGAATTATGCCTTTACGGCAGACATAAGTAAAGCTTTCCTGAGAGTGGGTCTGCAGGAGGCTGACCGGGATTGCACTAGGTTCTTATGGCCCGAGAATCCTAGTGACCCACTTAGTCCCCTGAAGACTTTTCGCTTCAGGAGTGTATTGTTTGGTGCTACCTCCAGTCCGTTCCTACTCCAGGCAACGATAAATGCACACCTTAAGCGTACGGGTGGTCCACTGAGTGGAGTAATGGGTAAACAATTTTATGTGGACAATTTCCTGGGGGTGACGTCTACTGAAGAGGAACTAATGAGCATATATGCAGGGGCTAATGAAATAATGCAAGGTGCAAATATGCCCCTGAGGGAATGGAACAGTAATTCGTCCAGCTTAAGAGCTCAAATAAATAAAGACAACCCTGGAGTTGAAGTGTCCAAATATAGTAATGTGCTGGGACTGACTTGGGACACAGAGGGAGACTTGTTATCGTTAAAGTCTAATGACTACAGCATGCCCAATAAATTAACCAAGAGAGTCTTGCTTGCAGAAGTTTCAAAATGCTTCGATCCACTAGGCTTAGTGTCCCCACTTACCATAAGAGGAAAATTGTTGATACAAGAAGCATGGAAGCTTAAGTGTGCTTGGGATGAAACCCTACCTGAGGAATTTGTTGAAAGGTGGGAAGAACTAATAGGGGAATATGTAAAATTACCAATGTTGAAGTTTCCCCGTAATGTGGCCAGTCAAGAGGGAGAAAATGTACTCCACATTTTTTGCGATGCTTCGAAATTAGCATATGGAGCAGTCGCTTACCTTCAATGTAATAGTGCCATTTCTCTTGTTATGTCTAAGGCTAAGGTGGCTCCAATCAAATCACGCACCTTACCTCAGTTGGAATTAACGGCCATTTATGTAGGTGTCAAATTAGCCAATTATATAAGAAATAAATTGCGAGAGATAAATATCAGCGACACCGTAATTTGGTCTGATAACGAGGTATCCTTACAATGGATTCGTAATGGTAACAGTAAGATTGTGTATGTACAAAACAGAGTCGCTGAAATCCATCAAATGCAGGAGAAACATAACAGTTTGGGTCAGCATATGTTAACCTTTAATCACATTCCTGGTGACGAGAACCCAGCTGATTTCTTGTCTCGAGGCTTGACTTATGGAAAATTTGTGAGTGCTTTATCGTGGTTTAAAGGGCCAAGTTGGCTGGTGGACAAAATTAACTGGCCGGTGCAAAAGGCACATATTGCTCCTGTCGAAATTACGGTGAGCACCGCTCCGGTCAGTAGTCCCTCCTTAGCCATTGATATGAACAGGTATTCTTCCTTACCTAAGCTGATTAGTGTGACCAGGTTAGTGTTTAAATTTATAAGTAAGATGAATATCTCACATAATTTTCCCCATCCCCTGAAATACTGGCTACAGAGGGTACAAGAAGAAACCTACAGGGATGAGATTAAATTCATGATGGACGGAAAAATTGTGAAAGGCTCAATAATAGAAAAGCTGGGGCTGTATTTAGAGGATGATGTAATTAGGTGCAGAGGCAGGTTACAGAATGCTGAATTGGGGGAATATGCTAAGCACCCTATCTTGCTGCCCAAAACTCATCACCTGACAACCTTGATTGTCTTTAATGCCCATAATAACGTGATGCACGGTGGGGTACAGGATACCTTAAACTGTATTCGGGAAACCTTCTGGATTCCACAAGGACGGCAAAGTGTAAAGGGGGTTATTAAGTCGTGTGTAATATGTCGCCGGGTGGATGCCAGAACCTACATGTACCCAGGTCCTCCACCATTGCCCAAGGAACGCGTGCAGTTGGTAAAACCATTTGATGTGACCGGAGTGGACTATAGTGGGCCAATCATTTTGACAGGTACTTCAGATGGTGTCCCCTTGAAGGTGTATGTATGTCTATTTACTTGTACAGCTACTAGGGCTGTTCATCTAGAAGTGGCTCAGGACTTGTCTGCAGAACAGTTCATACAGCTGTTCCGGAAATTTGCAGCTAGACGATCCTGTCCAAGATTGATGATCTCAGATAATGCCACCAATTTTGTAGCGGGTGCTCAACACTTGATGAAATTAAATAAGAGTGATGATGTACAGTCTTTGTTGACCCAGCGAGGGTGTGTCTGGAAATTTATTACTCCCAGAGCCCCCTGGCAGGGAGGACTGTACGAAAGAATGATAGGTACAGTGAAAAGATGTCTTCGTAAGGTGCTACACAGGAAGAGAATTGATTTGGAGGAGTTCCGGGCAGTGTTGGTGGAGGCAGAAAATCGAGTGAACAATCGCCCTCTGTCATACATGAGCGACACTCCTGACGCGGGGATACTGACTCCCTCTCACCTAATATGTGGACAAAGGTTAGAAGCTGCGCCTATCTATAGAGATAATCCCGAGGGAAGTGATGAGGATTATAATAACGTGACTGTGTTGAGTGACAAGTTCAAAATGTTAAATAAGGTAATTATTCATTGGTCTGATGTGTGGCGTAAAGAATATCTTCTTACACTACGTGAACACTTTTATGGTGCGCCAGAGGCAGTAAACCGACAGAACATTCAACCAGGTGACATTGTGTTAATTGATACTGAACAACATCGAACACTGTGGCCTCTGGGCAAGGTAGTTACATTATACCCAGATGCACAAGGTGTTGTCAGAAACGTCAAAGTGTTGTGTCGTGGTCAAGAAAGTTTACGTACCATTAATAAATTAATTCCCTTGGAATTAAATGGTGTTCAATCCAGTGCAGATGGAAACCTAAGGGACAGTGACACGAGTGATATTGAAGACACTGACCGGGTAATGCAAGAAGAAACCGTAGTAAGACCCACTAGGAAAACAGCAGTGCAATCTAGAGAGGGCTGGAACCGTCTCCTGGAGGAAGACGCAATTTAAGTCGTCTAACAACGACTTCCGCCCGGCCGCAGTGTGGAAAATTTTTAATTTTCCGAAACTATAGCGCCTAATAGGTGTTTTATGTGCCGATAGGAGTCAAAATGTATTTGAAAATGGAGTAGAACCAAGAGTTCCCTTGGCGCATGCGCGGATGTGCGGGGGAGGCGGGGGCGCGTATTGTTTTTGAATGGTGGTGAGGAAGCTGAGAAAACACGGAACCACGAAATTGACGTTCACGGTGGCCTAAGGATTAATATAGGCCTCATTTCATAATAAGAAGTGTCGTAATTGTTCCTGGTGGAGAGTGAGGGAACGGGATTTACGGGACCACAGTAATAGAGTGGTAAAAGTGTGATAAAAGAAGGAGCGGGTGACTGACGCGTCACAATAGACTGTGTCCTGGGGAAAATTACCCTTGGATTAATCATCACTCATCGGTCTCAGATCTTAATGGAGTGACCTCTAGTTTGTATAATAGTTATGAGACGTTAAATCGTCTTGTGAATTGTAATGTAATTAATGATAATAACGCTAAGTTAAGCGAATATGTGAAGTGAAATAAGTCGTTTGCTCCGAGTGAACACGCTAGACCTCGTTGTTAACGAGACGAGGAAAGGGAAACTCCTTGAGTCACGATGTCTAAAGCAGGACAAACCAGCGGATACCTCGTCCTGCGGGAATGAGAATCGTGTCGGTGTAGCAGGACATCGAAAATGAGATGGTGAATCAAGAAATGAGGAATATCCATCACCCACAGTTAAGTAACCCTTCTAGTTATAGCAACCTTAGACTGGCCAGTAGTGGTATGTTATGATTAGATAGGTTACGAGTGATCCAGCTACATCAAGTGACCACCAGAGAACATCTGGTAAGTATTGGGATTATGTACAAATGTTTTCCTTGACGGATGTATCCATGTGTGTCCTACCCCCCCCCCTTCATTCAGTTAAACTAATATAATCTATACAGTCCACAATTAATTAGTAGCCCCGTACTTGTGGGTGCTATCCAATCCATACTGGTCTCGGATAGATATGGATAAGATTGTGAGGCCGAAGGAATCACTTGCCGCGACCAGGGGTGATTAAGTTTTCTCACATGTCTACCCGGGGTGACTACGGTAAACATACAGTTAAGCACCACCAGGTGGTATTCGTGTAGTTAGTTGACGGGGTGTATCAGGGAGATAAGATGTTTTCTAATGGTAGTTTTGAAGGTGATGAATGTGTCTGCAGTTCTAGAGTTCTCAGGTAGGGTATTCCAGATTTTAGGGCCTTTGACATACATTGAATTTTTGTAAACGTTTAGTCGGACACGGGGAATGTCATAGAGATGTTTGTGTCTGGTGTTATGCCTGTGGGTTCTGTCACAACTATCAAGAAAGCGTTTTAGGTCAAGGTTGATATTAGAGTTTAAGACCCTGTAGATGTAGATTGCACAGTAGTAAGTGTGGATGTACTGAACAGGGAGTAAGTTTAGGTCTATGAAGAGTGGGGGGGGTGTGTTGCCAGGGATGGGATTTAGTGATTATTCTTACTGCAGCTTTTTGTTGGGTTATTATTGGCTTTAGGTGTGTTGCTGCAGTTGATCCCCAAGCACAAATAGCATAGGTGAGGTATGGATAAATAAGTGAGTGGTATAGTGTGAGAAGGGCATTTTGCAGCACGTAGTATCGTATCTTGGAGAGGATCCCAACCGTTTTGGATACTTTTTTGGTTATATGCTGGATATGGGTGCTGAAATTCAGGTTGTTGTCAAGGTATAAGCCTAGGAATTTGCCCCCATTATTTCTGGTAATTAGAGTGTTGTCAATCTTAATGTTAATTTGTGCATCTCCTGCTCTGCTACCAAACATAATATAGTAGGTTTTGTCAGTGTTAAGCGTAAGTTTATTGGCTGTCATCCAAGTCGATATTTTGATCAGCTCCTCATTCACAATGGTGTTGAGGGTGGCAAGATTAGGGTGAGAGATGACATAAGTCGTGTCGTCAGCAAAGAGAATGGGTTTGGGGGTTGTTATACGTTTGGAAGGTCATTGATGTATATGAGGAAGAGCAGGGGACCAAGGACACTTCCCTGTGGAACTCCAGTATCAAGTGGCCGTGTTGCTGATGCTGTGTCTTTAATGGTGACATACTGATACCTATTAGTAATGTAAGATTTGAAATAAGCAAGCGCATGGCCTCTTATACCGTAATGATCAAGTTTGTGGAGTAGGATGTCGTGGTCTACTGTGTCAAAAGCTTTTCTTAGGTCAATAAAAATTCCTAGTGGATATTCCTTATTTTCCAATGCTGTGTAAAGCAGATCTAGCATTTTTATGATTGCATCATTAGTGCTTTTATTTTTCCTGAATCCAAATTGGCAGGGGTTGAGTATGTTTTGAGCTGTTATAAATGAATACAGTCTCCTGTGCACGAGTTTCTCAAAGATTTTGGATAGCAGTGGTAAGTTAGATATTGGCCTATAGTTGTTTAAGTCTGTAGGGTCACCACCTTTATGTATTGGTGTAACCCTTGCCATCTTGAGTAGTTTCGGGAAGGTGCTAGTCTCTAGTGACTTGTTAAAAAGTAATGAAATAGCATGCGAAAGGACATGGGCCGCTCGCTTGTACAGTAATGGTGGGACATGAGACAGATTCCCCGAGCTATTTTTAAGTGACTTTATAATCTCGGTGACTTCCGTGGGCTCAGTTGGTGCAAGATAGAAGGAATTAGGGAAATTCCCATCTAGGTAGTCCCCGGCATGGGCATTGGTATGTGGGATTTTACTGGCGAGATTAGATCCTATGGTTGAGAAGAAGTCGTTTATCTTGTTAGCTGTGTCAGTGGGATGTAGTGGTGTTTCATTAGGTTTAGTTAGGACAATATTCTTGGTTTTTCTCAGTTTGTGGGTCCCTAGAATCTGAGAGAGTGTTTTCCAGGTCTTTTTTATATCTCCTCTACTGTCTGTGAATCTACTGGAGTAGTATAGTTGTTTGGCTTTCTTTATTACTTTGGTGAGAGCTGATGAATAGTGTTTAAGAATATCTTTGTGTATTAAGCCCTGTCTATATTGCTTTTCATATTGGTGTTTCTTGTCAATGGATTTCAGAATGGTGCTGGTTAGCCATGGGCAATGACTTCGAACAGGCGATAAATGACATGCCCATGCACTCTGCCCCAGGGCCAGACTCATGGAACTCCGTGTTCATCAAGAACTGCAAGAAGCCCCTATCACGAGCCTTTTCCATCCTATGGAGAGGGAGCATGGACACGGGGGTCGTCCCACAGTTACTAAAAATAACAGACATAGCCCCACTCCACAAAGGGGGCAGTAAAGCAACAGCAAAGAACTACAGACCAATAGCACTAACATCCCATATCATAAAAATCTTTGAAAGGGTCCTAAGAAGCAAGATCACCACCCATCTAGAAACCCATCATTTACACAACCCAGGGCAACATGGGTTTAGAACAGGTCGCTCCTGTCTGTCTCAACTATTGGATCACTACGACAAGGTCCTAAATGCACTAGAAGATAAAAAGAATGCAGATGTAATATATACAGACTTTGCAAAAGCCTTCGACAAGTGTGACCATGGCGTAATAGCGCACAAAATGTGTGCTAAAGGAATAACAGGAAAAGTTGGTCGATGGATCTATAATTTCCTCACAAACAGAACACAAAGAATAGTAGTCAACAGAGTAAAGTCCGAGGCAGCTACGGTGAAAAGCTCTGTTCCACAAGGCACAGTACTCGCTCCCATCTTGTTTCTCATCCTCATATCTGACATAGACAAGGATGTCAGCCACAGCACCGTGTCTTCCTTTGCAGATGACACCCGAATCTGCATGACAGTGTTTTCCATTGCAGACACTGCAAGGCTCCAGGCGGACATCAACCAAATCTTTCAATGGGCTGCAGAAAACAATACGAAGTTCAACGATGAGAAATTTCAATTACTCAGATATGGTAAACACGAGGAAATTAAATCTTCATCAGAGTACAAAACAAATTCTGGCCACAAAATAGAGCGAAACACCAACGTCAAAGACCTGGGAGTGATTATGTCGGAGGATCTCACCTTCAAGGACCATAACATTGTATCAATCGCATCTGCTAGAAAAATGACAGGATGGATAATGAGAACCTTCAAAACTAGGGAGGCCAAGCCCATGATGACACTCTTCAGGTCACTTGTTCTATCTAGGCTGGAATATTGCTGCACTCTAACAGATTAGATTTTTAGATTTTGCCACCGAAGTGGCTAGTTTATTGTGCACCCCATATCCATCCTGTGGACGGTAGCGCGAGAGCATGTGGATACACAAAAGGCCTAGGAACTAGGCCCCAAAGGGTTAACAGGAATACATATGGATTTATATCTACATATCTATAGTTCACTTATCTGTTACAAGCAAATTTAGGAAATTTGCTTAGTATATC
Organism: Cherax quadricarinatus; assembly: GCF_038502225.1. Classification (NCBI taxonomy): domain Eukaryota; kingdom Metazoa; phylum Arthropoda; class Malacostraca; order Decapoda; family Parastacidae; genus Cherax; species Cherax quadricarinatus. The sequence continues at coordinate 32,786,921 of NC_091294.1, read as the reverse complement.
TGGTATCTTATTTTCATTAATAAGATATCTTGACATGTCACATAGGTTATTATACTGTCTGTCTCTGTATTCCTCAATAAGTGGACAATTAAGCACATAGTGTTCAAGACAGTGACCATATGCCTGATCACATAATTTACATTTAGTTTGATCATCATCTGTGTGTCTCCCAAACTGCCAGAAGTACTTGTAACCAAGCCTAAGCCTGGCCACTACAACATCAGTCAGTCTGTTCACATTGCAAGTTGCTCCATAAACATACTTATCTACGTTCATGTTATCATAGTGGGTTATAGATCTACTCAGGCTTCTAACTGCATTCCTATAACAATCATCTTCATTATTTACTTCTCTCCTAATATTATTCCTAATGCTAGACACAGTTATACCAAAGTTATATTCTACATTCTCCTTCTGGATACTCTTCTTGGCTAACATATCAACTTTATCATGAAGGAGTAATCCAATGTGTGATGGGATCCATAGCAATTGTACATTAATTCCTTTGTCCCTAATTTTTGAGTATCTATACCTGGCTTCCCCAATGAGCATGTTGTTGGAGTCATTATATGAGCCAAGAGCCTTCAATGATGACATAGAATCAGTAATGATGATAGAGTCAAGCTCAGTGTCATAGGTTAGCTTTAGCGCCATTAGGATTGCAAACAATTCAGTTTGCAGTGTAGACGCCCAGTTGTTAATTCTTATGCCTAACTCAACAAATTTATTAACGTTCTTAACTAGGGAGGTGGCAATAAGAGCAGATGCAGCCCTGCCAGAAGACTCCTGTTTAGATCCATCAGTGTATATAACTTGTGATAACTTATTACTACCAGCTAGGCGAAAAATTTCTTCTTCAGCAGTTGCTCTAACAAGAGATTTAAGGAAGGGATTACTAGCAATGAGCTTCTTGGGAGGGACTTGTAGGTATGTGATATTAAATGAACACATCTTCCATGGAGGGGTGAAATGCTCTTGTTGCCTACAGTGATACAGTTCATGCAGGTTATAAAACTTAATGCAATTGCACGTTTTCACAATCCATTTAGATCTGTGTGTATTTACCTCTAGACACTTGGTAAGATTCACTGTGACAGTGTCTGGTTCGTTTCTCAACATTCTAATACCGAGTACAGTGTTAATTTCAACAATCCTATCACTGATACTAGAAATACCAAGCTCCTTCCTCATGTTAAGAACTTTTGTAGATCTGGGACAGCCAAGAATAATCCTGAGAGCTTCATTTTGCATTAACTCCAAGGGTCGGAGGGAACTTTCTCTAGCTAATATCAACATGGGAGCAGCATAATCAATTAAGGACCTAACATAGGCTATGTACATCATTCTCACGATTCTCACATTAGCACCATAGTTGGGATTGTAACCAGCAACAGCTTTGAGAGCATTTAGCCTAGCTTTGCATTTCTTGTTTAGTTGTGGTATAGTGGATTTGTTAAAGGGTACATCTACACCAAGATATCTGTAAGTTTTAACGTAGCTAATGATTTCACCCTGCAAATAGATGGGTGGGGGATGTCGTTTGCTTGTTAATATCTTTGTTTTAGAGGAAGATATTATAAGGCCTAGTCGATTACAAATTGCTTGAACTTCATTAAGAATGGTATTCATCTTCTTATGCCCTGTTGTATGGATCATGATATCATCAGCATAGCTTATAGCTATATGTTTAGGTGAGGCAGGTAGAGCATTTAGGAGAGCATTAATCAGAATATTAAATAGCATGGGACTAAGAACTCCTCCCTGCGGTGTACCTAAAGACATTTCTTTAGAATCACTTCTGAAGCCTTGGTAAAGGACAGAGGATACTCTATTTGACAGGTATCCTATTATCCAGCAGAGTAAGCTACCACCAATATTCATTTTGGCTAGTTCATGTAGTATAACGGTTCTGTTCGCAATATCAAATGCCTTTCAAGGCAGGTGAAATTGCTGACCTAGAAAATGTACAGAGAACCTTCACGGCGCGCATAACGGAGATAAAACACCTCAATTACTGGGAGCGCTTGAAGTTCCTGAACCTGTATTCCCTGGAATGCAGGCGGGAGAGATACATGATTATATACACCTGGAAAATCCTAGAGGGACTAGTACCGAACTTGCACACGAAAATCACTCACTACGAAAGCAAAAGACTTGGCAGACGATGCAACATCCCCCCAATGAAAAGCAGGGGTGTCACTAGCACGTTAAGAGACCATACAATAAGTGTCAGGGGCCCGAGACTGTTCAACTGCCTCCCAGCATACATAAGGGGGATTACCAACAGACCCCTGGCAGTCTTCAAGCTGGCACTGGACAAGCACCTAAAGTCGGTTCCTGATCAGCCGGGCTGTGGCTCGTACGTTGGTTTGCGTGCAGCCAGCAGCAACAGCCTGGTTGATCAGTCTCTGATCCACCAGGAGGCCTGGTCACAGACCGGGCCGCGGGGGCGTTGACCCCCGGAACTCTCTCCAAGTAAACATTAGTATGTCATTAATGTCAGCTAGGACAGTATACCTTGTACATGTACTTGTAGAAATAAAGATATTATATCATTATTAAACCCCACAATATCCTATAATGTAAACCCCGCGCTGTAATCTTCATACAGAATAAACTTGATTGATTGACTGAATGATTGATTATTTATTTATTATTAAAGATTCGCCGGTATTCTCCCGGCCCGGGCCTTGTCCAAGTGGTGGCCCGGCCTTGGCTCCCTCTTTAGGGAGTATCTGAGACCTAAGTCTCCCATAGGAGGAGGCACAAGTACCTCCTCATCTTTGGGACCAACTGTCCCCAGGCCTAGCCACAAGCTAGGCCTCTCTGGTCTGCCATCCCCTTGTATCTTGTGAGATACAAGCTCGGGCTCAGGTACCTACCCTACCCTAGAAGGGCTGGGCATGGTGTCGATGAATGATTGATAAGATGAAACAATTGTATTTCTCAAGATGACCCATTAGGTTACCACCATATTACTTACATGTAAAAATCCATTATGTACAGCAAAAAAGCAACTGGGTATACAAGTAATTAATTATATACTCGCCTTTATGTGATGAACAATTATATGTATGTATGCATGATAAGATAAGATTTACTGAGAGTTTTAACCCAGAGTACGGAAGGTTAGTCACCCCAGGATAACCCAAGAAAGTACGTCACCGAGGAAATAAGTTTATTGAGGTATACACATATACAGTTACATAGATCATCATACATAGCAGGATATGTGTAGAGAACTTAGGATAACCCAAAAAAGTAAAAGTGACTTATTTCCATTGGAGTCCTTCAGTATTAAATAAGTTTAATTAGGTACAGGTACACATAAGTATAATTATCATACCAGTCCACTAACACCTAGATACATACTTACTGCTAGGTGAACAAGGACAGCAGAGGACTGAATCACGGACACTCAGTGCAAGGCAAGTATGTTGTCAACCGAGCCACGAGAGACACATGTATGTATGTGTGTATGTTTGTGTATATGTACTCACCTAATTGTGGTTGCAGGGGTCGAGACTCAGCTCCTGGCCCCGCCTCTTCACTGACCGCTATTGGGTCCTCCCTCTCCCTGCTCCATGAGCTTTATTATACCTCGTCTTAAAACTATGTATAGTTCCTGCCTCCACTACATCGCTTGCCAGACTATTCCACTTCCTAACAACTCTGTGGCTGAAGAAATACTTTCTAACATCCCTTTGACTCATCTGAGTCTTCAGCTTCCAACTGTGACCCCTTGTTTCTGTGTCCCATCTCTGGAACATCCTGTCTCTGTCCACCTTGTTTATTCCACGCAGTATTTTGTATGTTATTATCATGTCTCCCCTAACCCTCCTCTCCTCCAGTGTCGTCAGTCTGATTTCCCTTAACCTTTCTTCATAGGACATTCCCCTTAGCTCTGGAACCAGCCTTGTTGCAAACCTTTGCACTTTCTCTAATTTCTCGACGTGTTTGACCAGGTTTGGGATCCATACTGGTGCTGTGTACTCCAGTATAGGCCCGACGTACACAGTGTATAAAGTCTTGAACGATTCCTTACTGAGGTACCGGAACGCTATTCTCAGGTTTGCCAAGCGCCCATATGCCGCAGCAGTTATCTGATTAATGTGTGCTTCTGGCGATGTACTCGGTATTATAGTCACTCCTAGATCTTTCTCCTTGAATGAGGGTTGCAGTCTTTGGCCTCCTAGCCTATACTCTGTCTGCGGTCTTCTTTGCCCTTCTCTCATCTTCATGACTTTGCATTTGGCGGGGTTAAATTCTAGGAGCCAGTTGCTGGACCACACATCCAGCCAGTCCAGGTTTCTTTGTAGACCTATCTGGTCCGCATCTGATGTATGTATGTATGTATGTATGTATGTATGTATGTATGTATGTATGAATGCATGCATGTACTCACCTACATGTGGTTGCAACGGTCGAGTCAGCTCCTGGTCTCGCCCCTTCGTTGGTCGCTTCTAGGTTCACTGGTTTTCAGGGCCTTATCGTACCTCTTCTTAAAGCTATATATGCAGTCTTCCTCTAATGATTCACTCTCCAGGCCGTTCCACTTCCTGACTGCTCTAAAGCTGAAGAAATATTTCCTAACATCCCTGTGACTCATCTGAGTTCTCAACTTCCATGTGTGCCCACCTGTGCCTGTTTCCCGTCTCTCAGACAATCTGTCCCTGTTCACCCTATTAATTCCTCTTAGTGCTTTTTATGTTATCACATCACCTCTGGTCCTTTTGTTCTCCAGTGTCATCAGGCTAAGTTCCATTAACCTCTCCTCATAAGACATAACCCTTAGTTCCGGGACTAGTCTCCCTGCAAACCTCTGCACTCTCCACTGTCTTGACATGCCTGACCAGTTATGGGTTTCATACTGGTGCTGCATACTTCAATATGGGCTTGACGTACACGGTGTGGTGTCGTGGATGACTCCTTACTTAGATGTCTAAAAGTTCGTCTTAGATTAGACGTGTATTTGCTGCAGCAGTTATTTGGTTGATGTGGGTCTCAGGTGATATGCTCTGTAAAATACTCACCCCTGAGATCCTTCTCTTTGAGTGAGGTTTGCAGCCTTTTCTCCCCGAGCCTGTACTCCGTCTGCGATTTTCTTTGCCCTTCCCCAAACTTCTTAACTTTGTACTTGCTGGGGTTAAACACCATTAGCCACTTGTTAAACCAGACTTGTAGCATGTCCATATCCACAATCAGACATGGACCCTTTCTGAGTCCATATCTGATTGTATTCTTATTAATTTCACATCATCTGCGAACAGGGATATCTCTCACTCCTCCCTTCCGCCATGTCATTCACATATACAAGAAATATCACCGGCCCTAGCATCGATCTTTGTGGAACCCGCACCCCTTACATGTACCCATTCAGACACCTCATTACGGACAACCACTCCTTATTTCCTTACTGTCAGGTATGCCTTCATCCATTGTAATGTTTTCCTTGTTATTCCTGCCTGCTTCTCTAGCTTTTGTACCAGTCTCTCTCTCTCTCTCTCTCTCTCTCTCTCTTTCCTGCCTTTCCTCTGTTATCTTGCTGTAAAACTCGAGTAAGATAAGATTTGTGAGACAGGATATACCGTCGTATTTGTTCAATTTGTCTATTATAGTACAGTATTCATTGGTATCATTTAAATACTTATACTGTTTCTCAGCGTCACCTGTTATCACTGTTTGCAGTTTGTACAATATCAGGTAATAGTGTCAGCATCCAGTCTTGAAGTCATTATTCATTTTTAAGCAAATTGTTTCCATTGTTATTATTATTATTATTAAAGATTCGCCGGTATTCTCCCGGCCCGGGCCTATTCCAAGTGGTGGCCCGGCCTTGGCTCCCTCTTTAGGGAGTGTCTGAGACCTAAGTCTCCTATGGGAGGAGGCACAAGTACCTCCTCATCTTTGGGACCAACTGTCCCCAGGCCTAGCCACAAGCTAGGCCTCTCTGGTCTGCCATCCCCGCCCCAAGGGGGCTAATGGGAATGACAGTCTTATGAGCTAAAGGCTCGGGCTCAGGCACCTACCCTACCCTAGAAGGGTTAGGCATGGTGTCGATCGTTTCCATTGTAATAACTAGAAAATACCTCTTCGGATAAGCTTTAAACTTAAATGCTGGTGTATCTTAATGGGAAGTTGTTTTTCTTTTTAATAAGTTTGTACTGTTTGAGTGCCAATTTGCCGTTTTTTATTTTTCAAGGATTTCTGAGAAATTTAATAAGAATATAAATGTGAAAAGAAAAACCGAAGAAAAATAATAATAAATTACGTTTTTATGGCATTTTTTAAATTTAACGAGGGGGAACTTTCCTATTTTTTAGAACATTCTCACCAGCATTTTCATTTGCTTTCTCACAAATTATCATCCATTACTCGAGAATGTCTTTTTCAATTGGCTTCATATTTTCATCACTGGTGTTACGTAACATAGTCAAGAGTCATGGGACTATCTACATGAGTTAGTGTCCTATGCACAATGTTAACGTAAGTCATTCCCAAAATTCGTGTCCGCGTGATCACCAGACATGGGCTCCTCTGATCAAAATTTCAACAGTCGTGTATCCTACTTAGAAGGTTGGTATATTAATGGTGTGTGTAGAAGCCATTTGTTAATGTAGCTACTATTTTAAGGTTTTATAATAATAAAAACACATGTGATAGGAACTCTGGAAAATTTTGGATTTTCCTAAATTCAGCATGGGTAAATTTGAATAATGCAATAATTGTGTAATAAAATGTGATGTTGATTTGACCCTTTCGAGAAATTTCGAGTGAGGGGGTAGAAGAGGTGCTGAGCGACCCCGAGGGGGGAGAAGACTCCATATTGAATTTAATGTGTCAACGCTGGAATGCATGGTGCAATGTAATTCAGCATTTTCCGAGACCAATTTGGGGCGTTTCGGCCTGAATTTGTGATAGGAACCAGTGTTAATGTCCCCTGCTGAAGAATTGGGACAGGAAATTTGTCAGATCTAGCTTTTTGTGAGAGTGATGAAGTCGGCAGTCGAGGGAGTTGCAATTCAGTGACTTACTGTGACTAAGTCCCACTTACTTCACCCAAATTACTCTCAGGCAATAATTTAGGTAATACCCTGTAAGTCTCCTGCAGGTGATTTGCTCACATAATAATTTTTCACAGGAACAATATAATTATTTTTATCATTGTTATTGGCGAGAATTTATATATATATAATATATATATATATATATATATATATATATATATATATATATAGGTAGTAGGTTGGTAGACAGCAACCACCCAGGGAAGTACTACCGTCCTGCCAGATGACTGTGAAACAAAAACCTGTAACTGTTTTGCATGATGGTAGGATTGCTGGTTTCTTTTTCTGTCTCATAAACACGCTAAGATAACAGGGATATCTTGCTACTCCTACTTACACTTTGGTCACACTTCACAGACACGCACATGCATATATATATATACATACATCTAGGTTTTTCTCCTTTTTCTAAATAGCTCTTGTTCTTTTTTATTTCTTCTATTGTCCATGGGGAAGTGGAAAAGAATCTTTCCTCCGTAAGCCATGCGTGTCGTATGAGGCGACTAAAATGCCGGGAGCAATGGGCTAGTAACCCCTTCTCCTGTATACAATTACTAAAAAAGAGAAGAAGAAAAACTTTATAAAACTGGGTTGCTTAAATGTGCGTGGATGTAGTGCGGATGACAAGAAACAGATGATTGCTGATGTTATGAATGAAAAGAAGTTGGATGTCCTGGCCCTAAGCGAAACAAAGCTGAAGGGGGTAGGAGAGTTTCAGTGGGGGGAAATAAATGGGATTAAATCTGGAGTATCTGAGAGAGTTAGAGCAAAGGAAGGGGTAGCAGTAATGTTAAATGATCAGTTATGGAAGGAGAAAAGAGAATATGAATGTGTAAATTCAAGAATTATGTGGATTAAAGTAAAGGTTGGATGCGAGAAGTGGGTCATAATAAGCGTGTATGCACCTGGAGAAGAGAGGAATGCAGAGGAGAGAGAGAGATTTTGGGAGATGTTAAGTGAATGTATAGGAGCCTTTGAACCAAGTGAGAGAGTAATTGTGGTAGGGGACTTGAATGCTAAAGTAGGAGAAACTTTTAGAGAGGGTGTGGTAGGTAAGTTTGGGGTGCCAGGTGTAAATGATAATGGGAGCCCTTTGATTGAACTTTGTATAGAAAGGGGTTTAGTTATAGGTAATACATATTTTAAGAAAAAGAGGATAAATAAGTATACACGATATGATGTAGGGCGAAATGACAGTAGTTTGTTGGATTATGTATTGGTAGATAAAAGACTGTTGAGTAGACTTCAGGATGTACATGTTTATAGAGGGGCCACAGATATATCAGATCACTTTCTAGTTGTAGCTACACTGAGAGTAAAAGGTAGATGGGATACAAGGAGAATAGAAGCATCAGGGAAGAGAGAGGTGAAGGTTTATAAACTAAAAGAGGAGGCAGTTAGGGTAAGATATAAACAGCTATTGGAGGATAGATGGGCTAATGAGAGCATAGGCAATGGGGTCGAAGAGGTATGGGGTAGGTTTAAAAATGTAGTGTTAGAGTGTTCAGCAGAAGTTTGTGGTTACAGGAAAGTGGGTGCAGGAGGGAAGAGGAGCGATTGGTGGAATGATGATGTAAAGAGAGTAGTAAGGGAGAAAAAGTTAGCATATGAGAAGTTTTTACAAAGTAGAAGTGATGCAAGGAGGGAAGAGTATATGGAGAAAAAGAGAGAAGTTAAGAGAGTGGTGAAGCAGTGTAAAAAGAGAGCAAATGAGAGAGTGGGTGAGATGTTATCAACAAATTTTGTTGAAAATAAGAAAAAGTTTTGGAGTGAGATTAACAAGTTAAGAAAGCCTAGAGAACAAATGGATTTGTCAGTTAAAAATAGGAGAGGAGAGTTATTAAATGGAGAGTTAGAGGTATTGGGAAGATGGAAGGAATATTTTGAGGAATTGTTAAATGTTGATGAAGATAGGGAAGCTGTGATTTCGTGTATAGGGCAAGGAGGAATAACATCTTGTAGGAGTGAGGAAGAGCCAGTTGTGAGTGTGGGGGAAGTTCGTGAGGCAGTAGGTAAAATGAAAGGGGGTAAGGCAGCCGGGATTGATGGGATAAAGATAGAAATGTTAAAAGCAGGTGGGGATATAGTTTTGGAGTGGTTGGTGCAATTATTTAATAAATGTATGGAAGAGGGTAAGGTACCTAGGGATTGGCAGAGAGCATGCATAGTTCCTTTGTATAAAGGCAAAGGGGATAAAAGAGAGTGCAAAAATTATAGGGGGATAAGTCTGTTGAGTGTACCTGGTAAAGTGTATGGTAGAGTTATAATTGAAAGAATTAAGAGTAAGACGGAGAATAGGATAGCAGATGAACAAGGAGGCTTTAGGAAAGGTAGGGGGTGTGTGGACCAGGTGTTTACAGTGAAACATATAAGTGAACAGTATTTAGATAAGGCTAAAGAGGTCTTTGTGGCATTTATGGATTTGGAAAAGGCGTATGACAGGGTGGATAGGGGGGCAATGTGGCAGATGTTGCAAGTGTATGGTGTAGGAGGTAGGTTACTGAAAGCAGTGAAGAGTTTTTACGAGGATAGTGAGGCTCAAGTTAGAGTATGTAGGAAAGAGGGAAATTTTTTCCCAGTAAAAGTAGGCCTTAGACAAGGATGTGTGATGTCACCGTGGTTGTTTAATATATTTATAGATGGGGTTGTAAGAGAAGTAAATGCGAGGGTCTTGGCAAGAGGCGTAGAGTTAAAAGATAAAGAATCACACACAAAGTGGGAGTTGTCACAGCTGCTCTTTGCTGATGACACTGTGCTCTTGGGAGATTCTGAAGAGAAGTTGCAGAGATTGGTGGATGAATTTGGTAGGGTGTGCAAAAGAAGAAAATTAAAGGTGAATACAGGAAAGAGTAAGGTTATGAGGATAACAAAAAGATTAGGTGATGAAAGATTGAATATCAGATTGGAGGGAGAGAGTATGGAGGAGGTGAACGTATTCAGATATTTGGGAGTGGACGTGTCAGCGGATGGGTCTATGAAAGATGAGGTGAATCATAGAATTGATGAGGGAAAAAGAGTGAGTGGTGCACTTAGGAGTCTGTGGAGACAAAGAACTTTGTCCTTGGAGGCAAAGAGGGGAATGTATGAGAGTATAGTTTTACCAACGCTCTTATATGGGTGTGAAGCGTGGGTGATGAATGTTGCAGCGAGGAGAAGGCTGGAGGCAGTGGAGATGTCATGTCTGAGGGCAATGTGTGGTGTGAATATAATGCAGAGAATTCGTAGTTTGGAAGTTAGGAGGAGGTGCGGGATTACCAAAACTGTTGTCCAGAGGGCTGAGGAAGGGTTGTTGAGGTGGTTCGGACATGTAGAGAGAATGGAGCGAAACAGAATGACTTCAAGAGTGTATCAGTCTGTAGTGGAAGGAAGGCGGGGTAGGGGTCGGCCTAGGAAGGGTTGGAGGGAGGGGGTAAAGGAGGTTTTGTGTGCGAGGGGCTTGGACTTCCAGCAGGCATGCGTGAGCGTGTTTGATAGGAGTGAATGGAGACAAATGGTTTTTAATACTTGACGTGCTGTTGGAGTGTGAGCAAAGTAACATTTATGAAGGGATTCAGGGAAACCGGCAGGCCGGACTTGAGTCCTGGAGATGGGAAGTACAGTGCCTGCACTCTGAAGGAGGGGTGTTAATGTTGCAGTTTAAAAACTGTAGTGTAAAGCACCCTTCTGGCAAGACAGTGATGGAGTGAATGATGGTGAAAGTTTTTCTTTTTCGGGCCACCCTGCCTTGGTGGGAATCGGCCGGTGTGATAATAAAAAAAAAAATATATATATATCTATATATATATATCTATATCTATATATATATCTATATATATATATATATATATATATATATATATATATATATATATATACATAATGCAAGACGATATAACAAAATATAAACCACTTATTGAAGACAAATTTTAAATAAAATTTGTTACTGCTTGAAGATGATGCAGCTTAAATATTAACGTCTCATAATATGTTCATTCACTTGATCCATAATATGACTCGTGCAGCCCCCATACACTGCCATGACTGCAGGCTTGTTAACCCAGCCTGAAATACGGAGCTGGTAAGCATTAAGGCTATTGTAAGATCCTTTTCAGTGTGGTAAATGGTTTAGAAAACCGACAAGTTGAAGAATGGGACGCTTGTGCCACATTTGGGAATCTTTATTGAAGAAACGTTTCTTCCAGTACAAAGAAGAACGGTGGAAAGAGAGGAGGAGTTTGAGGAAATCAGTCCTCTCTTTCAACCGTTCTTCTTTGTAATGGACTGATTGATGAAGCCACTGTGTGGCGAAACGTTTCTTCAATAACGATTCCCAGATGTTGCACAAGTGTTTCATTTTTCTCCTTTTCAGTGTAGACAGCCATATTGATCACATCTGAATCGTGAGTTCGTTTCCCCACGTCTGGCAATGCACGTTTGTTTTGAGTCATGTCAAATGGTTGATAAAAATAAGTTAGATAAATACGAGTGAGAGGGGTTGGATTTGAGTGGAACTTGCACTAAGTTAATAGGAGTTATCAAAGCTTATTCCTTGGGTAACACTGATAATGAGTTGGGCAATGTTTTTTAGTGGATTTAGGCTTGACAAAGACCTGCCAAGTATGGGCCAGTAGTCCTGCTCTCTATCATCATTCTATCATGCAGGAGAAGCCACAAGTCTATGGTGCGTCCAACAAAATAAGCAGACTCTTGGATGTCACTACCGCCCGGCTCCGGCTGGGTTACAAGTATCTTTGGGAGGTTAAATCACCACCACCAGATGTAGACCAAAACAAAATGTAAACGTTGCCAGATGGACGATTGTCACACCCTGAGTCATTATGTACTGGAGTCCGATAAAATTAATGAATTCAGAGACAACTTATTCTGAAATGTTCAATATATATCAATTTTATCCACAGTGGTATATTACAAACCATTCTGGAAAAATACACTGACTTTCCTCACTGTAAATAAAGCATTACAACTTGTGTGTGTGTGTGTATGCTGTGTACTCACCTAATTGTAATTACAGGGGTCGAGGCTTAGCTCCTGGCCCCGCCTCTTCACTAATCGCTACTAGGTCCTCTCTCTCTCTCTCTGCTCCCTGAACTTTGTCATACCTCGTCTTAAAGCTATGTATGGTTCCTGCTTCCACTACATCACTTGCATATGTGTGTGTGTGTGTGTGTATGTGTGTGTGTACTCACCTAGTTGAGGTTGCAGGGGTCAAGTCCAAGCTCCTGGCCCCGCCTCTTCACTGGTCGCTAATAGGTCACTCTCCCTGAACCGTGAGCTTTATCATACCTCTGCTTAAAGCTATGTATGGATTCTGCCTCCACTACATCGCTTCCCAAACTATTCCACTTCCTGACTACTCTGTGGCTGAAGAAATATTTCCTAACATCCATGCGATTCATCTGTGTCTTCAACTTCCAACTGTGTCCCCTTGTTGCTGTGTCCCATCTCTGGAACATCCTGTCTTTGTCCACCTTGTCAATTCTTCTCAGTATTTTGTAAGTCGTTATCATGTCCCCCCTATCTCTCCTGTCCTCCAGTGTCGTCAGGTTGATTTCCCTTAACCTCTCCTCGTAGGACATACCTCTTAGCTCTGGGACTAGTCTTGTTGCAAACCTTTGCACTTTCTCTAGTTTCTTTACGTGCTTGGCAAGGTGTTGGTTGCAAACTGGTGCCGCATACTCCAATATGGGCCTAACGTACACGGTGTACAGGGTCCTGAACGATTCCTTATTAAGATGTCGGAATGCTGTTCTGAGGTTTGCTAGGCGCCCATATGCTGCAGCAGTCATTTGGTTGATGCGCGCTTTATGATGTGCCTGGTGTTATACTCACCCCAAGATCTTTTTCCTTGAGTGAGGTTTGTAGTCTCTGGCCCCCCTAGACTGTACTCCATCTGCGGTCTTCTTTGCTCTTCCCCAATCTTCATGACTGCACTTGGTGGGGTTGAACTCCAGGAGCCAATTGCTGGACCAGGTATGCAGACTGTCCAGATCCCTTTGTAGTTCTGCCTGGTCTTCGATCGAATGAATTCTTCTCATCAACTTAACGTCACCTGCAAACAGGGACACTTCGGAGTCTATTCCTTCCATCATGTCGTTCACAAATAACAGAAACAGCACTGGTTCTAGGACTGACCCCTGTGGGACCCCGCTGGTCACAGGTGCCCACTCTGACACCTCGCCACGTACCATGACTCGCTGCTGTCTTCTTGACAAGTATTCCCTGATCCATTGTAGTGCCTTCCCTGTTATCCCTGCTTGGTCCTCCAGTTTTTGCACTTATCTCTTGTGTGGAACTGTGTCAAACGCCTTCTTGCAGTCCAAGAAAATGCAATCCACCCACCCCTCTCTTTGTCTTACTGCTGTCACCATGTCATAGAACTCCAGTAAGTTTGTGACACAGGATTTCCCATCCCTGAAACCATGTTGGCTGCTGTTGATGAGATCATTCCTTTCTAGGTGTTCCACCACTCTTCTGATAATCTCCATGACTTTGCATACTATACATGTCAGTGACACTGGTCTGTAGTTTAGTGCTTCATGTCTGTCTCCTTTTTTAAAGACTGGGACTACATTTGCTGTCTTCCATGCCTCATGCAATCTCTCGGTTTCGATAGTTGTATTGAATATTGTTGTTAGGGGTACACATAGTGCCTCTGCTCCCGCTCTCAGGACCCATGGAGAGATGTTATCCAGCCCCATTGCCTTTGAGGTATCTATCTCACTCAGAATTATTATTATTATTATTATAATCAAGGGGGAAGCGCTAAACCCGGAGGATTATACAGCACCTGGGGGGGGGATGTGGAAGGCATTCAGGCTTAATTCGGGGAACTGGAGCACAGATCCAATTCCCTAAATCAAGAGCCCCTCACCAAGATCAAGGAACCTTCATTGAGGGGAGCTCACTCAGAAGCCTCTTCACTTCTTCCTTGGTTGTGTGTACTGTGTCCAGCACTTGGTGGTGTGCCCCACCTCTCCGTCTTTCTGGAGCCCCTTCTGTCTCCTCTGTGAACACTTCTTTGAATCTCTTGTTGAGTTCCTCACATGCTTCACGGTCATTTTTTGTTGTCTCTCCTCCTTCTTTCCTTAGCCTAATTACCTGGTCCTTGACTGTTGTTTTCCTCCTGATGTTACTGTATAACAGTTTCGGGTCAGATTTGGCTTTCGTTGCTATGTCGTTTTCACATTGTTGTTGGACCTCCCTTCTTATCTGTGCATATTCGTTTCTGGCTCTACCACTGCTCTCCTTATTCTCCTGGGTCCTTTGCCTTCTATATTTCTTCCATTCCCTAGCACACTTGGTTTTTGCCTCCCTGCGTCTTTGGGTGAACCATGGGCTCATCCTGGCTTTTTCATTATTCCTGTTACCCTTGGGTACAAACCTCTCCTCAGCCTCCTTGCACATTGTTGTTACATATTCCATCACCTCATTAACTGGCTTCCCTGCCAGTTCTCTGTCCCACTGAACCCTGTTCAGGAAGTTCCTCATTCCCGTGTAGTCCCCTTTCTTGTAGTTTGGCTTCATTCGTCCTGGCCTTCCTGCTTCCCCCTCCATTTGTAGCTCTACTGTGTATTTAAAACTTAAAACCACATGATCGCTGGCCCCAAGGGGTCTTTCATATGTGATGTCCTCAATATCTGCACTACTCAAGGTGAATACTAGGTCCAGTCTTGCTGGTTCATCCTCTTCTCTCTCTCTCTTGTAGTGTCCCTTACGTGTTGGTACATGAAGTTTTCCAGTACCACCTCCATCATCTTAGCCCTCCATGTATCTTGGCCCCCATGTGGCTCCAAGTTCTCCCAATCGATTTCCTTGTGATTAAAGTCACCCATGATCAGGAGCTTTGCCCTGCATGCATGAGCTCTTCTGGCCACTGCAGCCAGTGTGTCAACCATCGCTCTATTGCTCTCATCATACTCTTGCCTTGGCCTCCTGCTGTTCTGTGGTGGGCTATACATCGCTGCAATTACCACTTTGGGACCTCCAGAGTAAAGTGTTCCCGCTATGTAATCACTTGCTTCTCTGCTGTCTCCTCTCTCCAGCTCATTAAAATTCCATCGGTTTTTGATCAGCAGTGCCACTCCTCCAACCCCCCTGTTCCCTCTGTCTTTCCTCAGGATCTGGTATCCCGTTGGAAAGATGGCATTTGTTATCATACCTGTAAGCTTGGTTTCTGTGAGAGCTATGATGTCTGGTGATGCCTCTTTGACTCTTTCGTGCCACTCCTCCCACTTATTTGTTATTCCATCAGCGTTTGTGTACCATACCTTCAGTTTCCTCTCCAACACTTTGGTCTGGGGGGCCTGTGAGGGTGGGAGTCCTGGTAGCATACTGTGGGATTCTATAGCTGGGTTTTGGGTGGAAGCTGTGAGTATGGATTGTAATTTGTGTTGGGATGGTGTGATAGGTTGTGGGGTTCTGAGGATGGTTCTGTGTGTGCTTGCCCTTGCTGCTCTGTCCTGCTCTGACTGACCTCTGCTGGTGTGTGTGTGACCTAATTAATGTCTGCATAAATAACTCATTATGACTGTAACCATATAAAAACATGTAAATAGTTCATTGCCCCTGTAACTTGTTCAGATATCAAAACTTTGGGGCCCAGTCCCTGGACCCATTATGTACCTCTGTAAACCATACCCCGGCCGGGATTGAACCCGCGGTCAGAGAGTCTCAAAACTCCAGCCCATCGCGTTAGCCACTAGACCAGCTAGCCTAGTGGTCTAGTGGCTAACGCGACGGGCTGGAGTTTTGAGACTCTCTGACCACGGGTTCAATCCCGGCCGGGGTATGGTTTGTTTGCAATCGTGTCATTACGATTTCGTGAGTCGTACCTCTGTAATCTTTTGACTACCACCCACACCATGGGTATGGTGCCCCTAATAAACATATTTAAAAAACTAGGCTGCTGTAGTGTTCCTTTTTATGGTCTTATGTGACTTTACAAAATTTCAAAACAGCAGCATCCACAACCTGCCACATAAGATAAAACAAAAAAATTGCAAGTAGCTCATTACCATTGTAACTTGCTTGGCTACCATTACATAGGTGCTCAGTTCCTGGACCCGTTATGGGCCTCTGTAATATTTTGACCACACCCTCAGGTATAAGTGATGCATAATAAAAGTACTAAAGTAACCAGTCAACTCTGCCCAAACTGCTTGTTTACGTCTACTACTGAGTTTGGCCAATGAATAGTCATTTCAAACACCAACTCCCCTCAAGGAAGGTTCCTTGATGTTGGTGAGGGGCTCTTGATTTAGGGAATTGGATCTGTGCTCCAGTTCCCCAAATTAAGCCTGAATGCCTTCCACATCCCCCCCCAGGCGCTGTATAATCCTCCGGGTTTAGCGCTTCCCCCTTGATTGTAATAATAATAATAATAATCAAACACCAACTCAAACTTGTTTATTGAAGGTGTGGAAAAAGGGAAGGAGTCATTTTCATGAAAATTCTTAAATCGCACAAGCGGTTTCATTTTACAAGGGCAATGTAGTGCCAATTTTGTAATTTTTATTAACAAATAATATTTAAACGGGACACTAGTTTCCATGCGATAATTTGTGAATGTTTCTTCTGATTCGATTAATTTTTTCAAAGCTGACATTTAACGGCATTAGAAATGTATGCCATGATTTGTACTCTTTATTTTTGCTTGAACTGAGGTAGAGAGGCCGAGGTTTGTGGGACATGCAACCATACCATTTATTTTTTATGAACAAGTTTGGATTCACCTGAAGTTTGCGGCTTCTCATTTCTATCTGACAGTTATCGCAACATACGCAGTGAATATCTAGCCTATTTCATGTGATAGTTACGTTGTGCGAACATCCGCAGTGTGCGACTATCCAATTCTGCGTGATATTGACATTGCGGGACAAAAACTTAGCTATGTTTCCAGTCAAATTCCTTCATATAGGATGAGTTACATGCATATGATAATGCAATCTGTCAGGATAGGCTGGGATATTTCAATAGAGTAATGAGAATATCACCAATTATCCCATTATGAGTTCATTAGCTATAAATGCTAAATCTGTTTCGTTCCAGCAGAGCTGGCGTTGCTGCTACTGAAGGCTATGCCCCAGTAGCACATATTGAACACCACGAAGATGATGGGAAGTAGCACCCTGCTCTTCACCATCAGGGACATGTTGACACCGTTCTGAGTGTCCGCAGTAAACCAAGATCCAAATATAGAGCGCTGCTGTCGTTCCCTATGACCTAGGCTGTTCTCCGCGTCTGTTTTGCGTCTGTCTTCCACCTGCCTGTCTCGCTGACGCAAGCTTGGGCGTTCGAAACGGGTGGTCTCCCTCTTATGGAAATAGGGGCGAGTTTGCGGGATGCCGGAAGAGTCGTTTTTGGTGTAGCTAAGGACGGTGTCACTCTCCTGGTCGTATGTTGTCGTCTGGTCGTTGTGGTCCCGTCTGAGGGATGTCACCTCCTCCCCTCCTTCAGGTCTTGTGGCGACCGTGGTTGATACTTGTAGTGGCCTCGTAGACCCGTACATCAATTTGCTCTGCAAGATTCAACCTTATTAGTTTTCCACACCATACATTACCGATGGCGACTCACTTTATTTTCGTTGTACACACACACACACACACACACACACACACACACACACACACACACACACACACACACACACACACACACACACACACACACACACACACACACACACACACACACACACACACACACACACGCACGCACTTTACAACATTCACAAAGACTCACTGCAAGCCTGGTGAGCCATGGATGGTGTGTGACATGTGTGCGAGGTGTGGCAGCAGGTTTGGAGAAGTTGACAAGGGTCTGCAGTAAGATGACCAAGAAGATGATGACGATGGAAAAGAAGAGCCAGACATCGATCAGCTTGAAGTAAGACGTCTTGGGCAGGGCGTTCGACGTCTGTGAAAACGTCTTAAAAATGCAATAAGAAAGCATTTCAGAGCACTAGCTAAAAAAAATACAAAGAAAATGTTACTTTTCTTGTATTTTTCAGTGTCTATCCACAAATCTACCAATTCTCTCATCCTGTCTATCCACAAGCCTACCAGTTCTCTCTTCCCGTCCATCAACAATCCTACCTCTTTTCTTTTCCCGTCTATCCACAAGCCTACCAATCTTCTCTTCCCGTCTATCCACTAGGCTACCATTTTTTTCCTTTCAAGAAGGAAATCGAAGGTATACGATACATTAGACTATAAATATTATATTTTAATGAGCCTTAAAGCCGTCATTCAGCGTGACCAGTGGTTGAGGCTCGATCCTCCGTCTCTACCCACTCTGTCTTTTGCTTATTGTCTAAGATAAATTAGAAGGATATTGAAGCCATTCTACGTAATAGTTCCCTTAAGGGGATGGCTCCTTGATGGTGAGGAGGGCTCTAGATCCAGGGAATTGGATCCAGCCCTTATTACCCCCACACCGGGTTTAGTGATTTCCTTCGACTGTAGCAATAAAACATACCAAAAAAGAATGCAACAGCAAAAATGTCAAACAACAACAACAGTGTCTATAAAGAATAGAAAAAAACACATGACCCTTACTGGAACAATACACAAATAACCCTAGAATAGGAAACTGAAACCTATTACGACGTTTCGGTCCGATTTGGAGCATTAATTAGCCACACATAAGCTCGAAGGGAAGTGAGCCAGAATATATATGAGAGGGAACTAGGGGACAGGAGTGACTGAACGGGAGGAGGGAGTAGTAGTAGTAGTAGTAAAAGTTGTGCAACAGTGACAGAGGTGACATTAGAAAGGTAGTAGTGGTAGTGAGAAACAAAAGGGGGCAGAGAGTGGAGTGTTAGCAAAGAAATAGTAGAACAGTTTCAAAAGTAGACCGATGTTAGGACTTTGATGTCGTAACTTAAATAAAATGTTCCTGGCTCGTAATGGCTGCTCACACTGCTGTCTAGGGCTTATAAAATTACACTGGAAAACACAGCGAACCTTGGGCCAGCATGTACTCATATATATTAAACTATATTAATTAATTATTAGAAAGGAAGAACAAAAACTCACCTATATAAAAATGTATCTATATTAATAGTAGCTTATATACAACTTACAATCTACAAAAAAAGCACCACACTCCAGTTCACATTAGCTCACTAGCACACTGCTATTAATGAATTAAGCAAAATAAATGAACATTTATGAATAAGGAGGCTCCATGACAGCCCCCCCCCTTTCTACAGGCTACATAGCCTACAGTGGAAACGTTAAATACTCTCCAAAACACAGGCCCCTGCATACTAGGACTTGACAAATAAACATGAGAGAACTTAATTAAATAACACCTCTCGTCTGCTCCTGTCCTGGCCACTGTCTGACTGTTGAAGATTTTGGCCTTACCTGCTGTGTTTAAATTATAACTATATATAATGAACACTTAGCTGATAAATGACAGCAAATCGTCTACACAGCCGCCCCTGCAGACGAGGTCTAGAAGCTGTCGAAACCATCACAACATTGGGCTGTCAAGAGATACAATTTGTAAGTATAAATTACCCCTAGGGGGTGTTATGTCAGCATATTTCATTCGATGATGGCTGACGAAATACCTACTCCTTACTGCCGATTATAGGTTGATTACAAACTCCTTGTGACTCAAGAATTGCGCAATCCCCCAATCTACAAGAAATTCGTAACATACCTTGCTCTTTGTAACGTGAGCTATGGTGTTCTCAACACCTTCGACAGGTATCGGTGACTTGATAGAAGCTGAAGTGTCCTTGGATGTCCACGTCTTCCATTGTCTAGGAAACGCACACTGGTACACTATGTTCCACAAGATTTGTCTTTATTGTTCACAATGTATCACAAGAGAAGCTGATCACACTTCTCTTATGTTTATTGTGTTTGAGACACTTTGTTCACACTAACGCACAGATCAGTGTTCTTTGCTAGTTATCCTGGCGTCAGTGTCACTCTCACTAGAGTCAAAGATAGTCTCGCCCTAATACACAAAAAAAAAAAAAAACGCTGACCTAGTACCTTGCATCCTTGTCACCTCCTCGATGAAGCAAAGCAGAATGTTTGTTTCTTGCTGTCTTAAGCATAGACAACAATGTACACTATCTTTACTATGGTAATAAAGTGGGAGCAGGATTTTCCTTAATTGTCCTGCTAAGTAAGAGATGTACTGTCTCTTATAAAAATACACTTTGCAACACCGCTGCAAGGAGCAGAGGTCACTTGACTACGTGGCATAGCATCTGTGATCAATTACTCACTCTAGCAGTAAACAAGATGCTCACCCCTTCTGAGAGGGCTTGGCCCCTCAGGGCTGAAAGGGCTGAAGGGGCTGAAAGGGCTGAAGGGGGCTGATACTCCCCTCCTGGAGAAAATTTCTCCACACTGGGGGGCGGCGGAGGTTCGCTGCAGGTGAACTATTCATCACTTAACATTAATTTAATTTTCTCACTCGCCACCACTGCTGCTTGTCTTTTCTGAGCAGCTTTAGTCTGTGTGGTTTCTGGAGAATCACTAATTTTGTTTTCAACACTGTGTAATTCTAACGGCACTAGTTTATTTATTGTCCTCTCATTCACTACACCTTTGCTTAAAACATCAACTGTCCTGATGATTCCATTTGCATCAGGATATATGGTCACAATTTTTCCAAGTGGCCATTGGGACCTCGGACCATCATTGTCGATAATCACTATGTCACCAGGTCTTAAGGACTTATGATTTTCAGGAACACCAGCTCCATAGAAGTGTTCTCTCAATGAGGTGAGATAGTCTTCTCGCCAAATTTTCTCCCAACGTTCAATCACTTTATTAAGGTGTTTGAATTTACGTCTGAGTTGCTCAGGTTCGAAATAAGTAGGATCCTCTATGATTTCTTTATCATTCATGGGAGGAACAGGTTCGAGCCTTCTGCCATGTAGTAAATGAGATGGACTTAACACTTCTAAATTGTCCAGATCATCGGTAACATAAGTTAGAGGTCTGTTGTTGACTCTATTTTCTATTTCAGTCACAACTGTACGGAATTCTTCTAAGTCTATTCTATGACGATGAAGAGTCTTCCTTAAACAACGTTTTACAATGCCGATCATTCTTTCATAAAATCCGCCGTGCCATGGAGATTTAGGAGGAATGTATCTCCAACGACATCTGCGTTGATTCAGCATCTGTTGTACTTCTGGTTGATCAAAGATCTTGCTTATATAAGCAGCACCAGCAACAAAGTTCGTTGCATTATCTGAAATCATCAGTCTGGGACACGCCCTTCTGGCTGCAAACCTTCTGAATAATTTGATAAAAGTTTCAGCAGACATGTCAGTGGCTACTTCTAGATGTACTGCTCTAGTTGTAGCACAAGTGAACAAACAGATGTACACCTTGATGGGAACTTTGTCAACTGTTTTGGTTAAAACTATTGGTCCAGTGTAATCTACACCTGTCACCTCAAATGGAGTGATATGACAAACTCTTTCAGAGGGATATGGAGGTGGACCTGGATACTGACATACTCGCATATCGTAGTGACGACAAGTAATACAGTCCTTTATTTGTTTTTTCACACTTTGTCGACCTTGAGGTATCCAGTAGGATTGTCGTATATGACAAAGTGTGTCAGCTACCCCACCATGTAACACGTTACTGTGGGCGTTTTGCACAATCAGTTTTGTTAGCCAATGATTCTTGGGGATCAATATTGGATGTATGGCTTCTTTAGGTAGTGAAGAATTATGAATTCTTCCTCGACATCTTATAATCTTTTCTGAGTCGAGATAAAGTCCTAAAGAATTAATCATAACAGGTTTCTTTGGGGATTTATCTTGTGTTTCTAGAAATTTATATTCTGTAGAGAAAACGTCTTTCTGTATTAGTTTCACCCAGTATTTAATGGGTTCAAGACATTCATAATCAGGTTTTATTCCTTTAATGAATTCAAAGACAAGAGCTGTAACTCTTAATAGTTTCCCCAAAGATGAGTATTTAGATCCATCAATGACTATTTCTGTTGTGGCTGCTGCAGTATTTACACAACTTATTTCTGCTGTGTTCAAGCAGACTGTTTCTTCTGGCATAATGTGAGCTTTTTGCTGAGGCCAGTTATTTTCATTAGAGAGCCAGTTCGGTCCGTGGAGCCATAATTTATTATCCACAAATTTCTTGAGTGGGACACCACGTGACAACATGTCAGCTGGATTCTCTTGGGTAGAGACGTGGAGAAAGAGATAATCTCTCTGCATCTCTTTTATTTCTGCTACTCTGTTCTGTACATAGACCAGCTTACTCTTATTATTTCTTAACCACTGGAGAACTGCTTCATTATCACTCCAGATCACGGTTTTCTCAATAGTGAGATGATCAAGTACTTTGTTGAGATAGACAGCTAATTTTGTACCTACATAGAGTGCTGTCAGTTCCAATTGTGGTACTGTTCTGACCTTCAAGGGTGCGACCCTGGCCTTTGAAGTAATTAGTGTACTTCCTTCAGCATTACTCATGTAAGCTACAGCGCCATAACCTCTGGTTGACGCATCACAGAACACATGTAATGTGTACTTGTTTCCCTCTTGACCTATTTGTCTGGGAAATGTAATTTGATGAAGTTGCTTAAACTCCTTGGATATTTCATCCCATGCTTGACTCATTTCTAGAGGCAAGTTCTCATCCCATCCAATTTTGAGTTTCCATGCATCTTGCATAAGCATTTTACCCTTTATGGTAATTGGTGAGACGAGTCCTAGAGGATCAAAACATTGTGATACCTCTGACAGTAAACTACGTTTAGTGAGTGTACTGCATGATTTATTATTTATCCTTTTGAGACTCAAAGTATCTTCCTGTGTGTTCCAATTAAGTCCCAGCATATTGTTGCAATCAGGAATTTCAGTTTCAGGGAAATCTTCTTTGATAAGTTCCCTTAATTGCTTTGAATTTGTATTCCACATCCTTAAAGGCATGTTTGCTTCTTTCATCTCCTTGTTAGCTTCTCTGTATAAGGATTTAAATCCTCCTCTTTATTCACAGTACCTTGAAGATTGTCCACATAGAAACTTTTCTTTAAGATTTCTTTGAAGGGACTTTCAGATTTCTTCAAATGTGTATTTAGAGTAGCTTCTAATAAGAATGGAGAGGATGTTGCACCAAATAATACTGATTTGAAACGATAAGTTTTCACAGGACTTTGAGGATCATGTGGATTTTCAGGCCACAAGAATCGAGTATAATCTCTATCTATTTCTTGTAGTCCTACTCTTAAGAAAGCTTTGGAAATATCAGCCGTGTAGGCATATGGGTTTGTGCGAAATTTCACAAGCACGTCTCCAAGCTTCTCAGTTAGTGAGGGTCCGGTCATCAGACAGTCATTAAGACTTGCTACATCTTTATTTGCACGTGCGCTGCAATTATATACAAAACGTAGTGGATTGGTTTCAGAATCTTTTCTGACTCCATGGTGCGGGAGATAATGAGCGTTTGTCTTCAACTTATCTTCGACTATTTCCTCAATGAATTTATTGTCCAACTGTTCTTGTATGATATTATCATAGACAGTCAGTAGCTCTGGATTCTTCCTGAGCTCATGTATTTGTGACGTGTACTCAGCTCAGTGGTGACGTGTACTTAGCTCAGTGGTGACGTGTACTTAGCTCAGTGGTGACGTGTACTTAGCTTGTGGTGACGTGTACTTAGCTTTGAGTGGTGACGTGTACTTAGCTCTGTGAAGACCTGTTTGTGTGCTCTCTGTGAATCTGAACCAGGATGCCCTCTCTTGAGCAACTTTACCAGCAGCTGAGAGAAGAGCTCAGAGTTGCTAAGATGGAGATACGGCGATTAACGGAGGAGAACAAGAGGATTCGTAGTAATCCTCCTGTTGTGAGTCCCCAGGTTAAGAGGGGAGCTTGGTCAGTGGCCGGGCAACATGGAACCAAGCTGAAGATCAAGAAAACGGTTGGAGAGGCAGAAACAACGAGAAACCAGAAGACTACCGTGGAAACTTCCAACCCATTCTCGGTGCTACCCGACGAATGTGAGTGTTCTACTGGGAATGCCACAACGAGCACCAAAGAAGCATTGGCAGACGTGAGTGAGACATCCCTAGAAACCCCAACGAAGACCATCGAGAACGTCTTGACGAATTCTACAAGTGGTGTAATGCTACCTGGCGAATGTGAGTCGACTACTCGGAGCATCACGACGGACGACGCAAAGGAAGGTAAAAACATTGTTGTTGTTGGGGATAGCCAGATTAGGTACATGGATAGGGCATTCTGCTTGAAGGACAGGAGTAGGGGGCAGAGAGTGTGTTTTCCTGGGGCAGGGATGAAGGATATTGTTAGCCGTCTGGATGACATCATGAGAGGTAATGGGAGCAATCCTATTATCTGTCTCAGTGCTGGAGGCAACGATGTTGGCAGATGTAGGAGTGAGGACCTGATTAGCAGGTATAGGTCAGCAATAGAGATAATTAGGAGGAAGGGTGGGAAACCTGTCATATGTGGCATTTTGCCAAGGAGAGGAGTTGGAAATGAATGGTTGTCCAGAGTAATTGGTGTCAATTGCTGGCTGGACAAATACTGTAAGGAAAATGCGGTAACATTCATTGACAACTGGGACCTCTTCTATGGCAGAAATGACATGTATGCCAGGGATGGGGTTCACTTATCTAGGTGTGGGGTGGGAGCACTGGCCAACGCAGTGGAGGGAGCTGTTAGGTCTTTAAACTAGGAATAGTTAGTGGTATGGGTTTTTGCGGGAAAACTGTGAAGTCTCAGGGTAGTAATATGAGTACTAGGAGAACTAGTAATAGGCAAAATGAGGTGGATATCGGAAAGCCAGTGGCACTAATTGACAAGGACAGTATTAGGTTTAGTGGAATAACAGAAAGGAGCAGGAATGATAAAGAGAAAGGAGGGTCCTTAAGTATATATTACACAAATAGTCGCAGTGCTAGGAATAAGATGGACGAGTTGAGACTAGTTGCTAGTGCAGGTAACATAGATGTATTTGCCATTACTGAGACGTGGTTTAATTCAAAAAGTAGGGACATGCCTGCAAAAAGTCACATTCAGGGTTTCAAATTGTTCCAAGTAGATAGAAGTATCGGGAAGGGGGGTGGGGTGGCATTGTATGTCCGAGATCGCTTGAACTGTTGCATTAAAACGAGTATTAAGTCTGAAGTAACACATACAGAGTCTGTTTGGATAGAATTTTCAGAGGGGCATGAAAAATTAAATTTAGGTGTGATATACCGTCCCCCAAATTTAGATAGGGACCAGGGAAGACTACTATGGGAGGAAATTGTTAGGGCCACAAGGCACGATAATGTAGTAATTCTAGGAGACTTTAACTTTAGTCATATTGATTGGAATTTCTTGACTGGGAATTTAGAATCATACGACTTCTTAGAAGTAGTTCAGGATTGTTTTTTGAAGCAGTTTGTGACAGAACCTACAAGGGGTAATAACCTGCTTGACTTAGTTCTGGCAAACAATGAATCCCTTGTTAATAATTTAGAAGTTTCAGAGCAACTGGGTGCTAGCGACCACAAATCAATTACATTTAGAATTGAATGGAAGTATGATAGTAGGGATAACTCAGTAACAGTCCCAGATTTTTGCTTAGCAGATTACGATGGGCTTAGAGAACACTTATCATCTGTTGACTGGGGTAACGAAGAGAGCTATCAATATGACAGTTTTCTGAACACAATACATGCTGCTCAAAGAACATTTATCCCTTATAAAGAAATTAGATCAAATAGAAATGACCCAAAATGGATGAATAATAGGCTGAAATATCTACTAGGGCATAAGAAAGGAATTTATAGGCGTATCAAAAGAGGCGAGGGTCATCTTATGAATCAGTATATTGACATTAAGAGGGATATTAAAAAGGGGATAAGAAAAGCTAAAAGGGACTATGAAATTAAAGTTGCTAGGGATTCTAAAACTAACCCAAAAAGTTTTTTCCTGGTATATAGAACAAAAGTCAGAGATAAGATAGGTCCCCTTAAAAATAACTATGGGCATCTTACTGACAAAGAGAATGAAATGTGCTCGATTTTAAATAATTATTTTCTCTCGGTTTTTACACAGGAAGAAACTAATAATATTCCGGTAATTAATTTTTATAGTGGGCCAGAAGAAGATAAATTATGTAACATCACAGTCACTAGTGAAATGGTTGTGAAGCAGATAGACCGACTGAAGCAAAATAAGTCACCGGGTCCTGATGAGGTTTTTTCAAGGGTTCTAAAGGAATGCAAAATGGAAGTCTGTGAACCATTAACTAATATTTTTAATTTATCTCTTCAAACAGGTGTAGTGTCTGATATGTGGAAGATGGCTAATGTAATTCCTATTTTTAAAACAGGGGACAAGTCGTTACCGTCAAATTACCGCCCAATAAGCCTGACCTCAATTGTAGGCAAATTACTAGAGTCAATTATAGCTCAGATTATAAGAAGCCATCTCGATAAGCATAGCTTGATTAATGATACTCAGCATGGATTCACAAGAGGCCGCTCTTGTCTAACTAATTTATTAACTTTCTTCAGTAAAGCTTTTGAGGCTGTTGACCACGATAAAGAATTTGATATTATTTACTTAGATTTTAGTAAGGCATTTGATAGAGTTCCGCACCAAAGACTGTTGAAGAAAGTAGCAGCTCATGGCATTGGGGGAAGAGTGCTCTCGTGGATCGAATCATGGCTCACAGACAGGAAGCAGAGAGTGTCCATAAATGGGGTTAAATCTGAGTGGGGATCAGTAACAAGTGGCGTTCCACAGGGATCAGTCTTGGGCCCGTTGTTGTTTATAATATATATCAATGATCTTGATGAAGGAATTACTAGTGATATGAGCAAATTCACCGATGACACGAAGATAGGTAGGATAATTGATTCAAACGTAGATGTTAGGGAACTTCAGAAGGATTTAGACAAACTCTACTCTTGGTCAGAAAAGTGGCAGATGCGGTTCAGTGTAGATAAATGCAAGGCTCTGAAGCTCGGGAGTGTCCATAACCCTAGCACTTATAAGTTAAATAATATAGAACTTAGCCATACAGATTGCGAAAAGGACTTGGGGGTTATTGTAAGCAGCAACCTTAAACCAAGACAGCAATGCCTAAGCGTACGTAATAAGGCAAATAGATTACTGGGATTTATATCAAGAAGTGTAAGCAACAGAAGTCCAGAAGTCATACTGCAGCTTTATACATCATTAGTAAGGCCTCACCTAGATTATGCAGCTCAATTCTGGTCTCCATATTACAGAATGGACATAAATTCGTTAGAAAACATTCAGCGTAGGATGACTAAATTAATACATAGCATTAGAAATCTTCCTTATGAAGAAAGATTGAAGACTCTTAAGTTACATTCACTTGTTAGACGAAGAATGAGGGGAGACCTGATCGAAGTGTATAAGTGGAAGATAGGTATTAATAAAGGGGATATTAACAAGGTCTTGAGGATATCTCTCCAAGAGAGAACCCGCAGTAATGGATTTAAATTAGATAAGTTTAGATTTAGAAAGGACATAGGAAAGTATTGGTTTGGAAATAGGGTAGTTGATGAGTGGAACAGTCTACCTAGTTGGGTTATTGAGGCTAGGACTTTGGGTAGTTTCAAATTTAGGTTGGATAAGTACATGAGTGGGAGGGGTTGGATTTGAGTGGGACTTGCACATCGGAGCTTGTTTCTTGGGTGGCATTGAAAGTTGGGTTGGTCAAATGTTTGTTAGTGGGATGAATTGTAAAGGACCTGCCTAGTATGGGCCAACAGGCCTGCTGCAGTGTTCCTCCTTTCTTATGTTCTTATGTTATCTGTCCGAAAGCCATGCGATAATTGCTAGGCAGATGTGGTGGATTTAATTTCCATGGTAACCTAACCCAATACTGTCCATCTTTATATTTGACAGTGTCCAAATATTGGTTATAAGTCTGAGACTTGTGGGCTTGGTTTATTTACATCAATACCTATCGCATCTAAATCCCACAACTTATCAACTGGTTCATTCATTTCTTCCAGTAATGATAATTTTTGCTGTGGTACATGATCAGCGGTTATTCTCGTAACTAGTACATTTTCCACTGAATCAATATCAGCTTCTTTCCCACTTTGAGAGGCAATGGGACCACATATCATGTGGCCTCCTGCTGTTTTCAGCAAGTGAACATCATGTTTACTTACTATATTTTGCACAAAACAGTGATAATAATCACTTCCTATGATTAAATCAATTGGACTAATTGTGTCCGTCTGTATGTCAGGACAGGCTAACTTGACCTTAGCTGCTTTCAGTGCTGCAACTGTTTCTTTTAATCCCTGGATCTGCACAGATTTAGGCAAATCATCTACTACCACAGCTTCTACTGTCTTTTTCCTGTTTCCTAGACCAACAGTGATTCTGACTAGGTCATATCTGTTTACCAGAATTGTGGAAAAAACCAGCTATATCTAACTGTATTTTGGCATAGGGTTGTTTATTCAGTTTCTGTAGCACTGTTCTTCTTATGAAGGACCTTTGTGAGCCTTGATCAAATAGTGTTAGCACATTGGTTTTGTGTAATTTATTAGATAACTCAACTCGAGCTATCGGGAGAGCAGTTGCTTTAAACTTATCTCTCACATTTAATGCTGTTGCTTGTTGACTTCCTGATTCTGTGGAAGTCTGCTGCTGTTCAGCAAAAGTATTTGGGCATAATGCTGTATGATGCATACCCTTGCATTTAAAACACTTCTTCAGTGAGCATTTCCCTCCCTTGTGTTCACCTAAACACTTGATGCATCTTTTCAGCTGATGAACACGTTGTTTACGTGCCTCCATTGATGTGTATTGACTACAATACTGTGCCCAATGTGTTCCGTCACAAAGTGCACATTTTGGAGTACGTTTATGTATGACAGTCTGTTTACTGTCTGTTGTATTCACAGCTTGATAAATGCCTATATGGGATTTCCCATTATGTGGTTTAGTGGGAGTAGTTATACTCTTTTTATACCGAGTTGAAGGTTTGTTATCCACCAGATTTGAGGATTTTTCATCTTGGCTCGTTGCTTGCATGCATAAAACTATTGTTTGTAAACCATTGCTAATTTCCTCACAAGTGAAATAGCATTTATTGAACATAATATTTAATCGTTCAATAGTTTGTGGTGACAACTTATCTTGTACAATACCACTGATAAACCAATCACATTGTCTTAGGTCATATTTAGCATCTAGAGATCTAAGACTATTGTCTAATGTAATTCTAAATGCCTGTAAGTCTGAAAAACAATGTTTGGGTGGCTTCAAGCTTGATATTAAGACTGCATGTCTAACTCTAGCCTTGTCAGCTTCGAAGTAATTGTCTGCTAAGACACGTAAGGCTATTTGATAATTGCCTTTAACCACCGGAAATGACTTAATCAGTTCATAGGGTTCTCCCTTCACAAGACATTTAAGGTAATTGAACTTAGCAATCTCATCTATGTCAGTTCGTGAATTTACTATGGATTGAAAACCACTAATGAATTCTTCATAATTATGACCTTGGAAAATACGTAATGACAATGTAGGTAAGCTTGGTAATAGGACACTTGTTGTTGTTACAGGTGTAACAGGTGTTTGACCACTAGTTACAGTAGGTCTCTGTGATAGAGTTTTGCGGCAGATAGCCTGTACTCCTGTCCACCTTAATTGTTGATCACTAAATGTATCCAAAACATTTTTAATTTCATCCTCAGATGGATCTGATTCAAGAAATTTATTTTCATAATGTGTATAGTCTGAATTAATTATTTCCATACGTTGCGTAAATAATTCAAATTTGACCTCAAGATCATCAAAATCTATGTTTGTATCTTGAGTTAATCCTATACAGACTGAAATTAGATTTTCTAATTGCGTAATCTTAGTCTGTAAAGACTGAAACTGAGTTTTCAAACAAGCCATTTTAATGGTATACTGAAAATTCTAGCACCACACTTAGAGTGTTTATAAAACACTGTACTGCTATAAACAGCTGAGTTTTTGTTATGCTTAAGTCAGCAATAATCGAGTCAGACACTACTGACCCACTAAGCTTAACCTCAGGGTCAATGACCATGAAGGGTACACAGTACATGTGGCTGATGTTTATGGCTCGAGTTTGCTGTGTCAGCCTGCCCACGATGATTAATCGTAAATAACGATGTTATACACTTCATTCACTATACACTATAAATGTCACTGTATAACTGTAATCACACGTGAATATTACTTACACATATATAAATTTCACTGTTAATATATATTTGAAAGCTTTCACTTTATATATAAGTTCCTTTAATATAACAGGTAGATCTATAAGAAACAAACTTTAACACAATCTTGTCTCTTAATTTCTGTCTATAAACATTATAAACACTATGTGTATATATACACTCAGACAAACAACATCACTTGGGTTGTTGTCTTAATCAGCAATTTCTCGAGATTGGAGCAGTGGGTGCAGGGTGTGGGTGAGTCACCCAGCTCCCGTTTTCTTTGGGTGTCCGCTGGGTGAGCGCCCGTTTTCTTTTGGGTGAACGCTGGGTGAGCGCCCGTTTTCTTTTGGGTGAACGCTGGGTGAGCGCCCGTTTTCTTTTGGCTGCCCATTCTCTGTGATTGAGTCTGGAGGGACTCATTTATACTGATTTATATTGTAAAACGCTAGTTTTACAGCTTTTTTCGAAGGACCTTGGCTCATAGGTTATTTGTACACTGTAGTACAACATATTTGGACCACAGTGTGGTCTTTATCTGGTTCGAGCACGACCAAATTCTGTTAAAGATTTTGGCCTTACCTGCTGTGTTTAAATTATAACTATATATAATGAACACTTAGCTGATAAATGACAGCAAATCGTCTACACAGCCGCCCCTGCAGACGAGGTCTAGAAGCTGTCGAAACCATCACAACATTGGGCTGTCAAGAGATACAATTTGTAAGTATAAATTACCCCTAGGGGGTGTTATGTCAGCATATTATGTCAGCATATTTCATTTCACTTGTTTGGACTCAAAAGTCCACACCTTACTGCCGATTATAGGTTGATTACAAACTCCTTGTGACTCAAGAATTGCGCAATCCCCCGATCTACAAGAAATTCGTAACATACCTTGCTCTATGTAACGTGAGCTATGGTGTTCTCAACACCTTCGACAGGTATCGGTGACTTGATAGAAGCTGAAGTGTCCTTGGATGTCCACGTCTTCCATTGTCTAGGAAACGCACACTGGTACACTATGTTCCACAAGATTTGTCTTTATTGTTCACAATGTATCACAAGAGAAGCTGTCTGACTTTTTTGGGTTATCCTAGGTTCTCTACACATATGCTGCTATGTATGATAATTCTATGTAACTGTATTTGTGTATACCTGAATAAACTTACTTACTTACTTACTTACTTATTGTGTTTGAGACACTTTGTTCACACTAACGCACAGATCAGTGTTCTTTGCTAGTTATCCTGGCATCAGTGTCACTCTCACTAGAGTCAAAGATAGTCTCGCCCTAATACACAAAAAAAAAAAAAACGCTGACCTAGTACCTTGCATCCTTGTCACCTCCTCGATGAAGCAAAGCAGAATGTTTGTTTCTTGCTGTCTTAAGCATAGACAACAATGTACACTATCTTTACTATGGTAATAAAGTGGGAGCAGGATTTTCCTTAATTGTCCTGCTAAGTAAGAGATGTACTGTCTCTTATAAAAATACACTTTGCAACACCGCTGCAAGGAGCAGAGGTCACTTGACTACGTGGCATAGCATCTGTGATCAATTACTCACTCTAGCAGTAAACAAGATGCTCGCCCCTTCTGAGAGGGCTTGGCCCCTCAGGGCTGAAAGGGCTGAAAGGGCTGAAGGGGCTGAAAGGGCTGAAGGGGGCTGATACCCCCCTCCTGGAGAAAATTTCTCCACACTGACTGACAGGAATAAAATGCGTTCACTTTCAGGGAATAATACACGTCCACTTTCAGTATACTACACAGAAAATGACCTTATATATGGAGCGTTATTTTATATATAAATTTTTTAATACAATACTCCGTAATAATCGAATCTACCACAGGTTAAGACGCCGTAACTATCAACCTCAGATCCGAGATCCTCAGTGTTCATCAAGATGCAGTTCCTGACGAATCAATCAGTTAATATCATGATTCTCTGTGTGACTGGCTAATGGTTCAAGTCGGACCGAAACGTCGTCATAAGTTTGTTTCCTGTGTGTGGTTATTTATGCAGTGTATATGAAGGTAGAGAAAAGTAAATAAGACAAAATGTGTAAAGCATACGGAGAAAACACTCCAGTGGTATACCTGTGTGAAGAGGGAGGTGAGCACCAGGAGGGAGGTGATGGCCACTGTGATACGGGAGTTGAAGTCATCAGGGTTGAAGAAGAAGGTGGCGTAGGCGATGAAGATGAGAAGGGTGGTGGGGATGTAGAGGGTGAGTAGGTAGAAGTTGTAGCGACGGATGAATTTCACCTCCACTTGCATGCTGGAGAACTCCTGCTCTCCCTTGTGTGTCCTCTCCATGTTCACCTCTCCTGTGGTAGGTTCATCACGCTCAGTTAGTTTGTCATGTCTGCGTCTGCTGCATGTTCACCTCTCCTGTGGTAGGTTCATCACGCTCAGTTAGTTTGTCATGTCTGCGTCTGCTGCATGTTCACCTCTCCTGTGGTAGGTTCATCACGCTCAGTTAGTTTGTCATGTCTGCGTCTGCTGCATGTTCGCCTCTCCTGTGGTAGGTTCATCACACTCAGTTTGTTATGTCTGTGTCTGCTGCATGTTCATCTCTCCTGTGGTAGGTTTTCCACTTTCAGTATGTTAATTAGTCAGGTCTAATGCCTTGGCAAAGAGACAGAGATCCAGTTATAATGGAATCCTTTATCAAGAAAGTTACAAGTATATACAGCTGCTAGTAAGTATGTCGCCCCCGTACATATATCTAAAGTGTCGGCAGAAAACATCACCCATACCCTGTTTAAAAAAAAAAAAGAAAAGAACTTTGAAGGTTAAAAAGTATCAGAAACGTTACTTAACTTTACTTTTAACACACTACCCCCAAAAATACTAAGTTTATTAAACAGGAAATGAAGTAAGCTGTCAGTACATCCATGCGGACAGACATACGAGGAGGAGTGGTCGTTTGCTGACACTTATAAAAATAAGACGAGTGTTAGAGAGATCCTGGAGGAGGGATACACACACAGAGGTGTTAGGCTAGGTAGGATTCTTCAAAAAACAGAACATTTGTTTCCCGACACGGGTTTCAGTCATACGACAACCCTCCACCGGACTTTTTGGTCATCTGCCCGAGGCCTTCCACTGGTTGATCCCTCCACCTCTTTCAAAAATTTATATCTATCTAGAAGGTAGTTACCAAGAGACTTGTTTCTACCAGCATGTATATTCTGAGCTTATTGTAATTTCCATTATAGGGCGCAAAGTATTCTTGTCAGGTGGTGAAAAGGTTACCACGCAGTCTTAATGACCTTAGTGTAGTTGATAGGCTTTAAACCATATTAAATTTATTATTATTATTATTATTATTATTATTATTATTATTATTATTATTATTATTATTATGATAATCAAAAAGAAGCGCTAAGCCACAAGGGCTATACAGCGCTTTTAAACCCTATTAAAGAGCCAACCAAATCTGAATCTCTGGGGATACCTAATAAGAAAGATGAGGGTAGATAGACCCAAATCTCTGGGGATACCTAATGAGAAAGGTGAGGGATACAGAGACCTGAGTCTTTGGGGAAACCTAATTACTTATAAAATTCTTTCACTCATCTCAGTGTAGCACAGAAAAGGTGTAGCACAGAGCAGGTGTAGCATAGGGCAAGTATAGCAAAGAGCAGGTGTAGCATAGAACAAGTGTAGAATAAAGCAGGTATAACATAGAGAAGGTGTACCACAGAACTGGTGTAGCATAGAGTAGGTGTATCACAGAACAGGTGTAGCATAGAGCAAGTGCATCATAGAGCAAGTGTAGCATAGAGCAAATGTAGCATAGAGCAGATGTAGTATAGAAGAGGTGTAGCATAGAGCAGGTGTAGCATAGAATAAGTGTAGCATAGAGCCGGTGTAGTATAGAGCAGGTTTAGCATAGAGCACGTGTAGTAGTTAGCAAGTGTAGCAAGGTGTAGAATATAAGAGGTGTAGCATGCAGCAGGTGTAGTATAGAACAGGTGTAGCATAATACAGGAGTAGCATAGAAAATGTGTAGCATAGAGCAGATATGGCACAGAACAGGTGTAGCATAGAGCAAGGGTAGCATAAAACAGGTGTAGCATAGAGCAGATATGGCACAGAATAGGTGTAGCATACAGCAGGTGTAGCATACAGCAGGCGTAGCATAGAGGTGTAGCATAGAGTAGATACAGCATAGAACAAGTGTAGCATAAAGCAGATGACGTATCGAGCAGATGTAACATAGAAAAGGTGTAGCATAGAGCAGGTGTAGCATAGAAACAGGTGTAGCATAAAGTAAGAAGGTGTCGCATAAAGTAAGTAGGTGTAACAGTCACATAATGAGTAAACTCACCTATTTCGTACTCAATGAGGTACCTGGGACCGACATAGGTGGCGAGGTTGGGTTGCAACACTATGTAAGTAGCCGCAGCAGACACCAGACGGAACTCCAGCAGACACACCTGGCGGAGTCACCAGCAGGGTCATCCTAAGTCTGCCCGAGTCACCTGGGGGGCTACTTAGGTCATGGGCAGACCTAATGAGGTCATGCCGGGAGGCCTAATGGGGTCACGTGAGGCAGTTTATTGTAGTTCGGAGACTCAGAAATTACCTGGTCAAATTCTAGAACTGACTCTGTTATTATTATTAATATTATTTATATTTATATTTTTTTATTAACACATAGGCCTTCTCCCACCAAGGCAGGGTGCCCCGAAAAAGAAAAGCTTTCATCATCATTCACTCCATCATTGTCTTGCCAGAGGTGTGCTTACACTACAGTTATAAAACTGCAACATTAACACCCCTCCTTCAGAGTGCAGACACTGTACTTCCCATCTCCAGGACTCAAGTCCGACCTGCCGGTTTCCCTGAAGCCTTTCATAAATGTTACTTTGCTCACACTCCAACAGCACGTCAAGTCCTAAAACCCATTTGTCTCCTTCGCTCCTATCTAACACGCTCACGCATGCTTGCTGAAAGACCCAGCACCTCGCACACAAAATCTCATTTACTCCCTCCCTCCAACCTTTCCTAGGTCGACCTCTACCCCGCCTTCCCTCCACTACAGATTTATACACTCCCGAAGTCATTCTATTTTGTTCCATTTTCTCTACATGTCTGAACCACCTCAACATCCCGTCCTCAGCCCTCTGGGTAATAGCTTTGGTAATCTCGCACTTCCTCCTAATTTCCAAATTATGAATTCTTTGTACTATATTTACACCACACATTTCCCTCAGACACGACATCTCCACTGCCTCCAGCCTTCTCCTTGTTGCAACATTCGCCTGTCACTCATGCTTCACACTCATATAAGAGAGTTAGTATAACTATATTCTCATACATTCCCGTCTTTGCTTTCATGGACAAAGTTCTTTGTCTCCACAAACTCCTAAGTGCACCACTCATCTTTTTTCCCCTTATCAGTTTTATGATTCACCTCATTTTTCAAAGGTCTCTCTGCTGACACGTCCACTCCTAAATATCTGAATACATTCACCTCCTCCATACTCTCTCCCTCCAATCTTATATCCAATCTTTCGCCACCTAATTTTTTGTTATTATTCTCATCACCTTACTCTTTCCTATATTCACTTTTAATTTTCTTCTTTTACATACCCTACCAATCTCATCCAGCAACCTCTGTCAACTTCTCTTCAGAATCTCCCAAAAGCACCGTGTCATCAGCAAAGAGCGACTGTGACAGCTCCCACTTTTTGTTAGATTCTTTATCTTTTAACCCCAAACCTCTTGCCAATACCCGAGCATTCACTTCTCTTACAACCCCATGTATTATATTGAACAACCATGGTGACATCACACATCCTTGTCTAAGGCCTAGTTTTATTTGGAAATAATCCTCCTCTTTCCTACATGCTCTAACCTGAGCCTCACTATCCTCGTAAAAACTCTTCACTGCTTTCAGTAACCTACCTCCCATTCCATACATTTGCAACATCTGCAAAGTATGGAATGGGAGGTATCCACCATGTCATACGCCTTTTCCAAATTTATAAATGCCACAAAAACCTCTTTACCCTTATCTAAATACTGTTCACCTATATGTTTCACTGTAAACACTTGATCTACACACCCCCTACCCTTCCTAAAGCCTCCTTGTTCATCTGCTATCCTACTCTCCGTCTTACTCTTAATTCTTTCAATAATAACTCTACCATACACTTTACCAGGTATACTCAACAGACTTATTCCCCTATAATTTTTGCACTCTTTTGTCCCCTTTTCCTTTATACAAAGGAACTATGCATGCTCTCTGCCAATCCCTAGGTACTTTACCCTCTTCCATACATTTATTAAATAAAAGCACCAACCTCTTCAAAACTATATTCCCACCTGCTTTTAACATTTCTATCTTTATCCCATCAATCCCAGCTGCTTTACCCCCTTTCATTCTACCCACTGCCTCACGAACTTCCCCCACACTCACAACTGGCTGTTCCTCACTCCTACAAGATGTTATTCCTCCTTGCCCTATACACGAAATCACAGCTTCCCTATCTTCATCAACATTTAACAATTCCTCAAAATATTCCCTCCATCTTCCCGATACCTCAAACTCTCCATTTATTGTTATTAATTATTATTATTATTATTATCATTATTTATTATTATTATTATTATATTCATCAGGAAGTGCAAGACCTGTAGGATTTATTGAGTTCCAGGAGAATGGGAAGTAATAAGATTTGATCCAGGAAGAGGGAAGGATAACTTATATTTCTTGAACCAAGAGCTTTTCATCTGCATCAAGAGTGTGAATAAGAAGATGGGAGCGGAGGATCGAGCCTTCAACCCTCCCCTTCCCTCCTTGCGTCTTAATGACCCATACGGACTTAACACTTCACAGTAAACAATAATGCTGATGTACTAACCTGAGAATCGAACGGGAATCGTATTAAGTCGAAATCGCAACTGTAAGAGGAGGTGTACAGTTGCCTCATCTCCAGGCTGTTCTCGTGCCCCGAGAACACGTTCACTGCCCAGGAAGAACAAAGATAGAACAACAGTCAGTTAGATTACTAGCTTTAATGTCTACTGGTTTCACGTGGGATATAAACACCGCAGTTCACCTGTACACTAGCACTGAACTGGAGACTAAAGTGAATTTTCGGTATATACACACTGAGAGAGACATACTTCTCGGTCTAGAAAACCTGAGATATACTTTTCAGTGTATATAAGTCGAGAGACATGCCGTTTGTGTAAAGTATATTATATTCACTGACTGAGCCATCCTCTGGGTGTAAACAAAACGAGAGAGAGAGAGAGAGAGAGAGAGAGAGAGAGAGAGAGAGAGAGAGAGAGAGAGAGAGAGAGAGAGAGAGAGATTTTTAAGCACAAGAAGAGATCAGATTTTAAGAGTTGGTAATCATCCACTACCTCACTGGCAACTACCTGAACACACTGTTCCTAGCTCCGACTAACCCAACTAAAGTCTCCCTTATTATCAACAAACTAAAAAAACAAGACAGGTGATTTAAATACCTTACCACCCATTATATACAAAAAAGTGTCACAAGTACTATCACCAATCATTGCAACACTCTTTAACAAATCCATTGAATCCTCTACCTTTCCTACAGTTCTCAAAATAGCAAGGGTCACCCCGATCCATAAAGGAGGAGACCACACAGACTTGAATAACTATAGGCCAATATCCAACTTACACCCTCTGGAGTTTACCTGGAGAGAGTTCCGGGGGTCAACGCCCCCGCGGCACGGTCTGTGACCAGGCCTCCTTGTGGATCAGAAAAATTAATCCATAAGCGTATCTATTGCTACCTCATCTCCCACAACATACTCAACCCCTGTCAATTTGGGTTCAGGCCTAATAAAAATACTAATGATGCTATTATCCACATGTTAGAACATATTTATACAGCAATAGAGAAAAAAGAAGTCCCACTGGGGATCTTCATTGACTTACGTAAAGCTTTCGATACAGTTGACCACGACTTGCTCCACATAAAATTGTCACACTATGGTATAAGAGGGCACTCCCTCAACTACCTAAAGTCATACCTCAGCAACAGAAGCCAATATGTGTACACAAATGGGGCAAATTCTTCCGCACAGCCAATTACAATTGGTGTCCCACAGGGAAGTGTCCTAGGCCCTCATCTCTTTCTCATATACTTAAATGACCTACCAAATGCATGGCAACTACTCAAACCCACACTATTTGCAGATGACACTACATACGTCTACTCTCACCCGAGCCCAGTCATGCTAGCCAATACTGTAAATACCGAATTACAGAAAATATCAACCTGGATGAGGGACAACAAACTTACTCTAAACATTGACAAAACCTACTACATTCAGTTTGGTAACAGAGCTGCAGATGTGTCTCTTAACATAATGATAAATGGATCACCTATCACAAAACTCACAGAGGGAAAATTCTTAGGAATCCACCTTGATAATTGACTCAAATTTCAAACACATATACAACAAATTTCCAAGAAAATTTCCAAGACCGTAGGCATACTATCGAAGATACGGTACTATGTTCCACAGTCAGCCCTCCTGGCCCTATATCACTCACTCAATTACCCCTATCTCACCTATGGAATTTGAGCATGGGGATCAACAACAATAAACCATCTCAGACCACTAATCACCCAACAAAAGGCTGCAGTCAGATAAACAAATTCCCACTACAGACAGCACACTCCACCAATATTCAAAACTCTAAACCTACTCACAATACAAAAACATCCATACATATTACTGCACCTACTACATACATAGAACACTTAATTGACATAAACCCTCCCCTCAAACATCTCCTTACCAACCTCAACAGAACACATGACCATAACACAAGGCACAGATCACTCTGATGTTCCTTGTGTCCATCTCACGCTATGCAAAAACTCGATGCACATAAAAGGCCCTAAAATCTGGAATTCATTACCTGTGAATATAAAAGAAACACTGTCTGTTTATAAATTCAAGTCTCTTCTCAAAAATCACTTACTCACCCACAACTAAATAAATACTGAATAATTGCATCTCATAAATTGTATCTCATATATGTATCTCATTATTGTATCTCATAAATGTCAACCTGTGACCCAATCAAACTTTGTTGCTATTTAATTTCATTACCTAACAGATTACTCCAGATTACACAGCAACACAGTAAATGACCATATGACCTGTCTTTGTAATACTCATTTGTACTAAATTGTTATCTGTTTTACAATAATTTTTGTACCACTGAATATATCATTGCTTAGTTAATCTTAAGTTAATTTTAAGCCTGCCCATAATGCTCTGCATACAAGGGGCTTTGGCATGCTGCATTTTAAAAATTGTTTTCCTTGTACTTCTCTGTATCATGTTCAAATAAATAAATAAATAAATAAATAAATAAATAAATCTATCTTACCTTCGTCAGGCAGGTGTCGAGGTCCTGGCCGAGAGGGACCCTCGCGAACACACTCAACCCGAGACCCCAGTTCGTGGTTTGTAAACACGTTTCCCTGGGCGTTGCTGAAGAACACAAGGGGCGTCCAGATATCCTGAACGGACTCCCTCGACAGGAGGTTCAGAGTTCTATCCTTCTTCAGGTTATGGAAGTTGAGACGGATGTCCTTCCAGCGGAGACATAGAAGGAATGTGACAGTAAAAACCAAGTCTTGGGTTGCAATTTTAGGGAAAGCGATGATTTTGATACTGAAAGAGACTTCGAGTGACTGGGACCCGTTCACTGGCGGAGGTGGGATGACGGTGCGGTACCCAAGAGGAATATCCAGTAAGGAGCACTCTGCTTCGTCGCTTTCATCTTTACAGTCAATACGCAGGTCGCAGCGCTTCGTTAGGTCAATGCAGGAGCCGTCGACACAGGTAAACTGCCCCTCGCGGCAGGCAGAGAGTGTCAGGTTTACCACAGTGCCAGGACTCAAGCCACACACGTCCACACCCAGCGTCCAGGGCCGCGTCCCGAATGGGTACATGCCCTCACGCCCTGGAGTCCACCACGCTTTTGCCTCACGATCCTCAGGAGGGAAATATTGACTTATTGCTTATAGATCTAACACTGAAAAATTCTACTTAGCTAGATTCGCTACCGAGTTGTACTGATTAATTTCCGCAAAATACTACAAATCTTTTCTGCAATAATATAGTGATAATGTTGAAACATATAATAATAATAATACTTTTATTGTTATTGGTAGAGTTGTAATTGTTATTTTTACAATTTACAGCTAATACACAAATTAGGAATTAAACCTAAGCAATAATCCAGGAAAAACCGAAAGGAAGTCAGCTTCTTATTTTAAATTTTTGGGTTTCTTGTGAATATTCATAATTTTTCTCTATGCAAATGGAGGATCGAACCTTCAGCCTTCCTTGTGCTGAAGGGTATAACACTTCACAAACTTATTATTATTGTTATAACTATTATGAATATTCATATCTGTTAGGGAGTAAATGACCTTCTCGAGGAGACAGAGCTTTTAATAACTAACAATATATTAGGAGGTACTGTAGGTACTGCACGGATAATGCGTTGATTCAAATACATATACCTTGAGAGACTGGAGATACCAAGTGTTGTTCTCCCAGAAGATGTCTGAGTGGTAGAAGCCTGTGAGAGAGGGGCGGCCGTCGCCAAGTTGACCGCCTAGCAGGTACTGATAGTTGAAAGGTGAGGTATTACATAGGGCGGGGCCTTTCAGGTACATAGTCTCCAGCTGTGTGAACTCACAGGGCGCACAGAAGGAGTAAGACTCGAGACATGCGATGTCGGACCAGAGTGCTGGGAAGTCGCCG
This sequence comes from Cherax quadricarinatus, assembly GCF_038502225.1. Taxonomy (NCBI): domain Eukaryota; kingdom Metazoa; phylum Arthropoda; class Malacostraca; order Decapoda; family Parastacidae; genus Cherax; species Cherax quadricarinatus. Next base: position 32,745,849 of record NC_091294.1, on the reverse strand, counting down.
TAGAGCATCACCAGACAGTTCTCCTGTGTGCCTCCGTTGGGTCCGCCGCCCCTCCAGGGTCCCTCCCACTTGATGGGCAGGCCCGTGCCCAGGTAAGTCCAGAGGCGCTCCTGGGCAGCATCAGCAGCGCCCAGCCACAGGTATGAGGCACCCTCGCCCCCAGAACATCGAGCAGCCACCTTCTGTGTGCTTTCGTACACCCACGAGTTCTCCTGCTGATTGGCTGGTACTAGCACCTGCCCACCCACCACCTACACCAGGAATAACATTATAATGCACACCTATAGCAGCTATGAAACTAAATCAGTAGGTTAACACCAGTAGGTTCTGGTTGCTCAGAACCTACTGGTGTTAACAATTTAATATATTCTGACCACATGGCAGTGCTTCTCCTATGTGCCACTACTTTGTACCAGCTGAGTAACTGTACAACAGCTGACTGGCAGATTTCAATTTTGACAGATGAACATGACAAACAAAAATCACGAAAAACATTCATCCGACCTAAGAGCTCTAGATTATTATATTTCCGTATACCATTAATATAATGATACTTGCATGACACGGAATCTTGGTACAGACCATAACTTATACACCTATAACTCATGCCCAACTTACTGGCAAATCCTATTTCCAATGATGGGCCCCTCCCACTTGGGACACCGTTTCTAACTGCTTCGCCTCACCTCTGGCTCAGTATGTCTCCACTGTCTTGTCTTTGCTTATGGCTAAGGGACTGAGCAATTTCGATCGAGGCCAAGGGACTAAGCACTTATCGAGGCTAAGGGACTAAGCACCTTAAAATTTCCTCTCTGCTTTTATACTGTCTCAAGCATAAAAGTCACCTCTGTATTCGACTGAAAAAAAAAAAGCCTGCTGCACAGGCGATCTTATTCGTCTTCTCTACAGTTCAGCCACATAATATCTGTTAAACCTAATGAATAATATATAGTCTCATTCCCCCCCCCACACTTTATCCGTGTTACATCACCAACAACGACAGAAGAGAAGCTATTGATTTAAATAACTCAGAACACCGTGTCATGTGTTCTGAGTAAAAAGAAAATGTCCTTTGACATTACGAGCCACAAATGGTAGCTTTAAGGAGAGGCCATTGGCATTTACTGTATTGTAATGAACTGTGGACAAACGGCGTGTCGTCTTGGAACCAAGTCACTGTAACATTCACGTCGTTGTTAAAGGCTTCAAGAATGACGAGCTAGTCGATGATTTCCATCAATAACACTGAAGATTTAGATGCAACAAGGAGTCATTCAATGCATAGTTTATTTAATGGAGACAATGAATTCAGCCGACGTAATGTTTGACTAACGTCAAAAACTGACACGTTTCAGAACAAACTTTTGTTGGGATAACGTTCCGCTCTGCATAGAGCGTTATCAAGTCATGACTTGAAAAAGCTCTACCAGATAAAACTTCCTGCAACGTGTATGTGAATATTTAGGAACATGAGAGGAGTAATCAATAGGTTGCGTAATGGGGTTCTAAGCTTATAGACTATATATATATATACGAAAGTCATTAAGTTTGCACGTAATCTGTCCACCACCTGACAAGAATAATTTAATCCCTAAAATAAAGATTAAAGTAAACTCTCAGCAAATATATACTGGGAGATATACACCTCTCGGTGCATATCTATTGGTTAGTTGCTTAATGGGACCTAAAATCTATCGATTACCCCATCGATTACACCATCAGTGTAATCCGTGTTGACAGCGAGAACATCCCTGCTCCAAGTACCGAAACTGGTGCTGATACCGGAGGCTTTGGTAAGTCTAGAGCCAATAGGGATGCAGTTTCTGATTCAGGTCCAGTCACAGGTACCTGTGACGATAGTGAGGGCGACCCTAATGGTTCTAGGGTGGATGTGGATGCTTTAAACATGAAAATTATAACCATACAATCCACAGGATTTTTCTAGTACCAGGAAGCTGAAAAGAATAGCGAGAGAGGTTGAGAATGCATTAATAATAATAATAATAATAATAATAATAATAATAATAATAATAATCTTTATCTCCACAAGTACGTGATACAACTTATACAAACGAAGCTTACATCAATGATACTCTATATTGAAAGTCCCTTGTTAGGATCCATGCTGGACTGGAATCAAAGCCAGTGGCTGGCTCATCACAGCCACAGATATTAAATCCAATCGTCAACCCTACCGCCATAACCACCAGCAATGTATCGTTGTCTGTGTTTGCAAATGTGCAAGGACTCAAACTAAGGAAAAACAATAAAGTACCATTTCTTAGTGGTCTTCTCGGAGAGTCTCACATAAAAGAGTATTTTGATAATGGAATGTGTGGCTTCCAGGGTATGACCTGATAAATTAGTCACAAGTGAAACATCTGCGTATCTTTACTACGTAGACGTTTCGCCAACCAGTGGCTTTATCAGTACAATCAGATTGGATTGGAGAGGTAGAAGATGAGATAATCAGTCTTTCAACCTAGAAGTAGGTGCTCAGTACTGGAGTACTGATGAATCTGAAGAACTGGCAGGAAGAAGTGGGTTTAAATACTGGAGTCTGATGATAGGAAGGCATTGTCACTGGTAGATGAGATTCTCCAGTGGAAGTAGGTCGTGCCCAAGAGTAGGGCTAGGGGTTATATACATACACACACAGATACACACAGTTCCACACAAGAGATAAGTGCAAAAACTGGAGGACCAAGCAGGGATAACAGGGAAGGCACTACAATAGATCAGGGAATACTTGTCAGGAAGACAGCAACGAGTCATGGTACGTAGCGAGGTGTCAGAGTGGGCACCTGTGACTAGCGGGGTCCCACAGGGGTCAGTCCTAAGACCAGTGCTGTTTTTGGTATTTGTGAACGACATGACGGAAGGAATAGACTCCGAGGTGTCCCTGTTTGCAGATGACGTGAAGTTGATGAGAAGAATTCATTCGGACGAAGACCAGGCAGAACTACAAAGGGCTCTGGACAGGCTGCAGACCTGGTCCAGCAATTGGCTCCTGGAGTTCAACCCCACCAAGTGCAAAGCCATGAAGATTGGGGAAGGGCAAAGAAGACCGCAGACGGAGTACAGTCTAGGGGGCCAGAGACTACAAACCTCACTCAAGGAAAAAGATCTTAGGGTGAGTATAACACCAGGCACAGCTCCTGAGGCACACATCAACCAAACAACTGCTGCAGCATATGGGCGCCTAGCAAACCTAAGAATAGCATTCCGACATCTTAATAAGGAATCGTTCAGAACCCTGTACACCGTGTACGTTAGGCCCATATTGGAGTATGCGACACCAGTTTGGAACCAACACCTAGCCAAGCACGTAAGGAAACTAGAGAAAGTTCAAAGGTTTGCAACAAGACTAGTCCCAGGGCTAAGGGGTATGTCCTACGAGAAGAAGTTAAGGAAAATCGACCTGACGACACTGGAGGACAGGAGAGATAGGGGGGACATGATAACGACATATAAAATACTGAGAGGAATTGACAGGGTGGAAAAAGACAGGAAATTCCAGAGATGGGACACAGCAACAAGGGGACACAGTTGGAAGTTGAAGACACAGATGAATCACAGGGATGTTAGGAAGTATTTCTTCAGTCACAGAGTAGTCAGGAAGTGGAACAGCTTGAGAAGCGATGTAGTGAAGGCAGGATTCATACATAGCTTTAGGCAGAGGTATGATAAAGCTCATGGTTCAGGGAGAGTGACCTAGTAGCGACCAGTGAAGAGGCGGGGCCAGGAGCTATGACTCGACCCCTGCAACCACAACTAGGTGAGTACAACAAGGTGAGTACACACACACACACACACATATATATATGCATATATATATATATATATATATATATATATATATATATATATATATATATATATATATATATATATATATATATATATATATATATATATATATATATATATATATATATATATATATATGTATATATTATCACACTGGCCGATTCCCACCAAGGCAGGGTGGCCCGAAAACGAAAAACTTTCACCATCATTCACTCCATCACTGTCTTGCCAGAAGGGTGCTTTACACTACAGTTTTTAAACTGCAACATTAACACCCCTCCTTCAGAGTGCAGGCACTGTACTTCCCATCTCCAGGACTCAAGTCCGGCCTGCCGGTTTCCCTGAACCCCTTCATAAATGTTACTTTGCTCACACTCCAACAGCACGTCAAGTATTAAAAACCATTTGTCTCCATTCACTCCTATCAAACACGCTCACGCATGCCTGCTGGAAGTCCAAGCCCCTCGCACACAAAACCTCCTTTACCCCCTCTCTCCAACCTTTCCTAGGCCGACCCCTACCCCGCCTTCCTTCCACTAAAGACTGATACACTCTTGAAGTCATTCTGTTTCGCTCCATTCTCTCTACATGTCCGAACCACCTCAACAACCCTTCCTCAGCCCTCTGGACAACAGTTTTGGTAATCCCGCACCTCCTCCTAACTTCCAAACTACGAATTCTCTGCATTATATTCACACCACACATTGCCCTCAGACATGACATCTCCACTGCCTCCAGCCTTCTCCTCGCTGCAACATTCATCACTCATGCTTCACACCCATATAAGAGCGTTGGTAAAACTATACTCTCATACATTCCCCTCTTTGCCTCCAAGGACAAAGTTCTTTGTCTCCACAGACTCCTAAGTGCACCACTCACTCTTTTCCCCTCATCAATTCTATGATTCACCTCATCTTTCATAGACCCATCCGCTGACACGTCCACTCCCAAATATCTGAATACATTCACCTCCTCCATACTCTCTCCCTCCAATCTGATATTCAATCTTTCATCACCTAATCTTTTTGTTATCCTCATAACCTTACTCTTTCCTGTATTCACCTTTAATTTTCTTCTTTTGCACAACCTACCAAATTCATCCACCAATCTCTGCAACTTCTCTTCAGAATCTCCCAAGAGCACAGTGTCATCAGCAAAGAGCAGCTGTGACAACTCACACTTTGAGTGTGATTCTTTATCTTTTAACTCCACGCCTCTTGCCAAGACCCTCGCATTTACTTCTCTTACAACCCCATCTATAAATATATTAAACAACCACGGTGACATCACACATCCTTGTCTAAGGCCTACTTTTACTGGGAAATAATTTCCCTCTTTCCTACATACTCTAACTTGAGCCTCACTATCCTCATAAAAACTCTTCACTGCTTTCAGTAACCTACCTCCTACACCATACACTTGCAACATCTGCCACATTGCCCCCCTATCCACCCTGTCATACGCCTTTTCCAAATCCATAAATGCCACAAAGACCTCTTTAGCCTTATCTAAATACTGTTCACTTATATGTTTCACTGTAAACACCTGGTCCACACACCCCCTACCTTTCCTAAAGCCTCCTTGTTCATCTGCTATCCTATTCTCAGTCTTACTTTTAATTCTTTCAATAATATTATAATAATATATATAATAATATATATATAATAATATATATATATATAATATATATATATATATATATATATATATATATATATATATATATATATATATATATATATATATATATTATAGGTAGTAGGTTGGTAGACAGCAACCACCCAGGGGGATACTACCGTCCTGCCAAGTGAGTGTAAAATGAAAGCCTGTAATTGTTTTACATGATGGTAGGATTGCTGATGTCTTTTGTCTGTCTCATAAATATGCAAGATTACAGGTACGTCTTGCTACTTCTACTTACACTTAGGTCACACTACACATACATGTACACGTTTATTTATACACACTCATCTGAGTTTTCTTTGATTTTATCGTAATAGTTCTTGGTCTTATTACTTTTCCTTTTATATCCATGGGGAAGTGGAAAAAGAATCTTTCCTCCGTAAGCCATGCGTGTTGTAAAAGTCAACTAAAATGCCGGGAACAATGGGCTAGTAACCCCTTTTCCTGTAAAGATTACTAAAAAGAATAAGAAGAAGAAAATTGTCAAAGTGGGAAGTCTGAATGTGCGTGGATGTTGTGCAAATGATAAGAAAGAGATGATTGTGGATGTTATGAATGAGAAGAAACTGGATGTCCTGGCTTTAAGTGAAACAAAGCTGAAGGGGGTGGGAGAGTTTCAATGGAGAGGAATAAATGGGATTAGGTCAGGGGTTTCAAATAGAGTTAGAGCTAAAGAAGGAGTAGCAATAATGTTGAAGGATAAGCTATGGCAGGAAAAGAGGGACTACAAATGTATAAATTCAAGGATTATGTGGAGTAAAATAAAGATTGGATGTGAAAAGTGGGTTATAGTAAGCGTGTATGCACCTGGAGAAGAGAGAAGTGTAGAGGAGAGAGAGATTCTGGGAAATGTTGAGTGAATGCGTGGGGAGTTTTGAATCAAGTGTGAGAGTAATGGTGGTTGGGGATTTCAATGCTAAAGTGGGTAAAAATGTTATGGAGGGAGTAGTAGGTAAATTTGGGGTGCCAGGGGTAAATGTAAATGGGGAGCCTTTAATTGAGCTATGTGTAGAAAGAAATTTGGTAATAAGTAACACATATTTTATGAAAAAGAGGATAAATAAATATACAAGGTATGATGTAGCACGTAATGAAAGTAGTTTGTTAGATTATGTATTGGTGGATAAAAGGTTGATGAGTAGGCTCCAGGATGTACATGTTTATAGAGGGGCAACTGATATATCGGATCATTATTTAGTTGTAGCTACAGTTAGAGTAAGAGGTAGATGGGAAAAGAGGAAGGTGGCAACAACAAGTAAGAGGGAGGTGAAAGTGTATAAACTAAGGGAGGAGGAAGTTCGGGCGAGATATAAGCGACTATTGGCAGAAAGGTGGGCTAGTGCAAAGATGAGTAGTGGGGGGGTTGAAGAGGGTTGGAATAGTTTTAAAAATGCAGTATTGGAATGTGGGGCAGAAGTTTGTGGTTATAGGAGGGTGTGGGCAAGAGGAAAGAGGAGTGATTGGTGGAATGATGAAGTAAAGGGTGTGATAAAAGAGAAAAAGGTAGCTTACGAGAGGTTTTTACAAAGCAGAAGTGTTATAAGAAGAGCAGAGTATATGGAGAGTAAAAGAAAGGTGAAGAGAGTGGTGAGAGAGTGCAAAAGGAGAGCAGATGAAAGAGTGGGAGAGGCACTGTCAAGAAATTTTAATGAAAATAAGAAAAAATTTTGGAGTGAGTTAAACAAGTTAAGAAAGCCTAGGGAAAGTATGGATTTGTCAGTTAAAAACAGAGGAGGGGAGTTAGTAGATGGGGAGAGGGAGGTATTAGGTAGATGGCGAGAATATTTTGAGGAACTTTTAAATGTTAAGGAAGAAAGGAAGGCGGTAATTTCATGCACTGGCCAGGGAGGTATACCATCTTTTAGGAGTGAAGAAGAGCAGAATGTAAGTGTGGTGGAGGTACGTGAGGCATTACGTAGAATGAAAGGGGGTAAAGCAGCTGGAACTGATGGGATCATGACAGGAATGTTAAAAGCAGGGGGGGATATAGTGTTGGAGTGGTTGGTACTTTTGTTTAATAAATGCATGAAAGAGGGGAAGGTACCTAGGGATTGGCAGAGAGCATGTATAGTCCCTTTATATAAAGGGAAAGGGGACAAAAGAGATTGTAAAAATTATAGAGGAATAAGTTTACTGAGTATACCAGGAAAAGTATACGGTAGGGTTATAATTGAAAGAATTAGAGGTAAGACAGAATGTAGAATTGCGGACGAGCAAGGAGGCTTCAGAGTGGGTAGGGGATGTGTAGATCAAGTGTTTACATTGAAGCATATATGTGAACAGTATTTAGATAAAGGTAGGGAAGTTTTTATTGCATTTATGGATTTAGAAAAGGCATATGATAGAGTGGATAGAGGAGCAATGTGGCAGATGTTGCAAGTATATGGAATAGGTGGTAAGTTACTAAATGCTGTAAAGAGCTTTTATGAGGATAGTGAGGCTCAGGTTAGGGTGTGTAGAAGAGAGGGAGAATACTTCCCGGTAAAAGTAGGTCTTAGACAGGGATGTGTAATGTCACCATGGTTGTTTAATATATTTATAGATGGGGTTGTAAAAGAAGTAAATGCTAGGGTGTTCGGGAGAGGGGTTGGATTAAATTATGGGGAATCAAATTCAAAATGGGAATTGACACAGTTACTTTTTGCTGATGATACTGTGCTTATGGGAGATTCTAAAGAAAAATTGCAAAGGTTAGTGGATGAGTTTGAGAATGTGTGTAAAGGTAGAAAGTTGAAAGTGAACATAGAAAAGAGTAAGGTGATGAGGGTATCAAATGATTTAGATAAAGAAAAATTGGATATCAAATTGGGGAGGAGGAGTATGGAAGAAGTGAATGTTTTCAGATACTTGGGAGTTGACGTGCCGGCGAATGGATTTATGAAGGATGAGGTTAATCATAGAATTGATGAGGGAAAAAAGGTGAGTGGTGCGTTGAGGTATATGTGGAGTCAAAAAACGTTATCTATGGAGGCAAAGAAGGGAATGTATGAAAGTATAGTAGTACCAACACTCTTATATGGATGTGAAGCTTGGGTGGTAAATGCAGCAGCGAGGAGACGGTTGGAGGCAGTGGAGATGTCCTGTCTAAGGGCAATGTGTGGTGTAAATATTATGCAGAAAATTCGGAGTGTGGAAATTAGGAGAAGGTGTGGAGTTAATAAAAGCATTAGTCAGAGGGCAGAAGAGGGGTTGTTGAGGTGGTTTGGTCATTTAGAGAGAATGGATCAAAGTAGAATGACATGGAAAGCATATAAATCTATAGGGGAAGGAAAGAGGGGTAGGGGTCGTCCTCGAAAGGGTTGGAAAGAAGGGGTAAAGGAGGTTTTGTGGGTGAGGGGCTTGGACTTCCAGCAAGCGTGCATGAGCGTGTTAGATAGGAGTGAATGGAGACGAATGATACTTGGGACCTGACGATCTGTTGGAGTGTGAGCAGGGTAATATTTAGTGAAGGGATTCAGGGAAACCGGTTATTTTCATATAGTCGGACTTGAGTCCTGGAAATGGGAAGTACAATGCCTGCACTTTAAAGGAGTGGATTGGGATATTGGCAGTTTGGAGGGATATGTTGTGTATCTTTATACGTATATGCTTCTAAACTGTTGTATTCTGAGCACCTCTGCAAAAGTAGTGATAATGTGTGAGTGTGGTGAAAGTGTTGAATGATGATGAAAGTATTTTCTTTTTGGGGATTTTCTTTTTTTTTTTTGGGTCACCCTGCCTCGGTGGGAGACGGCCGACTTGTTGAAAATATATATATATATATATATATATATATATATATATATATATATATATATATATATATATATATATATATAATGTCGTGCAGAATATATAAAACTGGTCAATGAGCAAGAACTCATTTAATATTAAGTCCTTTCTAAAATTTTCTCTTATACGTTTAAAGATATATTTTTTTCATTAATGTTAATGTAAAAATTTATAATTTTGCACCAAAAGAATCTTAGAAAACTTACCTAACCTTATTATAACAAGAACAATTTATTTTAGCCTAACCCAACTAAATATATTTTAGATTTGTTTACAATAATTTAATACTAAACAAACACAGTGAAATATATTTTTTTCGTTAGGTTCAGAATGATTTTGGCGAAATTATTGCATACACAAATTTTAACTTGTCCTATATGGCAAGATGAGCGTTGCTATTTAAGCCAAGATCGCAAGTTCTGCCTATTCGGCACGACATATATACATTATATATATATATATAATGTATATATATATATATAATATATATATATATATATATATATATATATATATATATATATATATATATAATTTTATTACAATTATTACAACACCAAGAACAGTAATAATATTGCACATGTGTCTATAATTTCACAAGAGCTCACATTACAAAGGTGTTTGGCCTGGCCGAGGGTGAAGCGATCAGGGAAGACCACCAGATATCTCGAGGTGGCACGACAGAGATCAGATGGTGACATCGTCTCCCAGGTGACCTCTCCATGGATCTTCCAAGACTCAGCTGAAGACGACGACCACGACAACTGGTTACCCGGCCGTTGTTCCTCGCACAACCACACCTGTGGAGTGCATAGGTGTTTCCTAGGTGAAATACGGAAATTATTCCTAAGTCAGTGGAAGTTATTTGCAAGAATATTATTCTCATGTAAATTATCCTAAGGTTGAATAAGCAGTAGAATGAACGGGGAGTCGAACGTGTTCCTGGCATGTAGCAGAACCAGCGGGTCGAATCCTTGTCCATTCTTCTGTTTATTAATTGATATTTGTCCATTACGGCTAATGTTGAGAGTATATCATCAGGTTACTGAGAATTATTCTCACTTGAGCTCTATTATTATTATTATTATTATTATTATTATTATCAAAACTACGCGCTAAACTCGGGCGACTGCGAGCTGTTAATTAAGGGGGGGGGGGAGGGGTAATGAGAAGGATGGGTTTCTTACCTGACGTATGGTGTGGGGGTCGAGGACCCCATCCCAGATGCTGAGTTGAGAGAACATACCAGAGAAGCTCTGGTCTCTCTGGAAACCTCCTCCCAGAAAATCCTGCTCTTGCCCTGCCAATAACATACATTTTTATTTTCAATTATTTACTCATATATTTACGTGAAGCTTGAAAGCCACATGGATCATTCAGAAAAATTAGTGGCAGGTGCTCTATTTACGAGGGGATTTAATGTTTTTCCACTCCCACAGTGGATGTTTCCCACCAAGGTGGGGTGACCTTGAAAATACACTCTTGATCCAAAGAATTGGACCTGCCCTCTTCTTATCTTGGATCAAACTTTCTTCTAAGTAGGCAACACCGATGGTGAAAGTTTACAGCTGGTCAGAAGTTTCTTAAAGTTATCGCACGAAAATCAAAACGGGCGCCTTCCCATCCCAGTAATTCCACAAACCGTTTCTTATGTTACAGTCCGCCATGTTTGAAAATTTGAAGCTGGTCGAATTCCGGATTCTCGAAATACGAAAAACTTGTAGGAAGGACATCAACTGTCCCTTCAATATATGACCAGCTCTACAGCATGCGAATTTTCTATATTGATTCTGTTTTACTTTAAGAAATTGATGTTTCGTATATACGTCCTATGAGCTACCAGACAAGAACAGCTGAGGAATTAGAGTTAGCTTTTAAATTGGCACCTAAACGAGTCAGTAACAATGAAACGCTGTGTTAATGGATACAGACACACCTTCCTTTCTTGAATCTCTCAGCGATCGACACACATCTAGTTGTTTCGTTAGTCGAGAAGCGCTTTACTTATTTACTTACTTACTTACTTACTTTAGGGAACGAGAGACAATCATATTTGTTGAAAGAAAGGACTGTGCAGCTGCAATAATTCTTAGGATCAAAAACTCGTCACTAGCATCAAGGCACCATAGTGAGATGATAATCCCGATTATCAAGGAAAGGACGCAAGGAATTAAATTCCCATTCAGCTTTAAACTTAATGGAAGGGGTAAGATTACTAAGCGTATCACGAAATGGTTGGAATATAATTCCTTGCTTCATTTCCTTGGTGTTCATGTCCACCGCTCATAATCCCGAGTACATAGACTCCATATCTTTCATCCTGCCTCACTCAGAACGATTCTTAGACTTTGGATGGTTGCTAAAGTTAAACTTAACTTAGTACACGAGGGTCATAGAGGTTGCATTTCACCTGTATACTAGCCAAGAATACTTTTATCCCTTATATGAGGATTAAAATAAACTTATCAGACTTCATAATTTTGTAATATTTTAAACTTAAGATTTAATTTAAGTCTGCCCGAAATGCCTAGCCATGCGAGGTGTTCTAGTGGTACACTCTGTAATTATTTTACTACAAGTATTGTTTACAATGTTGTCTAGACACATGAAAGAACATAATGTTTATTTTGACTCTTCGGTTTAGGAAGACTTGTAAGTAAACACTAGGACATACTTTTCAGAAAACTTTTCGGTCCTGGGACCTTGATCACCTCCAGCACAGAGGTTAGGAAGACAGTAGAAATGATCAAGGTCCCAGGACCGAAACGTTTTCTGATAAATATGTCCTAGTGTTTGCTCACATGTCTTTCTAAACCAATTTATTGGTAACTGTTACCAAAGTTTATACCATGACTCTCTTCACCTGACTGGACGGCCATCATGATTAGATCTGCGTCGGTCGCAAAGCGATCCTTGGAAGGTATTCCAGTATTCCAGTCCCCCGCTGTACAGTGTAGCAAAAGTTTCTAACGCAGTTAAATATCAACACTGAAGTTTTTTAAGCTCGTCAGACGAGGCATTCAAAAGTTATCGCTTGGAAGTTAGATAAGATCAGATAAGACTTCGTTCGGATTTTTAACCCCGGAGGGTTAGCTACTCAGTCAGTGCATCATCGAGGACTGTCTAACTTATTTCCATTGGGGTCCTCAATCTTGTCCCTCAGGATGCGACCCACACCAGTCGACTAACACCCAGGTACCTATTTTCTGCTAGGTGAACAGGACAACAGGTGTAAGGAAACGCGTCGAAATGCTTCCGCCCGCCGGGAATCGAACCCGGGCCCTCCCTGTGTGAAGCAAGAGCTCTAGTCACCAGGCCACCCAGAAATACTTCCTAACATCCCTTGGACTCATCTGAGTCTTCAACTTCCCACTGTGACTCCTTGTTTCTGTGTTCCATCTCTGAAACATCCTGTCTTTGTTCACTCTGTCTTTTCCTACGTCCCATTTTCCTTAATAAGAATGGCAAACTGGCGCTTGCACAGTCCAGAACCAACCCATTAAGATACACGAGGTTCGGATTTGTTTTGGTCTGTGTAGGTGCTAATACGCTATTTTGATTAAAGAAACTGCGATATTAGTTTTCATAAATTTGAAAAGCCTCTTCTGTCAGGCTTCAAATCTTCAACGTTAATATTAAACTTCCTTAGAAAATTAGCCGCACTCCATACTATGCCTTTGCGTCCACTGAGGTATAGGGAATTCTTTTGTTTTAATTTGACTCTGTAAGAAACTTATAAGAACACTGCAGCAGGCCTACTGGCCCATGCGAGGCAGGTCCAATTCTCCTACCGGCTTAAGCCAGTGCTTTAACCTAGTCAGGTCAGGTCACGTTCACTTGCGTGCATTGGGGAATGGGAGGCTGTGTGTTTATGGGATCCACAGGGTACCTCTCTCAGATCGTCTGGCGACCAAGACTAGGCTAGATTTTACATGGTGAGCTAGAAAGCCAGCAGAAGGCCTTAGTCATATGACCAGAGGCCCCTGGTTAATGGGTTATAATATGACCAAGACCCGTATCAGGAAACACTTGATCTGTTTCCTCTTAAGCGAGGAGTCATTATAATGAAACTGATGTTTGGGTCTTCTCGTTCACTTGTCGTCTCGCTGCCTCGTCCACCAGAGTCGTCCCGGCTGCCTGGTAATAATATAATAATAATAATGCACATGAAGAGTAAACTGACCTATAATGAAGGCTCCCCCAGCCTGGAGGGGAGAGGAATGGCCAAGGAAGGTGCCACTGGAGCCTAACTGGCCATCCAGGTACATGGCCCAAGAGGAGGTGTTAATTTGGTAGGTGAAGCAGAAATGTGCCCAGGAGCGTAGAGGTGTGGCCAGCTTCATCACTGCCCAGTTTCCTTGGATAGATACCCGGTACCGAGTCTCATGGTGGTCTGAAATATATATATATATATATATATATATATATATATATATATATATATATATATATATATATATATATATATATATATATATATGTGTGTGTGTGTGTGTGTGTATGCGTGTGTGTGTGTGTGTGTGTGTGTGTGTGTGTGTGTGTGTGTGTGTGTGTGTGTGTGTGTGTGTGTGTGTGTGTGTGTGTGTGTGTGTGTGTGTGTGTCGTGCCGAATATGCAAAACTGGTCAATTAGCAAGAACTCATTTAAAATTAAGTCCTTTCTAAAATTTTATATTATACGTTTAAAGATATATTCTTTTCATTAATGCTAATGTAAAAATTTTTAATTTTGCACCAAAAGAATCTTAGAAAACTTACCTAACCTTATTATAACAAGCGCAATTTATTTTAGCCTAACCCAACTAAATATATTTTAGATTTGTTTACAATAATTTAATACTAAGCAAACACAGTGAAATATATTTTTTTCGTTAGGTTCAGAATGGTTTTGGCGAAATTATTGCATACACAAATATTCACTTGTCCTATATGGCAAGATGAGCGTTGCTATTTAAGCCAAGATCGCAAGTTCTACCTATTCGGCACGACACACACACACACACACACACACACACACATATATATATATATATAATATATATATATATATATATATATATATATATATATATATATATATATATATATATATATATATATATATATATATATATATATATGTGTGTGTGTGTGTGTGTGTGTACTCACCTATTTGTGGTTGCAGGGGTCGAGTCTTAGCTCCTGGCCCCGCCTCTTCACCGGTTGCTACTGGGCCCGCTCTCTCCCCGCTCCATGAGCTTTATCAAACCTCGTCTTAAAACTGTGTATGGTTCCTGCCTCCACTACGTCATTTTCTAGGCTATTCCACTGCCTTACAACTCTATGACTGAAGAAATACTTCCTAATATCTCTCTGACTCATTTGTGTCTTCAACTTCCAATTGTGGCCTCTTGTTTCTGTGTCCCCTCCCTGGAACATCCTGTCTTTGTCCACCTTGTCTATTCCACGCAGTATTTTATATGTCGTTATCATGTCTCCCCTGACCCTCCCGTCCTCCAGTGTCGTCAGGCCGATTTCCCTTAATCTTTCTTCATAGGATATTCCCCTTAGCTCTGGAACTAACCTTGTGGCAAACCTTTGTACTTTCTCTAGTTTTTTGACGTGCTTTATCAAGTGCGGGTTCCAAACAGGTGCTGCATACTCCAGTATGGGCCTGACATACACGGTGTACAGTGTCTTGAACGATTCCTTACTAAGGTATCGGAATGCTGTTCTCAGGTTTGCCAGGCGCCCATATGCTGCAGCAGTTATCTGATTGATGTGTGCTTTCGGAGACATGCTCGGTGTTATACTCACCCCAAGATCTTTCTCCTTGAGTGAGGTTTGCAGTCTTTGGCCACCTAGCCTATACTCTGTCTGTGGTCTTCTGTGCCCTTTCCCTATCTTCATGACTTTGCATTTGGCAGGATTAAATTCGAGAAGCCATTTGCTGGACCAGGTGTCCAGTCTGTCCAGGTCTCTTTGAAGTCCTGCCTGGTCCTCATCAGATTTAATTCTCCTCATTAACTTCACATCATCTGCAAACAGGGACACTTCTGAGTCTAACCCTTCCATCATGTCGTTCACATATACCAAAAATAGCACTGGTCCTAGGACCGACCCCTGTGGGACCCCGCTCGTCACAGGTGCCCACTGTGATACATCATTACGTACTATGACTCGTTGTTGCCTCCCTGTCAGGTATTCTCTGATCCATTGCAGTGCCCTTCCTGTTATATGCGCTTGATGTTCTAGCTTCTGCACTAATCTCTTGTGAGGAACTGTGTCAAAGGCCTTCTTGCAGTCCAAGAAGATGCAATCAACCCACCCCTCTCTCTCGTGTCTTACTTCTGTTATTTTATCATAAAACTCCAGAAGGTTTGTGACACAGGACTTGCCTTCCGTGAATCCGTGCTGGTTGGCATTTATACTCTTGTTCCGTTCCAGGTGCTCCACCACTCTCCTCCTGATAATTTTCTCCATAATTTTGCATACTATACACGTCAATGACACAGGTCTATAGTTTAGTGCCTCTTTTCTGTCTCCTTTTTTAAAAATGGGAACCACATTTGCCGTCTTCCATACCTCAGGTAGTTGCCCAGTTTCCAGGGATGTGTTGGAAGATTGTGGTAAGTGGCACGCACAACATATCTTCTCCCTCTCTAAGGACCCACGGGGAGATGTTGTCCGGTCCCATTGCCTTTGAGGTATCGATGTCCCTTAGCAGTTTCTTCACCTCCTCCTCATCTGTATGTATGTCGTCCAACACTTGTTGGTGTATTCCTTGCTGGTGTCCCCATCTGGTCTGTCCCCCCAGAGTCCTTCCTGTCTCTACTGTAAATACTTCCTTAAATCTCGTGTTGAGCTCCTCACATACCTCTTGATCGTTTCTTGTGAGTTCTCCACCTTCTTTCCTCAGCCTTATCACCTGGTCCTTGACTGTTGTCTTCCTCCTAATGTGGCTATACAGCAGTTTCGGGTCAGATTTGACTTTCGATGCTATGTCGTTTTCATACTGTCGCTGGGCCTCCCTCCTTATCTGTGCATACTCGTTTCTGGCTCTTCTACTAATCTCCTTGTTTTCCTGGGTCCTATGCCTCCTGTACCTTTTCCATTCTCTGTTGCACTTAGTTTTTGCCTCCCTACACCTTCGGGTAAACCAAGGACTCGTTTTGGTCTTCCTATTATTTCTGTTTCCCTTGGGAACAAAACTTTCCTCTGCCTCCTTGCACTTTGTTGCCACATATTCCATCATCTCGTTTACTGATTTTCCTACCATTTCTCTGTCCCACTGAACCTCCTTCAGGAAGTTTCTCATACCTGTGTAGTCCCCCCTTTTATAGTTTGGCCTGTCCCCTTCAGTTCCTGTTACCTTCTCCATTTGTAACTCTACTATATAATCAAAACTCAGAACCACGTGATCGCTAGCTCCAAGGGGCCTCTCGTAAGTGATGTCCTCAATGTCTGAACTGCTCAGGGTGAACACAAGATCAAGTCTTGCTGGCTCATCCTCCCCTCTCTCTCTGGTTGTGTCCCTGACATGTTGATGCATGAGGTTTTCAAGTACCACATCCATCATCTTGGCTCTCCATGTGTGTGTGTGTGTGTGTGTGTAAAGGTAGAAAGTTGAAAGTGAACATAGATAAGAGTAAGGTGATGAGGGAATCAAATAATTTAGATAAAGAAAAATTGGATATCACATTGGAGGGAGGGAGTATGGAAGAAGTGAATGTTTTCAGATATTTGGGAGTTGATGTGTCAGCAGATGGGTTTATGAAGAATGAGGTAAACCATAGAATTGATGAAGGAAAAAAGGTGAGTGGTGCGTTGAGGTATATGTGGAGACAAAAAACGTTATCTATGGAGGCAAAGAAGGGAATGTATGAAAGTACAGTAGTACCAACACTCTTATGTGGGTGTGAAGCTTGGGTGGTAAATGCAGTAGCGAGGAGACGGTTGGAGGCAGTGGAGATGTCCTGTCTAAGGGCAATGTGTGGTGTAAATATTATGCAGAAAATTCGAAGTGTGGAAATTAGTAGGTGTGGAGTTAATAAAAGTATTAGTCAGAGGGCTGAAGAGGGGTTGTTAGTAAGTAAGTTTATTCAGGTATACACAAATACAGTTACATAGAATTATGATACTTAGCAGCATATGTGTAGAGAACCTAGGATAACCCAAAAAAGTCAGAGTGACTTATTTCCATTGGGTTGAGGTGGTTTGGTCATTTAGAGAGAATGGATCAAAGTAGAATGACATGGAGAGTATATAAATCTGTAGGGGAAGGAAGGCGGGGTAGGGGTCGTCCTCGAAAAGGTTGGAGGGAGGGGGTAAAGGAGGTTTTGTGGGCGAGGGACTTGGACTTCCAGCAAGCGTGCGTGAGCGTGTTCGATAGGAATGAATGGAGACGAATGGTTTTTGGGACCTGATGAGCTGTTGGAGTGTGAGCAGGGTAATATTTAGTGAAGGGATTCAGGGAAACCGGTTATTTTAATATAACAGGACTTTAGTCCTGGAAATGGGAAGTGCAATGCCTGCACTTTAAAGGAGGGGTTCGGGATATTGGCAGTTAGGAGGGATATGTTGTGTATCTTTATACATACAGTATATGCTTCTAAACTGTTGTGTTCTGAGCACCTCTGCAAAAACAGTGATTATGTGTGAATGAGGTGAAAGTGTTGAATTTATTTACAATTTATTATATACAGTAAATCTGTAGGATGCTACACTTCTATCCATGTACACATACAAGGTCCAGTAAGACCTCCTCTCACCGATCCTTAATCCATTGTCCTCGTCGCTAGAACTGGCGTAGGATATAAGCGTCGACTCCTCCCTAAACCTTAAAAGCATGATCCTGTAGCAGATGGTGAAGGATCCTAGCCTAGGGAAGGGCTTGACCAGCCGGGCGTAACTCTCTGAAGAAGGAGTTCCAGACTTCTGCATCACCAGCACCCGCTCCTTACGGCTCTCTGCACAGAAATATGCTGTTAAACAGATAAGAATTCTTTTTGTTTCGTTTTGCCTTATGATATAACAAAAATTAAATATATTTGTTTACTCTTATGAAATGGACAGCCAGGAGTTATGTTGTCAGTAAGGCACCTCTTGCACTAGCGCGGCCCACCGTCACACCTGACGTACCTGTAATTAATAAGAGGTGAATCAGCCTGCCTGTACATGAACGTTGTTTTGGTTCTGTCTGCATGAAGACTATCAGCTACATCAGGGTCGTAATAAAGTTGGTAGAATTACCGACAATATGTAAAGTAAAAGGACACAAGTGCAACTAATGTGACATTTATTGTGGCAACGTTTCGCTCTCCAGGAGCTTTATCAAGCTCTTACAAACAATACATGGACACAGAGGGTATGTAAAGGCTCAGAGTGAGGTGAATACTAGTGAGGTACCATTTCGATGTTCACTAGTGGTAGTAGTAGTAGTAGTAGTAGTAGTGGTAGTGACAAAAGTAATACAATATGGTAGAGCAATTAATTCGTACATGAGTAAAAGGATATAAAAGCTATTACTTGGGTAACATAAAAATAGGTTGGACAAATATAAACTGGAATGAGGCAGCTTGTTTCAGTGTTCACTCTCTGTGCTTTGTGTAGTATAACAGGAGAGACTATGTGATGGCAGGGTTTACTGTTTTCAGGAGGATTCTTGCTAAGACTTCGGAGATGGTGAAGCTGCCGTTGTTTTGTTTAATTGTATTCGAAACAGCGATCAGTGCTGATTCAAGGCACTTGCGTGTGCGGAAATTATTTTCTTTTATCACTAATTGGGCGTCTCTGAATTTCATAAGATGATTGGTGGAATTTCGGTGTTGTACACAGGCGTTGTTTAAGTTGTCGTTCCTACATGCGTATATGTGTTCATATGTGTACTTTCACAAGCTAACACCAGAGTCGCCATCGCTTCTACCACTTCAATAAAGGATCTAACCAGGACAAAACCCAAGCACCACGAACCAGTCAATGCAGGAGTTTACACTATACCCTGTGGAGGCTGTGACAAGATCTACGTAGGTGAAACAGCAAGAAACCTCGACACCCGCCTCAATGAACACATATACGCATGTAGGAACGACAACTTAAACAACGCCTGTGTACAACACCGAAATTCCACCAATCATCTTATGAAATTTAGAGACGCCCAATTAGTGATAAAAGAAAATAATTTCCGCACACGCAAGTGCCTTGAATCAGCACTGATCGCTGTTTCGAATACAATTAAACAAAACAACGGCAGCTTCACCATCTCCGAAGTCTTAGCAAGAATCCTCCTGAAAACAGTAAACCCTGCCATCACATAGTCTCTCCTGTTATACTACACAAAGCACAGAGAGTGAACACTGAAACAAGCTGCCTCATTCCAGTTTATATTTGTCCATCCTATTTTTATGTTACCCAAGTAATAGCTTTTATATCCTTTTACTCATGTACGAATTAATTGCTCTACCATATTGTATTACTTTTGTCACTACCACTACTACTACTACTACTACTACTACCACTAGTGAACATCGAAATGGTACCTCACTAGTATTCACCTCACTCTGAGCCTTTACATACCCTCTGTGTCCATGTATTGTTTGTAATAGCTTGATAAAGCTCCTGGAGAGCGAAACGTTGCCACAATAAATGTCACATTAGTTGCACTTGTGTCCTTTTACTTTACATCAGGGTCATTAAGGCTTTACGTAACCTGTACACCACCAATGATACTTTAATCCCTGTGATATATTACCAATTGTATATACAATTTTCGGTGTATATACAATTGGTTGTAGATATAGTGTTGTGGAAAATTGCATTTACTTGGATGTATAATTATATACATAACAGTAAATGAACAATGATAACTACTATTTATCAGTTAGACAAGTAGGAATTTGGGACACTTAGGTCGCAAAAAATGTCCCCCTTCGATACCTACCACTGTCATATCCACAAGTTGCTCTGGACCTATTAATTAAATGAAATATACATACACCAGGAATACTGGTAAATATATAAATTTGTGGACTGTATATTAAAAAATGATATATAAATTCACATATACATAACAGAAGGAAAATATATCTTAATATCACTCACCAATTTGACTGGATATTAAGTTGTATCATACTCAGAAAAACCTCACTAACTAAATTTATGAAAACACTGGCCAGAATTATACACAAATCTAGAGAGCTTATCTGAGGTTCCTGGAGCTGTCTTGTCCAGTCGTCTGATATCTCAAGTTATGCAGGAATGCACATCCACCAATTTCGCCTCCTATTTGAGAGGTGTCAGCCCAATTTTAACCTCTAGAGCACGAAAAATTCTTCCCATTCACTCTAACGTTCTGTTCAATTCAAAACCAAGATGGCGAGTCTCCTGCGCAGGCGCAGCTTCCCGTTTTCGATTACATAAATTTTAAATACAATATGGCCATCTATTTACATTTAATAACTACTGTATTTCTGGAAAATATATACAGTATTTTCCAAAAGTGTGGCCCTGCCACTTTTGGTTTTGTTCTAGTAGTGGTGTATGTTGGTCTAGTTTCATTACGGTTCCATCTCCTAACAAGGAACTCAAGCTTAGAAGATCTAAATTATGAATATATTTTTGAAAGGCTGTGGATTTAGAATGAAGCTTAATTTTAGTTAATTTGCAAAGTTTTACTATTATACGGTAAATATTTATCAGTGATTGTTAGTAAGTCATAATACAGTACAAACAATCCTATTATTTTTACTACTACTCCTCTTACATACTACTACTATTACTACCTCAACTACTACAGCAACTGTACCACTGCTGCTACTACTGCTATTATACCTACTGGCGCGACTAGTTCTGCTACTACAAGACCTGCTGCCGCTGCTACTACTATTACAATTACAACTACTACCTGTGTGTTGGCACAGGTAGAGAACTAGGCAAAATGTAAACAGTAGCCTCCACCACCAGGGGTCGTCGCTGAAGTGTTCACGGAGGTCTCTTGTTGTCATGGTACTGATGGACGTTTTGGTGGTGGTGGACGTAGTGGTGGTGTTATAGGCGCTGCTGGCCTTCTGGACGTCCTCTTGCCGTGTTGTCGAAGAAAGTGGTGGTGGTGATGATGTCAAGGATTCCCTGCCCTTGTTTCACCTGTGTCATCACGAGTAGTGTGCTAGGTGCCGAGGCTCATACACAGCCTCCCTGGCTGTGGTTGTGCTGCTGCCCTGCTGACACACAACACCGGTATACTCTAGCTCTAGATGTGTTTACGTAACTTGTTGCTTCTGTTGAGGGATAATAAGAGAGAATATTGAAAATCTTTCTTGTTTAAACCTTCAGCTAACTCTACATCAGCAAATATATTTTTATTTGCAGAAGTAGATTTAGATATCTTTTCATCTCTTTCAATGAAATATTGGTATATGGTGACTCAACATCAGAACTTGTCTAAAAACAAGAGTACGTAAACAAAAGTTAATATTGTATTTGACACATTAATAAAAAAATTGCAACAATATACTTCTTAACAGTTAAAACCTACAGAAGAGGAATTAAAAACTTGGGTAAACTGGAGAAATTAGTATATACTATATCATAGACAGTACTAGGCTTTAAAATGAGCTAAATTTGGATAGCAAATGCTGTCTTAAGCACTGCACAAATATGCTGTATGTTGCAAGGATAAAGTATTGTCCCCCATCTTGTTCGCACCATAAACGACGTAGCGAGGGTTAAAATAAAGACGTGAAAGTTCGTTGATGACAGAAGAAATGAGGCAGAGGAGTGAATTCAGAGGAGGACACCAAACAGCTTGAGAATGATTGACCTAACTAATGTTATGGCCAGAAAAGTGGGAGAGCAGGATCACGGTGGTCAGATGTTAAGTTCTAAAGTTGGAGGAAAGAAAAACAACTGAGTCAGTTATAGACTGAATAATACAGACGCATAATCAAAGTGAATGCGCGAAAGAATTTGGAGATGTGTTTGGGAGTGAAGAACAGATACAAAACTGCACAACCAATTTTTTTGAGACTGTTTCGCCTTTTATGGAAATTTATCATGATTTGATGAAGCTCTACACTGTAAGAAACTGTTGCTGTGGTCCAGGTACTCTGGACCAGCTGCTGTGGTCCAGGTACTCTGGACCAGCTGCTGTGGTCCAGGTACTCTGGACCAGCTGCTGTGGTCCAGGTACTCTGGACCAGCTGCTGTGGTCCAGGTACTCTGGATGAGCTGCTGTGGTTCAGGTACTCTGGACCAGCTGCTGTGGTTCAGGTACTCTGGACCAGCTGCTGTGATCCAGGTACTCTGGACCAGCTGCTGTGGTCCAGGTACTCTGGACCAGCTGCTGTGGTCCAGGTATTCTGGACCAGCTGCCGTGGTTCAGGTACTCTGGACCAGCTGCTGTGGTCCAGTTACTCTGGACCAGCTGCCGTGGTCCTCTAGTCTTACGTTCCAGCCGTGAATTCCTGGTTGGTTCGTTCACTAAAATTTAGAAGTGGGACGTCGCAACATTTTGAAACGTCAGTTATCCTTCTTAAGTAAACAGAATGTGTGACTTTTGTTCTCCACGAAGCGCTAAACCTGCGAGGAATGGTGCAGGGAGTGGCGGAGGCTCGATCCTCCGTCCGCCGAGGATATGTCAGCTTACCTACGGTATCAGGACACTTCATTTCAGTGAGGTATATATTATTAACATATCCGAAAGAAGGGGGATATATTCTATCATAGACTTCTATCATAGACTTCCATCGCTAACTTCTATCATAGACTTCCATCGCTAACTTCTATCATAAACTTCCATCACAAACCTCTAACCTAGACTCAACCATTTTATCTCTGTCACGTAATTTGTGTGAGGGACTGCCTCAGTACCGCCCCAGACTACATTGTAATTCCTGCTTAGTAACCCAGTGATAAATTGACTCTTTATTTTTTGATATCTCTCAGTTCTCATGTGATCAATCATCCTGGCTACTGTCCTTATTTATCACTTGGTTGGCTTATCACGTTTAAAATCTATTGACTACACGAGATTCTTTCTCTAAGGCTGCAATGTCTCTAAGGCTGCAATGTCACTAAGGCTGCAATGTCTCTAAGGCTGTAATGTCTCTAAGGCTGTAATGTCTCTAAGGCTGCAATGTCACTAAGGCTGCAATGTCACTAAGGCTGCAATGTCTCTAAGGCTGTAATGTCTCTAAGGCTGTAATGTCTCTAAGGCTGCAATGTCTCTAAGGCTGCAATGTCTCTAAGGCTGCAATGTCTCTAAGGCTGCAATGTCTCTAAGGCTGCAATGTCTCTAAGGCTGCAATGTCTCTAAGGCTGCAATGTCTCTAAGGCTGCAATGTCTCTAAGGCTGCAATGTCTCTAAGGCTGCAATGTCTCTAA
Source organism: Cherax quadricarinatus (assembly GCF_038502225.1). Lineage (NCBI taxonomy): Eukaryota > Metazoa > Arthropoda > Malacostraca > Decapoda > Parastacidae > Cherax > Cherax quadricarinatus. Next base: position 32,722,228 of record NC_091294.1, on the reverse strand, counting down.
GGCTGCAATGTCTCTAAGGCTGCAATGTCTCTAAGGCTGCAATGTCTCTAAGGCTGCAATGTCTCTAAGGCTGCAATGTCTCTAAGGCTGCAATGTCTCTAAGGCTGCATGTCACCTGTACACCACCAATCAAGGACACAATAATTCTAGAACAGTTTATAATACATTATCAGTGTACATATTCTGAGAAATACACACAGCTCGGTGTATATACACTTGGAGATATACACCTCACGGTTTATATACAGTGAAAGATATATACCTCTTGGTATATATGCACTGAGAGATATACACCTCGGGATATATGCGAGTTTAAACTGTTTCATGCAGCAAGGTGAACAGTGAGGTTGTAGAACTTTCTGGTTAATATTGTTTATCACTGTTTAAAAAGTGACGAATTTAATGTATTGTTCGTTGTTTAAACTGTGATGAGTTTTCTTTTAAGAAGAAGAAATGTGTCCTTTTGCTATTATAATAATAATAATTGTGAATTATTATTATGTAAGCAAATTACCTGCAGGAGGCTTACATGGCATTACCTGAATTATTCCCTGCAAGTAGTTTAGGTGAGGTAAGTGGGGCTTAAGTCACAGTAGGTCGCCGAACTGTAACTCCATCGATACCCACTCCCTACCACTCTCACAAAAAGCTGGACCTGACATTAAATTAATAACAATATTAAAACCAGCTACTCTGATAAATTAAAGTTGTTGGCTGCATATGATTAGGCTTGCTGGGTACACATAAAAAATTCGTATTACCACTTACCACTTAATTACTGTAGATGGATCACACCACAACACCTGCCTGGCACCTAGACCCTACACTGTCCAGCTAGAGATCTAAATGCAAAGACTAATGATGCAGTTCCCTGTGAGTGATGTTCATATCCCTTATCTTCCGCCATCCACACGTAATTCTTGAGGGCCCGCAAAGTTCCTGTCCCAATTCTTAAGCAGGGAAAATTAACCCAGGTTCCTAATTACAAATTCAGGCCGAAACCTCTCAATTTGGCTCGGAAGACGCCAGATTATTAGCAGACTTTCCGCGACAACCAGTGTTCACAAATTGCAAATGGCGTCCTCTATTTTTCTGTCCTTGTTGCCAAATTGCAAGGGTTTTCCACACAATTTTTCCGAATTCTTCAGCAGGAACGTGTCAGCAATTTCTAAATTACGGATTGAGGCCGATATACACTAAATGACTTTCGAGAACGTCTAACTACATTGCACAATTTAGTCAAGTGTTCACACATTAAATTCAACATGGCGTCTTCTCCCCGGCATCACTTCCCCTGCTCTTCTCCATGCCCCCTCACTCGAAATTTCTCGAAGGGTCCAAATAGCATCACATTTTAATACCCAATGATTATATTATTCATTTATATGCTCTACATTTAGTAAATTATGTAAAAAATTTCCATAGTAATAATGATAATAATAATAATAATCAACATCTTAAACAGGCCCAGGAACTTGAACTCAACCAGGTTGAACCTTATGAATATGAGACCAATCAGACGAAGCAAGGTTGGCCATGACTCGAGGCAAGGTCACAAGACATTAATAAACAACGCAGCCACAGGACTCGACTCATGGCATTGCTGTTTTAAAATTAGCACGTTAAAGCTCTGAACACTGTGCTTTGCCGGCTTTAAGGAATTCATCCAACAAGGTTTATTTCTGTATACTAGGGAGGGTAGCATGGGACTACACTGTGACCACAGATGAAGGTTATACGAGAATAGTATTTTATGAGACTAGGCGGCTAAAGCTCTCGCTTCACACACGGAGGACCCGAGTTCGATTCCCGGCGGGATGGAAACATTTCGACGTGTTTCCTTACACCTGTTGTCATGTTCACCTAGCAGCAAGTAAGTACCTGGATGTTAGTCGACTGGTGTGGGTCGCATCCTGGGGGACAAGATTGAGGACCCCAGTGGAAATAAGACAGACATTCCTCGATGACACACTGACTTTCTTGGGTTATCCTAGATGGCTAACCCTCCGGGGTTAAAAATCCGAAGAAAATCTTATCCTATCTTAGGATTTTATGAGACTAGGATTGCTATGGCCGTAGAGTTTCGTACTAATATTCAGTACCTCAGAGAGAAATCCATTTTTTTCCTCGTAACGTTTTTATTTACCACACCGAGGCTGAGTCGTCACACCTGCACCTAGAGAACGACCTTTGTATGTACTGTAGTATATTGAGATGAGTGAAGGAAACGTAGTTTATGTTGCTGCCATAACACGGAAATCAATAAACCAGTTAACTGATCCAGTTAACTGATCCAGTTAACTGATCCAGTTAACTGATCCAGTTAACTGATCCAGTTAACTGATCCAGTTAAATGATCTTCAGGAAATTCATGGCATATTTTTCCCTCTTATTCAAGACGTGCTGGAGCACAGACTTTATAAAATGTATAATTAAAAAAAAATTGAAACAAACATAATTTTGAAATCGTAGTGGAATGCGAATGTGTGGAATGTAAATAGTGGAATTAGTGCGTAGAATTGAGGGGGTATGATAAATTAGACACAAGTGCATCACTTGGGTGTCTTTATTGAGGAAACGTTTCGCCACACAGTGGCTTCATCAGTCTATACAAAGGAGAATGGTGAATAATAGAAGGAGTTTGGGGCAATCAGTCCCTCAGCCATGAGTCGATGTAATCAATCTATCAGTCAAGTGTGATACCACCTACGACAGCTTCACCTCACCTGCCTACACTATGTAAGTCACTTCTTCGCATATATACCGTATTATTTTCAAGACTGATGGACTGACTACATCGACTCAACGCTGAGGGACTCATTACCTCAGATTACTCCTATTCTTCACCATTCTCCTTCACATGGACTGATGAAGCCACTGTGTGGCGAAACGTTTCCTCAGTAAAGATAACCAAGTGTTGAACATTAAAATGGTATAAAATACCGACAGATTGTTTCAGACAACGGAACAATGCTCTTCTCCAGACTGAGGGACTGACCACCTCAAAACTTTAAGGGTGATGGACTGATTACATCGTCTTCAAGTATCTTCTGCTTCTATCAACTTTTCTGTACTCGACTGAAGAAGCCTACTGTGTAGGCGAAACGTTTCGAAATAAAGATACCTAACTGTTGCATATGTGTCTTACCTAACATAACCAAGTGTTGCACATATGTCTAATTTATCAACTTGTCGGTTCTCTGAACCATTTATCTGCATTTTTTAACTTGAAAACAAACTTCCCTGTTGCTCCAGAAAGGTCAGTATGACACCTCAAAATCTTTTAAAGAAAGTCGGTAAAAGGCACCTACTACGCCCATTAAAATTTTATACAAACCATTTGAGAGACATTTCCACTGACGTCAGTATCCTAATACGCTCATGAAAATTGGTAAACTGGTATTTATATAGACCAAAAAAAAAGGCTAATTAGGTTAGGTTAGGTAAGGTTCGTTAGGAAACAGTACAAGTGTTTCCTGACGAGGATCTTAGTCATATGATGACCCGCAGCTAGGGATTTTGGTCATCCGATCGAGGCCTTCCGCTGGCTTACCCTTCCACCCCTTTTAAAAATTACGGTTATGATTATAACCACTTGTTACATTCTCAAGTTACCACACAAAATCCAATGTGCCGTTTCTTTCCTCAATAAACCTAGCAAATTGACCGCAACACACACCTAGCAACACACACCTAGCAACACACACCTAGCAACACACACCTAGCAACACACACCTAGCAACACACACCTAGCAACACACACCTAGCAACACACACACACACACACACACACACACACACACACACACACACACACACACACACACACACACACACACAAGAGTATAAGAGTATGAACGCCAACCAGCAGAGTTTTATGGAAGGCAAATCCTGTGTCACAAACCTTCTGGAGTTTTATGATAAAGTAACATAAGTAAGACACGAGAGAGAGGGGTGGGTTGATTGCATCTTCTTGGACTGCATGAAGGCCTTCGACACAGTTCCTCACAGGAGATTGGTGCAGAAACTAGAGGATCAGGCGCGTGTAACAGGAAGGGCACTGCAATGGATCAGATAATAACTGACAGGGAGGTAACAACGAGTCATGGTACGTGATGAGATATCACAGTGGGCACCTGTGACGAGCGGGCTCCCACAGGGGTCGGTCCAATGACCAGTGGCATTTCTGGTATATGTGAATGACGTGATGGAAGGGTTAGACTCAGAAGTGTCCCTGTTCGCAGATGATGTGAAGTTAATGAGGAGAATTAAATCAGATGACGACCAGGCAGGACTCCAAAGAGACCTGGACAGACTCGACACCTGGTCCAGCAACTGGCTTCTCGAATTTAGCCCCTCTAAATACAAAGTCATGAAAATCGTGGAAGGGTAAAGAAGACCGCAGACGGAGTATAGGTTAGGTGGCCAAAGACTGCAAACCTCGCTCAAGGAGAAAGATCTTGGAGTGAGTATAACACCGAGCACGCCTCCGGAAGCACACATCAACCAGATAACTGCTGCAGCATATGGGCGCCTGGCAAACCTGAGAATAGCGTTCCGATACCTTAGTAAGGAATCGTTTAAGACACTGTACACCGTGTACGTCAGGCCCATACTGGAGTATGCAGCACCTTTTTGGAACCCTCACTTGATCAAGCACGTCAACAAGTTAGAAAAGTGCAAAGGTTTGTGACAAGGTTAGTTCCAGAGCTAAGGGGAATGTCCTACGAAGAAAGGTTGAGGGAAATCGGCCTGACGTCACTGGAGGACAGGAGGGTTAGGGGAGACATGATAACAACATACAAAATACTGCGTGGAATAGACAAGGTGGACAGAGACAGGATGTTCCAGAGAGGGGACACAGAAACAAGGGGCCATAACTGGAAATTGAAGACGCAGATGAGTCAAAGGGATGTTAGGAAGTATTTCTTCAGTCATAGAGTAGTCAGGAAGTGGAATAGCCTAGCAAATGAGGTAGTGGAGGCAGGAACCATACATAGCTTTAAGATGAGGTATGATAAAGCTCATGGAGCAGGGAGAGAGAGAGAGGACCTGGTAGCGATCAGTGAAGAGGCTGGGCCAGGAGCTGAGTCTCGACCCCTGCAACCACAATTAGGCGAGTACACACACACACATACACACACACACACACACACACACACACACACACAGGAGGAAAACAACAGTCAAGGACCAGGTAATCAGGCTAAGGAAGGAAGGAGGAGAGACAACAGGAAATGACCGGGAAGTATGTGAAGAACTCAACAAGAGATTCAAAGAAGTGTTCACAGAGGAGACAGAAGGGACTCCAGAAAGACGGAGAGGTGGGGCACACCACCAAGTGCTGGACACAGTGCACACAACCGAGGAAGAAGTGAAGAGGCTTCTGAGTGAGCTAGATACCTCAAAGGCAATGGGGCCAGATAACATCTCCCCATGGGTATTGAGAGAGGGAGCAGAGGCGCTATGTGTACCCCTAACAACAATATTCAATACATCTATCGAAACAGGGAGATTGCCTGAGGCATGGAAGACAGCAAATGTAGTCCCAATCTTTAAAAAAGGAGACAGACATGAAGCATTAAACTACAGACCAGTGTCACTGACATGTATAGTATGCAAAATCATGGAGAAGATTATCAGGAGAAGAGTGGTGGAACACCTAGAAAGGAATGATCTCATCAACAGCAGCCAGCATGGTTTCAGGGACGGGAAATCCTGTGTCACAAACCTACTGGAGTTCTATGACATGGTGACAGCAGTAAGACAAGAGAGAGAGGGGTGGGTGGATTGCATTTTCTTGGACTGCAAGAAGGCGTTTGACACAGTTCCACACAAGAGATTGGTGCAAAAACTGGAGGACCAAGCAGGGATAACAGGGAAGGCACTACAATGGATCAGGGAATACTTGTCAGGAAGACAGCAGCGAGTCATGGTACGTGGCGAGGTGTCAGAGTGGGCACCTGTGACCAGCGGGGTCCCGCAGGGGTCAGTCCTAGGACCAGTGCTGTTTCTGGTATTTGTGAACGACATGACGGAAGGAATAGACTCTGAGGTGTCCCTGTTTGCAGATGACGTGAAGTTGATGAGAAGAATACACTCGATCGAAGACCAGGCAGAACTACAAAGGGATCTGGACAGGCTGCAGAACTGGTCCAGCAATTGGCTCCTGGAGTTCAATCCCACCAAGTGCAAAGTCATGAAGATTGGGGAAGGGCAAAGAAGGCCGCAGACGGAGTACAGTCTAGGGGGTCAGAGACTACAAACCTCACTCAAGGAAAAAGATCTTGGGGTGAGTATAACACCAGGCACATCTCCTGAAGCGCACATCAACCAAATAACTGCTGCAGCATATGGGCGCCTAGCAAACCTCAGAACAGCATTCCGACATCTTAATAAGGAATCGTTCAGGACCCTGTACACCGTATACGTTAGGCCCATATTGGAGTATGCGGCACCAGTTTGGAACCCACACCTAGCCAAGCACGTAAAGAAACTAGAGAAAGTGCAAAGGTTTGCAACAAGACTAGTCCCAGAGCTAAGAGGTATGTCCTACGAGGAGAGGTTAAGGGAAATCAACCTGACGACACTGGAGGACAGGAGAGATAGGGGGGACATGATAACGACATACAAAATACTGAGAGGAATTGACAAGGTGGACAAAAACAGGATGTTCCAGAGATTGGACACAGTAACAAGGGGACACAGTTGGAAGCTAAAGACACAGATGAATCACAGGGATGTTAGGAAGTATTTCTTCAGCCACAGAGTAGTCAGTAAGTGGAATAGTTTGGGAAGCGATGTAGTGGAGGCAGGATCCATACATAGCTTTAAGCAGAGGTACGATAAAGCTCACGGCTCAGGGAGAGTGACCTAGTAGCGATCAGTGAAGAGGCGGGGCCAGGAGCTCGGACTCGACCCCCGCAACCTCAACTAGGTGAGTACACACACACACACACACACACACACACACACACACACACACACACACACACACACACACACACACACACGAAGCAGGCCAAGTGTCCAAGTGTCTCTCGACAAGTGCCTTTGACGACTAGTAACTACTACTACCTAGCAACACACACCTAGCAACACACACCTAGCAATACAAACCTAGCAACACACACCTAGCAACATACACCTGGCAACACACACACATGGCAACACACACCTGGCAACACACACCTAGCAACACACACCTAGCAACACACACCTAGCAACACACACCTATCAACACACACCTAGCAACACACACCTGGCAACACACACCTGGCAACACACTCCTGGCAACACACACCTGGCAACACACACCTAGCAACACACACCTAGCAACACACACCTAGCAACACACACCTAGCAACACACACCTGGCAACACACACCTAGCAACACACACCTGGCAACACACACCTGGCAACACACACCTGGCAACACACACCTGGCAACACACACCTGGCAACTCACACCTGGCAACACACACCTGGCAACACACACCTGGCAACACACACCTGGCAACACACACCTGGCAACACACACCTGGCAACACACACCTGGCAACACACACCTGGCAACACACACCTGGCAACACACACCTGGCAACACACACCTAGCAACACACACCTGGCAACACACACCTGGCAACACACACCTGGCAACACACACCTGGCAACACACACCTGGCAACACACACCTGGCAACACACACCTGGCAACACACACCTGGCAACACACACCTAGCAACACACACCTAGCAACACACACCTGGCAACACACACCTGGCAACACACACCTGGCAACACACACCTGGCAACACACACCTGGCAACACACACCTGGCAACACACACCTGGCAACACACACCTGGCAACACACACCTAGCAACACACACCTAGCAACACACACCTGGCAACACACACCTGGCAACATACACCTGGCAACCTACACCTGGCAACACACACTGCTGCAGCATATGGGCGCCTAGCAAACCTCAGAACAGCATTCCGACATCTTAATAAGGAATCATTCAGGACCCTGTACACCGTGTACGTTAGGCCCATATTGGAGTATGCGGCACCAGTTTGGAACCCACACCTAGCCAAGCACGTGAAGAAACTAGAGAAAGTGCAAAGGTTTGCAACAAGACTAGTCCCAGAGCTAAGAGGTATGTCCTACGAGGAGAGGTTAAGAGAAATCAACCTGACGACACTGGAGGACAGGAGAGATAGGGGGGACATGATAACGACATACAAAATACTGAGAGGAATTGACAAGGTGGACAAAGACAGGATGTTCCAGAGATTGGACACAGTAACAAGGGGACACAGTTGGAAGCTGAAGACACAGATGAATCACAGGGATGTTAGGAAGTATTTCTTCAGCCACAGAGTAGTCAGTAAGTGGAATAGTTTGGGAAGCGATGTAGTGGAGGCAGGATCCATACATAGCTTTAAGCAGAGGTATGATAAAGCTCACGGCTCAGGGAGAGTGACCTAGTAGCGATCAGTGAAGAGGCGGGGCCAGGAGCTCGGACTCGACCCCCGCAACCTCAACTAGGTGAGTACAACTAGGTGAGTACACACCTGGCAACACACACCTGGCAACACACACCTGGCAACACACACCTGGCAACACACACACACTCATAACAAACTGTCCTGTATGTACGGCACAATAAAAATGGATTTTTTATTTATTAACATTAAACAAAATTGGATACATAAGCAGTGTCCTGCTACCCTATTCTGTATGATAGATAACACCCTGTCCTGTTCCAGGACAAGTGTTGTGAAAATTTATTATTATTATTATTATTATTATTATCTGATCAAATCACCTGCAGGAGGCTTACAGGGTATTACCTGAATTACTACCTGCGGGTAATTTGCGTGAGGTAAGTGGGACTTAGTCACAGTAAGTCAATGAACTGCAACTCCTTCGATGCCCACTTCTTCACCACTCTCACAAAAAGCTAGACCTGTCATTAAATTAATAATTATAATATTAAAACCAGCTACTCTGGTAATTAAAGTTATGTGGACTGTACGTCATTTTGGTGTACTTGCTGGGTACACAAAAATATAACTATTAGTACAATACATATAATACAATAGTGTCATTAAAAATAACTTTATATTAACATTTACATTTAATTACTGTAGATGGATCACACCACAACACCTGTCTAACACCTAGACCCTACACTGGTCAGCTACATATCTAAATACATGAACTAATGGTGTACTTCCCTGTGAGTGATGTTTGCATTTCCCATTTTTTACCATCCACACATAATTCCTGAGGTCTCACAAATTTTCTATCCCAGTTCTTCAAGAGGGGACATTAACACAGGTTCCTATTAAAACTTCAGGCCGAAAACTCTCCAATTTGGCCTTCGAGAATACCCGGTCACATTGCAAAACTCAGTCCAGTGTTCACACATTAAATTCAATATATCGTCTCCCGAGCATCACTCCCCGGCTCTTCCACACCCCTCTTCACTTAAAATTTCTCGATGGGTCAAATCAGCATCACGTTTTATCACACGTTTACTGTATTATTCCAAGTTACACATGCTGAATTTAAGAAAATCCAAAATTTTCCACAAGTGTTTCCTGACGCGGGCCATAGTCATGTGATGACCCACCGTTGGAGTTTTTGGTCATCTGACCAAGACCTTCCGATGGCTTACCCTCCACCTCTTTAAAAATTATGGTCATAATTATAACCAGTTGTTAAGTGGAAGCATAATAATATGACACAGAGAACAATATACACAGGGAAAATATAAGAAACTGGTTCCACCTTTACAACACCTCGATCATTACTTCACTTAGAAAGGAACATCAATGTTAATAATTTGATCAACATGTTAAGACGCAGTAATCGATTATTTTTTAAATATTTTCTTTTTATGTAAATAAAATTTTCACCTGGACAGCTACAAAATTAATTTAAACTTCATTATAGTTAAGTCATTATACTCTTTAACTGAGTCATTCTTAAGTTATCACACGTAACCTCCCTTAATAATAATAATAATAATAATAATAATAATAATAATTATAATAATAATAAACAGTAATAATAATAATAATAATAATAATAATAATAATAATAATAATAATAATAATAATAATAATAATAATAATTATAATAATAATAATAATAATAATAATAATAATAATAATAATTATAATAATAATAAACAGTAATAATAATAATAATAATAATAATAATAATAATAATAATAATAATAATAATAATAATAATAATAATAATAACAATATTAATAAATTTCTTTCTTTTCAGTAGTATACAGGTAATGTGTGTAGGTTACATGTAATAAAATAGTGTTGGTCACTAACGAAAGCCACAAGCACGCAGTGCATTATGGGATACACAAGCGTTGAAAGTTTCAAGCAGGTCAGAAGAATCATTCTCAAGCTATCACTCGGATATCTTAGAGGCAGAAAAATGCGACAGCTACTAAAGATATATCCCCCCTTCAGGGGATACCTAAAACAAGCACTTTTTTGCGTGAATCACATAATTTTGGTTTATGTACTCACCTAGTTTGTTTGCAGGTGTCGATTCATGGCTCCTGGCACACCTCTTATCTGTTAGTGATAGCAGAATTTGGGAGAAAGGACTGTGGAGGTGTGTGTGACTGACACTCCTGTCTGACGTCTGCAGTGTGAAGGTGTGTGACTGACACTCCTGTCTGACGTCTGCAGTGTGAAGGTGTGTGACTGACACTCCTGTCTGACGTCTGCAGTGTGAAGGTGTGTGACTGACACTCCTGTCTGACGTCTGCAGTGTGAAGGTGTGTTACTGACACTCCTGTCTGACGTCTGCAGTGTGAAGGTGTGTCTCTGACACTCCTGTCTGACGTCTGCAGTGTGGAGGTGTGTCCCTGACACTCCTGCTGACGTCTGCAGTGTGGAGGTGTGTCTCTGACACTCCTGTCTGACGTCTGCAGTGTGGAGCAGTGTATCGCTGACACTCCTGTCTGACGTCTGCAGTGTGGAGCAGTGTATCGCTGACACTCCAGCTGACGCCTGCAGTGTGAAGGTGTGTCACTGACACTCCTGTCTGACGTCTGCAGTGTGGAGCAGTGTATCGCTGACACTCCTGCTGACGTCTGACAGCTTCATCTTCAAGGTGACAGTAGGAGTATCCAAGACGCCTGCGTGTACACGTGCTGGAGGTGTGTATATTGCGTGTACACGTGCTGGAGGTGTGTATATTGCGTGTACACGTGCTGGAGGTGTGTATATTGCGTGTACACGTGCTGGAGGTGTGTATATTGCGTGTACACGTGCTGGAGGTGTGTATATTGCGTGTACACGCCCTGGAGATGTGTATATTGCGTGTACACGTGCTGGAGGTGTGTATATTGCGTGTACACGTGCTGGAGGTGTGTATATTGCGTGTACACGTGCTGGAGGTGTGTATATTGCGTGTACACGTGCTGGAGGTGTGTATATTGCGTGTACACGCCCTGGAGATGTGTATATTGCGTGTACACGTGCTGGAGGTGTGTATATTGCGTGTACACGTGCTGGAGGTGTGTATATTGCGTGTACACGTGCTGGAGGTGTGTATATTGCGTGTACATGTGCTGGAGGTGTGTATATTGCGTGTACACGTGCTGGAGGTGTGTATATTGCGTGTACACGTGCTGGAGGTGTGTATATTGCGTGTACACGTGCTGGAGGTGTGTATATTGCGTGTACACGTGCTGGAGGTGTGTATATTGCGTGTACACGTGCTGGAGGTGTGTATATTGCGTGTACACGCCCTGGAGATGTGTATATTGCGTGTACACGTGCTGGAGGTGTGTATATTGCGTGTACACGTGCTGGAGGTGTGTACATTGCGTGTACACGTGCTGGAGGTGTGTACATTGCGTGTACACGTGCTGGAGGTGTGTATATTGCGTGTACACGTGCTGGAGGTGTGTATATTGCGTGTACACGTGCTGGAGGTGTGTACATTGCGTGTACACGTGCTGGAGGTGTGTATATTGCGTGTACACGTGCTGGAGGTGTGTATATTGCGTGTACACGTGCTGGAGGTGTGTATATTGCGTGTACACGTGCTGGAGGTGTGTATATTGCGTGTACACGTGCTGGAGGTGTGTATATTGCGTGTACACGTGCTGGAGGTGTGTATATTGCGTGTACACGTGCTGGAGGTGTGTATATTGCGTGTACACGTGCTGGAGGTGTGTATATTGCGTGTACACGTGCTGGAGGTGTGTATATTGCGTGTACACGCCCTGGAGATGTGTATATTGCGTGTACACGTGCTGGAGGTGTGTATATTGCGTGTACACGTGCTGGAGGTGTGTATATTGCGTGTACACGTGCTGGAGGTGTGTATATTGCGTGTACATGTGCTGGAGGTGTGTATATTGCGTGTACACGTGCTGGAGGTGTGTATATTGCGTGTACACGTGCTGGAGGTGTGTATATTGCGTGTACACGTGCTGGAGGTGTGTATATTGCGTGTACACGTGCTGGAGGTGTGTATATTGCGTGTACACGTGCTGGAGGTGTGTATTTTGCGTGTACACGTGCTGGAGGTGTGTACATTGCGTGTAACGTGCTGGAGGTGTGTACATTGCGTGTACACGCCCTGGAGATGTGTACGTTGCGTGTACACGTGCTGTATGTGTGTACGTTGCGTGTACACGAGCTGGAGGTGTGTACGTTGCGTGTACACGTGTTGGAGGTGTGCATGTTGCGTGTACACGTGTTGGAGGCGTGTACGTTGCGTGTACATGTGCTGGAGGTGTGTACGTTACGTGTACACGTGCTGCGGGTGTGTACGATGTGTTTACACGTGCAAGTGATATGCACGTTGCGTGCATACGTGCTGGAGGCATGAATGTTGCATGTATACGTGTTAGTGTGTGCATGTACATGTGCTGGAGGTGTGCACGTGGTGTGTGCACCTGCTAGGGGTGTGAATGTTGCGTGTACACGTGTGTGTTGTGTGTACTGGCAGTGGAAGTGCGTTTTGTGCACTGGTAGTGGAGGTGTGTGTGTTGTGTGTACTGGTAGTGGAGGTGTGTGTGTTGTGTGTACTGGTAGTGGAAGTGCGTTTGGTGCACTGGAAGTGGAGGTGTGTGTGTTGTGTGTACTGGTAGTGGAGGTGTGTGTGTTGGGTGTACTGGTAGTGGAGGTGTGTGTGTTGTGTGTACTGGTAGTGGAGGTGTGTGTGTTGGGTGTACTGGTAGTGGAGGTGTGTGTGTTGTGTGTACTGGTAGTGGAGGTGTGTGTGTGTTGTGTGTACTGGTAGTGGAGGTGTGTATGTGTTGTGTGTACTGGTAGTGGAGGTGTGTGTTGTGTGTACTGGTAGTGGAGGTGTGTATGTGTTGTGTGTACTGGTAGTGGAGGTGTGTGTGTTGTGTGTACTGGTAGTGGAGGTGTGTGTTGTGTGTACTGGTAGTGGAGGTGTGTATGTGTTGTGTGTACTGGTAGTGGAGGTGTGTGTGTTGTGTGTACTGGTAGTGGAGGTGTGTGTGTTGTGTGTACTGGTAGTGGAGGTGTGTGTGTTGCGTGTATTGGCAGTGGAGGTGCGTATGTGTTGTGCGTACTGGTAATGGAGGTGTGTGTTGCGTGTATCGGTAGTGGAGGTGCGTATGTGTTGTGTGTACTGGTAGTGGAGGTGTGTGTGTTGCGTGTATTGGTAGTGGAGGTGTGTGTGTGTTGTGCGTACTGGTAATGGAGGTGTGTGTTGCGTGTATTGGCAGTGGAGGTGCGTATGTGTTGTGCGTACTGGTAATGGAGGTGTGTGTTGCGTGTATTGGTAGTGGAGGTGCGTATGTGTTGTGTGTACTGGTAGTGGAGGTGTGTGTGTTGCGTGTATTGGTAGTGGAGGTGCGTATGTGTTGTGCGTACTGGTAGTGGGAGGTGTGTGTGTGTGTTGTGTGTACTGGTAGTGGAGGTGTGTGTGTTGTGTGTACTGGTAGTGGAGGAGTGTGTTTTGTGTGTACTGGTAGTGTAGGTGTGTGTTGTGTGTACTGGTAGTGGAGGTGTGTGTGTGTTGTGTGTACTGGTAGTGGAGGTGTGTGTATTGTGTGTACTGTTAGTGGAGGTGTATATGCGCTGTGTGTACTGGTAATGGAGGTGTGTGTGTGTTGTGTGTACTGGTAGTGGATGTGTGTGTGTTGTGTGTACTGGTAGTGGAGGTGTGTGTGTGTTGTGTATACTGGTAGTGAACGTGTGTGTGTGTGTGTGTGTTGTGTGTACTGGTAGTGCAGGTGCGTTGTGTGTACGGTAGTGGAGGTGTGTGTGTGTTGTGTGTACTGGTAGTGGAGGTGTGTGTGTTGTGTATACTGGTAGTGGACGTGTGTGTGTGTATTGTGTGTTCTGGTAGTGGACGTGTTTGTGTGCTGTGTGTATTGTAGTGGAGGTGTGTGTGCTGTGTGTACTGGTAGTGGACGTGTTTGTGTGCTGTGTGTACTGGTAGTGGAGGTGTGTGTGCTGTGTGTACTGGTAGTGGAGGTGTGTGTGTTGTGTGTACTGGTAGTGGAGGTGTGTGTGTGTGTTTTGTATACTGGTAGTGGATATGTGTGTGTGTGTTGTGTGTACTGGCAGTGGATGTGTGTGTGTGTTGTGTGTACTGGTAGTGGATGTGTGTGTGTTGTGTGTACTGATAGTGGATGTGTGTATGTGTGTTGTGTGTACTGGTAGTGGATGTGTGTATGTGTGTTGTGTGTACTGGTAGTGGATGTGTGTGTGTGTGTACTGGTAGTGGAGGTGTGTTGTGTGTACTGGTGGTGGAGGTGTGTGCTGTGTACTGGTGGTGTAGGTGTGTGTTGTGTGTACTGGTGGTGGAGGTGTGTTGTGTGTACTGGTGGTGTGTTGTCTTGGTGTGTGTTGTGTATACTGGTGATGGAGGTGTGTTGTATGTACTGGTGGTGGAGGTGTGTTGTGTGTATTGGTGGTGGAGGTGTGTTGTGTGTACTGGTGGTGGAGGTGTGTTGTGTGTACTGGTGGTGGAGGTGTGTTGTGTGTACTGGTGGTGGAGGTATGTTGTGTGTACTGGTGGTGTGTGTTGCGTGTACTGGTGGTGGTGGTGTGTTGTGTGTACTGGTGGTGGAGGTGTGTTGTGTGTACTGGTGGTGGAGGTGTGTTGTGTGTACTGGTGGTGGAGGTGTGTTGTGTGTACTGGTGGTGGAGGTGTGTTGTGTGTACTGGTGGTGGAGGTGTGTTGTGTGTACTGGTGGTGGAGGTGTGTTGTGTGTACTGGTGGTGGAGGTGTGTTGTGTGTACTGGTGGTGGAGGTGTGTTGTGTGTACTGGTGGTGGTGATGTGTTGTGTACTGGTGGTGGATGTGTTGTGTGTACTGGTGGTGGAAGTGTGTTGTGTGTACTGGTAGTGGAGGTGTGTTGTGTGTACTGGTGGTGGTGGTGTGTTGTGTGTACTGGTGGTGGAGGTGTGTTGTGTGTACTGGTGGTGGTGGTGTGTTGTGTGTACTGGTGGAGGTGGTGTGTTGTGTGTACTGGTGGTGGAGGTGTGTTGTGTGTACTGGTGGTGGTTGTGTGTTGTGTGTATTGGTGGTGGTGGTGTGTTGTGTGTACTGGTGGTGGAGGTGTGTTGTGTGTACTGGTGGTGGAGGTGTGTTGTGTGTACTGGTGGTGGTGGTGGTGTGTTGTGTGTACTGGTGGTGGAGGTGTGTTGTGTTTACTGGTGGTGGAGGTGTGTTGTGTGTACTGGTAGTGGAGGTGTGTTGTGTGTACTGGTGGTGGAGGTGTGTTGTGTGTACTGGTGGTGGAGGTGTGTTGTGTGTATTGGTGGTGGTGGTGTGTTGTGTGTACTGGTGGAGGTGGTGTGTTGTGTGTACTGGTGGTGGAGGTGTGTTGTGTTTACTGGTGGTGGAGGTGTGTTGTGTGTACTGGTGGTGGAGGTGTGTTGTGTGTACTGGTGGTGGTGGTGTGTTGTGTGTACTGGTGGAGGTGGTGTGTTGTGTGTACTGGTGGTGGAGGTGTGTTGTGTGTACTGGTGGTGGAGGTGTGTTGTGTGTACTGGTGGTGGAGGTTTGTTGTGTGTACTGGTGGTGGAGGTGTGTTGTGTGTACTGGTGGTGGTGGTGTGTTGTGTGTACTGGTGGTGGAGGTGTGTTGTGTGTACTGGTGGTGGAGGTGTGTCGTGTATACTGGTGGTGGAGGTGTGTTGTGTGTACTGGTGGTGGTGGTGTGTTGTGTGTACTGGTGGAGGTGGTGTGTTGTGTGTACTGGTGGTGGAGGTGTGTTGTGTGTACTAGTGGTGGAGGTGTGTTGTGTGTACTGGTGGTGGAGGTGTGTTGTGTGTACTAGTGGTGGAGGTGTGTTGTGTGTAATGTCCTGCGGATGTTAGTTGTTGTATTCTCTACACAGTTCTATCTCATAAGAATCAGAATGTCTTTCATTTAAGTCAACCCATCATGTTGTTGCCTCCAGAAAGTTTTCGAAGATAGTTGATGACTTTCTCGTCTCAGTTGAGCTTGCAGGATTGCCTCACGTCTATTACTGACATTCAAACTATGGTTTAATCACAACAGAAACTTAATAATAGTGGTGCGTGATCCGAAATCTCGTTTTAAATCGTCCTCTCCCATGCTTGTGTTGTGTCTAAAGTGTTCCAGACACTGTGTCATGACTTTATTGTATTGAAGCCTCGAGAAGCCTCCGTCTCTCAGTATAATAATAAGCGGATGTTATGAACGGTTTACAAAACCGACGAGTTAATAAAATTTAGACACCCGAGAAAGAAGAAATACTTTTATCATCATTCACTCAATCACTGTAGTGCAGGCACGCCTCTTCACGCCTCTTCCAAATCACTAGTTCTTCCACTAGTGGCTTGTGTCCGCTAGTTAGTGTCAAGCACTGCTCTGCCTCCTCATCTGTTAGCGCCATATAAGCTCCGTCTCCGCGAATATGCTGGAATTATTTAAGAATAGAATCGTTTATAATAATAATCATAATGCTTAAAGAAGTGGAACGATAAGCCAGCGATAGGCTTCGGTCACATGGCGAAATCTCTAGCTGCGGGTTATTATATGAGTAAGACCGAGTAAAGAAACTCTAATCCTGTTTCCTGACAAACATTATACACATGCAACATGCTGCACTTTTGTCCAGACTGAGGGACTGATTACCTCATTTTCCACCTTTCTCTGCGATGGACAGAAGAAGTCACTGTGTGGTGAAACTTTTACCCAATAAAGATATCGAAATGTTGCACAAGTGTCCCATTTATCAGAATGCTAAGCTTTTATGATATACTCCCATCTGTATGATTAGTATACTTTGTGTGAAGCATTAAACCAGTATGTGTCACGAGGCAGATACGCTAAATGTACTAATTTTATAATCTGGTCTGCTAGTTAATAAGGTTTAAGACCTGTTGACTACACGAGGGTCATTAAGGCTGCTGGTAAATATTTCACCACCAGACAACAATAATAAGACACATGTACACCAGTTAGGTATCTTTAAAGGTACCTAGCTGCTGCACATGTGTCTTATTCATCAACTTGTCGGTATTTCATACCACTTTCAACTAGAATAATTTAATTCCTGAAGTGTAGATTATGGTCGATTATTTACACGCTGAGACAAATACATCTCTCGGAGTACACTGTATATTCCGTGGGTTTTATACCTGGAGTTTACCTGGAGAGGGTTTTGGGGGTCAACGCCCCCGCGGCTCGGTCTGAGACCAGGTCTCATGGTGGATCAGGGTCTGATCAACCAGGCTGTTGCTGCCGGCCGCACGCAAACTGACGTACGAACCACAGCCTGGCTGGTCAGGTACTGACGCTAGGTACCTGTCCAGTACCTTCTTGAAGACAGCCAGAGGTCTATTGGTAATCCCCCTTATGTGTGCTTTATAGATTGAAGATATAATTTTTTTTACACATGACCTGCCCAGCGTGGCACCTCGACATTGTGAAATTTTATGCACGAGTTTTCCATCGTCTTGTTTTTTTTTTTTTTAATTTTTAATATTTTCTTAATTTTCTGATTGTTTAAAGCGTTTTTAACTGTTGTATTTTTTTTTTTTAAAAAGGTTTTGGATGAAATGGTGTAAAGGAAACAGTATGAAGACAGAGGAGCCATTTGCGAATGTAGGAACAATGTTTCGCTGTGTGTGGAGCTCTATCAAGCTCTACCAAAGCTCTATACACAGCGGAACGCTGATCCGGTTAAAGCTTATTGTGCAATTTGCGTGTTGGTCTTCCATGTTGGCTCTGATAAGCTACACTGTGTATACTAGAGTCTGAGGTCTCCTGTAGCTCGGATGGCAGCGCACACGGCTCACACATTGAGTGTCCGTGGTTCGATATCCGGTACGGGTAAAAACACTGGGGCGTGTTTCTTTAAGACACCTGCTGTCCCTGTTCACCTAGCAGTAAAGTGTTAGTCGACTGGTTTGGGTCGCATCCTGGGGACAAAATTAACCTAAGTTGCGCGAAATACTTTCTATATAGTATGTTCGTCGATGTACTCACCTAATTGTGGTTGCAGGGGTCGAGACTCAGCTCCTGGCCCCGCCTCTTCACCGACCGCTACTAGGTCTTCTCTCCCCCTGCTCCATGAGCTTTAACATACCTCGTCTTGAAACTATGTACAGTTCCTGCCTCCACTACATCGCTTGCCAGACTATTCCACTTCCTAACTACTCTATGACTGAAGAAATACTTCCTAACATCCCCTTGACTCATCTGAGTCTTCAACTTCCATCTGTGACTCCTTGTTTCTGTGTCCCATCTCTGGAACATCCTGTCTCTGTCCACCTTGTCTATTCCGCGCAGTATTTTGTATGTCGTTATCATGTCTCCCCTGACCCTCCTGTCCTCCAGTGTTGTCAGACCGATTTCCCTTAACCTTTCTTCATAGAACAATCCCCGTAGTTCTGGAACTAGCCTTGTTGCAAACCTTTGCACTTTCTCTAATTTCTTGACGTGTTTGACCAGGTGTGGGTTCCAAACTGGTGCTGCGTACTCCAGTATGGGCCTGACGTACACAGTGTATAAAGTCTTGAACGATTCCTTACTGAGGTGCCGAAACGCTATTCTCAGGTTTGCCAAGCGCCCATATGCCGCAGCAGTTATCTGGTTAATGTGTGCTTCCGGCGATGTACTTGGTATTATGAACATCAAAATGGTATACAATACCGACAGGTTGTTAGGTAAGACACATATGCAACAGTTAGACAACTTTATTCCGAAACGTTTCGCCTACACAGTAGGCTTCTTCAGTCGAATACAGAAAGTAGGCAAGAACAGTAGAGAAGTGAAGACGATGTAATCAGTCCATCACCCTTAAAGTCGTAGAATTTGAGGTTGTCAGTCCCTCGGCCTGGAGAAGTTCAGTTCCATAGTCAGGAACTATCTGAAGATCAAGCGACAGTGCGGAGACTTAAATACTGTCGGAAGGAGAGGTGCAGAGTAGTAGTAGTAGTAGTAGTAATAGTAGTAGTAGTGATAATGTAGCCACTTCACTTCTCTACTGTTCCTGCCTACTTTCTGTATTCGACTGAAGAAGCCTACTGTGTAGGCGAAACGTTTCGGAATAAAGTTGTCTAACTGTTGCATATGTGTCTTACCTAACAACTTGGTATTATACTCACTCCTAGGTCTTTCTCCTTGAGTGAGGTTTGCAGCCTTTGGCCTCCTAGCCTATACTCTGTCTGCGGTCTTCTTTGCCCTCCTCCGATCTTCATGATTTTGCATTTGGCGGGGTTAAATTCTAGGAGCCAGTTTCTGGACCACACATCCAGCCTGTCCAGGTCTCTTTGTAGACCTGTCTGGTCCGCGTCTGATTTAATTCTCCTCATTAACTTCACGTCATCTGCAAACAGGGACACTTCTGAGTCTATCCTTTCCATCATGTCGTTCACATATACCAAGAATAGCACTGATCCCAGGACTGACCCCTGTGGGACCCCGCTCGTCACTGGCGCCCACTGTGATACCTCATCACGGACCATGACTCGCTGTTGCCTCCCTGTTAGGTATTCTCTGATCCATTGCAGTGCCCTTCCTGTCATATGTGCCTGTTCCTTTAGTTTCTGTACTAATCTCTTGTGAGGAACTGTGTCGAAGGCCTTCTTGCAGTCCAAGAAAATGCAATCAACCCACCCCTCCCTCTCATTTCTTACTTCAGTTACCTTGTCATAAAACTCTAGTAGGTTTGTGACACGGGATTTACCTTCCATGAATCTGTGCTGGCTGTCGTTTATAATATTGTTCCGCTCAAGGTGCTCCACCATTCTCCTCCTGATAATCTTTTCCAAGACTTTGCATATTATTATTATTATTATTATAATCAAGGGGGAAGCGCTAAACCCGGAGGATTATATAGCGCCTGGGGGGGGGATGTGGAAGGCATTCAGGCTTAATTCGGGGAACTGGAGCACAGATCCAATTCCCTAAATCAAGAGCCCCTCACCAACATCAAGGAACCTTCCTTGAGGGGACCTAGATCAAGAGCCCCTCACCAACATCAAGGAACCTTCCTTGAGGGGACCTAGATCAAGAGCCCCTCACCAACATCAAGGAACCTTCCTTGAGGGGAAGACTTTTCATAGTATATATGTCAGTGACACTGGTCTATAATTTAGTGCTTCATTTCTGTCTCCCTTCTTAAAGATGGGGGCTACATTTGCCTTCTTCCATACTTCAGGTAGTTGCCCAGTTTCAAGGGAAGTGTTGAAGATTTTGGTTAGTGGCACACGTAGTGTCCCTGCTCCCTCTCTAAGAACCCATGGAGAGATGTTGTCCGGTCCCACCACCTTTGAGGTATCAAGGTCACTTAGGAGGTTCTCCACCTCCTCAGTTGTGTGTAATTCATCCAACACTTGTTGGTATATCCCTTGTTGCTGTACCCCGCTGTTCTGTCTTCCCGTTGTCCCTTCAGCCTCCAATGTAAATACTTCCTGAAATCTCATGTTGAGCTCCTCACATACCTCCTGGTCATTTCTTGTGAGCTCCCTACCTTCCTTCCTCAGCCTGATTACCTGGTCCTTGAATGTTGTCTTCCTCCTGATGTGGCTGTAGAGTAGTTTCGGATCAGACTTGACTTTCGATGCTATGTCATTTTCATACTGCCGCTGCGCCTCACTCCTTATCTGTGCATACTCGTTTCTGGCTCGTCGACTAATCTCTTTATTCTCCTGAGTCCTTTGCCTTCTGTACTTTTTCCATTCTCTAGAGCACTTAGTTTTTGCCTCCCTGCACCTTCGGGTAAACCAAGTTCTTGTTCTGTCCTTCCCATTATTCCTGTTACCCTTGGGAACAAACCTTTCCTCTACCTCCTTGTATTTTGTTGTTACAAAGTCTATCATTTCGTTTACTGATTTTCCTACCAACTCCTGTTCCCACTGAACCTCCTGCAGGAAGATCCTCATTCCTGTGTAATCCCTCCTTTTATAGTTTAGCTTTTTCCTTTATACTCCTGTTACCCTCTCCACTTTTAGCTCCACGATGTATTCAAAGCTCATAACTACTAGCTCCAAGGGGCCTTTCATATGTGATGTGCTCAATGTCTGAGCTACTCAGGGTGAACATGAGGTCCAGTCTTGCTGGTTCATCCTCCCCTCTCTCTCTGGTAGTATCCCTAACATGTTGGTGCATGAGATTTGCCAGCACCACATCCATCATCTTGACTCTCCATGTTTTGGGACCCCCATGTGGCTCCAGGTTTTCCCAATCAATCTCCATGTGATTGAAGTCGCCCATGACCAGTAACTTCGCTCTGCTTGAGTGAGCCCTTCTTGCCACCTCAGCTAGTGTCCACTATTGGTCTGTTGCACTCATCATATTCCTCTCTTGGCCTCCTGCAGTTCTGTGGTGGGTAATACATCACTGCAATGACTACCTTGTGTTCCCCTGATTGAACTGTACCTACTATGTAATCCATTTTTCCAATCTCGTCCATATCTTCCATTTCTTGATAACCCCACCGGTTTTTTATTAGTAGTGCAACCCCTCCTCCCCTCCTGTTCCTTTTATCCTTCCTCAGGATCTGATATCCGGGTGGGAAGATTGCATCTGTTATTATCCCAGTGAATTTTGTTTCTGTAACCACTACGATGTCTGGGGACATCTCCTTGATTCTTTCATGCCACTCCTCACATTTATTCATTATTCCATCTGTGTAAACTGCATAATGCGCTTATAGAAATAAAAATTATTATGATTGATACATAAACTAAATAATGTAAATCTTAATATTACTGATTGCGAAAAGGATTTGGGAGTTCTGGTTAGCAGTAATCTAAAACCAGGACAACAGTGCATAAGTGTTCACAATAATGCGAGCAGAATCCTTGGCTTTATATCAAGAAGCATAAATAATAGGAGTCCTCAGGTTGTTCTTCAACTCTGTATATCCTTGGTTAGGCCTCATTTAGATTATGCTGCACAGTTCTGGTCACCGTATTACAGAATGGATATAAATGCACTGGAAAACGTACAGAGGAGGATGACAAAGTTGATCCCATGTATCAGAAATCTTCCCTATGAGGATAGACTGAGGGCCCTGAATCTGCCCTCTCTCGAAAGGCGTTGAATTAGGGAGGATATGACTAAGGTGTATAAATGGAAAACAGGAATAAATAAAGGGAATATAAATAGTGTTTTAAAAATATCTAGCAAGACAGGACTTGCAGCAATTGTTTTAAGTTGGAAAAATTCGGATTTAGGAAGGATATAGGAAAGCACTGGTTTGGATGAGTGGAACAAACCCCCGAGTACCGTCATAGAAGCTAAAATGTTGTGTTGTTTTAAAAATAGGTTAGATAAATACATGAGTTGGTGTGGGCGGGTGTGAATTGGACCTGACTAGCTTGTGCTAGTATGATGTCATGCTCCTTCCTTAAGTGGATATGACCTAACCTGACTAGGTTGGGTCATTGGCTTAAGCCTATAGGAGACTTGGACCTGCCTCGCATGGGCCAGTAGGCCTGTTGCAGTGTTCCTTCTTTCTTATGTTCTTATGTTCTTATTATCGTTTAGGCGTCTCTGAAGCCAGAAGTAAAAGTGTGAAGTCTTTCGATTCTTGGGTCATATATTTTATCATTGGTATTTCCGGTTTCTCTGTCTAATTAGGCACGCCAGGGTAAGGTATCCAGTTACGGTATGGCATTTCTAACAGGTACAAACACCAGGAAACAAATAATGCTGCACCGTACAGTACTGCCATCAACACTGTGCCAGGCAGTGCTGCAGGATGCGAGTTAGAGGTGCTGGTAGCTGGTGTGCTCAGCTACTCAGCAGTCCCGGGCTCAACTGCTTCTGGGAAACAGCTGTATACAGGAACCTGAATAGAAATAAGTCACTTCGACCTTTTTTTTTTTTTACGTTATCCTAGACAATCTAGGCATATGCTGCTATGTATGATAATTTATGTAACTGTATTTATGTGTACCTGTACCTGAATAAACGTACTTACCTACTTACCTATTGGATGAAACGTTGGATGAAACGTTTCGTTCATGGGACCTTGATCACTTTAAATGTGACCGAGGCCAGAGGGCCATCAGGTGTCCCTTCATCCATATTACTGATATCGGTTTAACTTCTCTTTTCATAGGTTCATTATATTTCGAGTGAGTAAGTTTTATGTAGGGCTGTGTCTCGTGCCTGGTGTCTCGTGCCTCATGTCTCGTGCCTGGTGTCTCGTGCCTGGTGTCTCGTGCCTGGTGTCTCGTGCCTGGTGTCTCGTGCCTCGTGCCTCGTGTCTCGTGCCTCGTGTCTCGTGCCTCGTGTCTCGTGTCTCGTGCCTCGTGTCTCGTGTCTCGTGTCTCGTGCCTCGTGTCTCGTGTCTCGTGTCTCGTGCCTCGTGTCTCGTGTCTCGTGCCTCGTGCCTCCTGTCTCGTGCCTCCTGTCTCGTGTCTCGTGCCTCGTGTCTCGTGTCTCGTGTCTCGTGCCTCGTGTCTCGTGCCTCGTGTCTCGTGCCTCGTGCCTCGTGTCTCGTGTCTCGTGTCTCGTGCCTCGTGTCTCGTGTCTCGTGTCTCGTGTCTCGTGTCTCGTGTCTCGTGCCTCGTGTCTCGTGTCTCGTGTCTCGTGTCTCGTGTCTCGTGCCTCGTGTCTCGTGCCTCGTGTCTCGTGCCTCGTGTCTCGTGCCTCGTGTCTCGTGCCTCGTGTCTCGTGCCTCGTGTCTCGTGCCTCGTGTCTCGTGCCTCGTGCCTCGTGTCTCGTGTCTCGTGCCTCGTGTCTCGTGTCTCGTGCCTCCTGTCTCGTGCCTCCTGTCTCGTGTCTCGTGTCTCGTGTCTCGTGAATCGTGTCTCGTGCCTCGTGTCTCGTGCCTCGTGCCTCGTGCCTCGTGTCTCGTGTCTCGTGTCTCGTGCCTCGTGTCGGCTCAGACTGCCTGTGTCTGTGCCCGTGCCCCTGCATCAGTTCCGTGCACGCCTGAGTCTCGCCTGTGCCTCGCCTCAGGTCTCAAGCTGAAACTAAAGCCTCGTGTCTCGTGGCTCTCAGCCTCAGGCCTGTGCCCTGTGTCTCGTGCCTGTGTTCAGTCTGGGGACCCTGTGCTCAGGCCTGCAGGCGGGCCCAGCCTGGCAGGTCTCAGCCCGTGTCTCAGCCTCGTCTCAGCCCTGTGTCTCGTGGCCCGTGGCTCATGTCTGTGTGCCTGTGTCTCGTGCCCGTGGTTCGTGCCTCGTGTCTGTAACCGTCTGTGCCTGTGTCTCTGTGCTCGCCTGTGCTCGTGTCCTCGTGTCTCAGCCTGCATCTCAGGTCCGTGTCCAGCCTCGTCTCGTGGTCTGTGCCTGTGTCTCGTGTCTCAGCCTCGTGTCTCGTGCCTGTGTTCTGTGTGTCTCTGTGCCTCTTCAGGGTCTCTGCAGTTCTGCCCGTGTCTCGTGGCCAGCCTCCTGTCCTGTGCCCCTGTCTCGTGTCCTCTGTGCTCAGGTTCCGTGCCCTGTGTCTCGTGCCCCGGTGTCTCAGCCCTCAGTCCTTCTGTGCCCTGGGGTGTCCGTGTCTCAGCCCGTGCCTCGTGTCTCAGCCTGTGTCTCGTGCCCTCAGGCCCTGTGCCTCGTGTCCCGTGCCCGTGTCTCGCGCTCGTGTCTCAGCCCGTGAACCAGCCTCGCATCCAGCCCGTGTCTCGTAACTTCAGCCTCGGTCTCGTGTCCGGGTCCTCTGTGTCTCGTGTCCGTGCTCCTGTCCTCTGCACGCCCTGTCCTCAGGCCTCCTGTCCTCGTGTCTCGTGTCTCGCAAGTCCGTGCCCGTGTCCGTGCTCCTGTGTCTCGTGGCCCTGTGTCTCAGCCCTGTGTCTCGCGCACGGTGGCTCGCGGGTCTCGTGCCTGTGCTCTCGTGTGTCTCGTGCCCCTCGTGTCCTCAGCCTGTGGCCTCTGTGCCGCTCTCGGGTCCGTGGCCCTGTGTCTCGTGCCTAGACTGTGTCCTGTGCCTGTGTCTCAGCCTTCGTGTCTGTGCTCAGTCTCAAAGCCTAGCACCTCGTGTGTCTCTGTGCCTCAAAGTCTCAGCCCTGTGTCTCAGCCCCGTGTCCAGCCTTCAAAGTCTCGTGGCCTCGGTGTCTCGTGCCTCAGTTCTGCACCTGTGCCTCGTGTCTCGTGTCTCGTGAGCTCGTGTCTCGTGTCTAGTGTTCTCGTGTCTCAAAGCCAGGTCTGTGCCCGTGTCCAGGCCTCGTGTCTCGTGCTGCCTAGTACCTGTGTCTCGTGCCTGTGTCTCAGGCTGTGTTCAGGCCCTGGGGGTTCAGCCTGTGTCTCGTGCCTGTGTTCTCGTGGCTCAGCCCTGTGCACTAGCCTGTGTCTGTCTCAGCTCGTGTCCTGCACCTCAGCCTGTGTCCGTGTCTCTGCAACTGCGCCTAGTACTGTGTCTGCACTGTGTCTGTGGCCTTCAGTTCAAAAGCCTCGTGTCCCGTACCCTCACCTCGTGTCCAACTGTGTCTCACCTGCCTGTGTCTCGTGTCCAGCCCAACCGCAAATTGCACTGTGTCTCGTGTCCCGTGTCTCGTGCCAGGCACTCGTGTCTCTGTGCCCTCGTGTCCGTGCTCTCAGGTTCACCAGCCTGTGTCTCGTGCCTAGTACCGTGCCAGTCTCGTGAACCCCAGTTCGTGTCTCGTGGCTGCGCCTCGCGCCCGTGTCCGTGCCCTGCCTCGTGTCCGGCGTCCGTAGTTCCTCAAATCCTGTGTCCAAACTCGTAAGTTCAGGCCCGACCGCTCGTGTCTCGTGGCCTCGCCCGTGCATCGTGTGCCCTCGTGGCATCGTGTCTCGAGTCTCAGTCTGCGCCCTGTGCCTCGTGTCCGTGCTTCAGGCCCGTGGCCCGTGTTCGTGTTCAGCCTGTGCCCGTGTCTGTGCCCTCTGTGTTCCCGTGCTCCTGTAGCTGTGCCCAGTCCGTGCCTGTGTCTCGTGCCTCAAAGCCTGTGTGTCTGTGCTCTAAACCAGGCTCGTGCCCTGCGCTCAGTCTCAGCCCAGTCTGTGTCTCAGGCCTCGTGTCTCAGCCCTCAGGGGTCTCAGCTCTGTGTCTCGTGGGTCTCGTGTTCCTCAGGGCCTGTGTCTGTGCCTGTGTCTCGTGCCTGTGTCTCGTGTCTCAGCCTCAGGTCTCGTGTCTCGTGTCTCAGGCCTCGTGTCTCGGTGTCTCAGCCTCAGGTCTCAGTCCACCTCAAAGTCTCAGCCTGTGTCTCGTGTCTCAGGCTCAGCCCTGTGTGTCTCGTGGGGCCTCGTGTCTCGTGGCTCAGGCCTGTCTCAGCCCTCCTGTCTCGTGTCCGTGCCTCATGTCTCGGTCTGTGGTCTGGTGGTTCTGTGTCTCAGGCCTCTGTGTCTCGTGCCTGTGTCTCACCGCGTGCCTGTGCCTCAGGCTCGTGGCTCGTGTCTCAGGCCTGTCCAGCCCGTGGCCCTGTGCCTCGGAACCACAGTCTTCGTGTCTCGTGCCCGTGTCTCGTGCTCGTGTCCGTGCCTGTCTCGTGTCTCAGCCTCGTGTCCCAGTCCGTGGTCTCAGTCTCGTGCCTCCGTCTCAGCCTCTGTCTCAGGCCTCCGTCCAGCCCTGTGTCTCAGGTCTCAGCTCACAGGTTCCAAATGGTTCAGGCCTGTAACTCAAAGCCCGTGTCTCGTGCATCGTGTCTCAGGTCCCGTGCCCAGTCAGTGTGTCCAGGGCCTGTGTCTCTGTGCCCGTAACTCGTGCCTCGTGTCTGTGTCTCGTGTCTCGCCTAGTACCTCGTGTCTCAAAGCCCAACCAAAAGGCCCTCGTGTCCGTGGCCTGTGTCTCAAAGCCTAGTACCTCGTAAGTTCAGCCCAGGTCTCGTGTGCCCGTGTCTCAGTTCGTGTCTCAGGCCTGTAGTTCTGTGCCTCGTGTCTCGTGCCCAGTCTGCACCTGTGCCTCGTGTCTCGTGTCTCGTGTCCGTGTCCGTGCCTAGCACCTGTGTCTCAAAGTCTGTGTCCCTGTGCTCAGGTTCACAGCCACATCTCGTGCTCAGGGGCACTGTGCCTTCGTGCCTCGTGTCTCGTGCCCTCGTGTCTCAGGCCCGTGTCTCGTGTGCCTCGTGTCTCTGTGCCCCTGTGTCTCGTGTCTGTGTCTTTGGTACTCGTGCCCGTGTCTCGTGTCTCGTGCCTCGTGTTCCACTGTGCCTCAGGTCCTGTGGGTCTCGTGTCTCGTGCCTAGTACCTGTGTCTCAGGCCTCGTGTCTCAGCCCTGCCCGTGCCCCGTGGCCCTGCACCGTGCCTCGTGTCTCGTGTCTCAGTCCGTACCCTGTGCCTCGTGTCTCGGTGTGTCTCGTGCCTCGTGTCTCGTGCCTGCACCTCGTGTCTCGTGTCTCGTGGGTCTGTGCCTAGTACCTCGTAGCACCTGTGCCTCGTGTCTCAGTGCCTGTGTCTCGTGTCTTCAAACCGTGCCCTTAGCAATTCTTCGTGTGTCCAGCCTCGTGTCCTGTGCTCGTGTCTCTGTGCCTGTGTCTCTGCAAATTTGTGCCTCGTGTCCTGTAAGGTCTAGTGCTCCTCGTGTCTCGTGCCTGTGCCTGTGTCTGTGTCTGTCAGATAGCAGAATATACTGACTCTCACCAGTTGAGCTTCTGGAAGTCCCAGGCATAGGCATTTCCACATGAATGGGAAAGGCGCTAAATGCGTAGGGACTACGCCCTCATCCAGCATGTATTAAGTGCACTTACGTGTCTCAGTTGAGGCTGACATACTTCACGTACCATCAGTGTATTACGTGGCACTTTAGCGTGTTTCACTGTGGGCATGTGTACTTCACGTAACTCATTTAGTGTGCACATGCATTTCACGTAATTATCAGTGTGTATTACGCATTTACGTGTAATGTCATGTATTAGCGGTACTTGCTGTAGTCATCAGTGTGTATTACGTACCACGTGTATCATCAGTGCGCATTACGTACTTCACGTGTCTCATCAGTGTATTACGTACGGTCGTGTATCATCGCGTGTATTACGTATCACGCGTATCATCAGTGCGGTGCATTACGTACCACGTGCATCAGGCATTAGCGTACTACGTGATCATCAGTGCATTACGTACTCACGGTATCATCAGTGCACATGCGTACCTACGTAAACATCAGTGCGTATTATGCGACTTCACGTGTCTCATCAGTGTGTATTACGTGTACTTCACGTGTCTCATCAGTGTGCATTACGTGTATTCACGTGTCTCATCAGTGTGCATTACGTATCACGTATCATCAGTGTATTACGAGGCTCACGTGTCCATCAGGCGTACATGTACTCACAAACACTGCACATACTTACGTGTATCATCAGTGCACACAGTGTACTTCACGTGTCTCTAATAGTGTACATGCGGGGTACTTCATGCGTCTCTATCAGTGTGCACATGAGTACTTCACGTGTATCATCAGTGTGCATTACGTGTACTTCACGTGTCTCATCAGTGTGTACATGTAATTTCACGTGTCTTCATCAGTGTATTACGTGTACTTGCGTCTCTATCAGTGTGTATTATGTACTTCACGTGTATTAACAGTGAAATACGGAGTACTTCACGCCCACTAGTAGACATGTACTCGCATTATCAGGCGGCAGACATACTTTCAATGTAACCATCAGTGGTATGTATTTACGTGTATCATCAGTGTGTATTACGCGTACTTTACGTATCATCGTGGCCACGGTACTTCACGCGTATCATCAGTGCAGGTACTACGTGTACTACGTGTATCATCAGGTATTACGTACTTCACGTATCATCAGTGCATGTACTTCACGTGTATCAAAGTGTGTATTTACGTGGCCTCACGTGTATCATCAGTGCACATGTACTTACGTGATCATCAAAAAGCTACGTGTATCACGTGTATCATCGGTGCGGTATTACGAGTACTTCACGTATCATCAGTGTGTATTACGTGGAGCATCACGTCATCAGTGTGTATTACGTGTACTACGCGTATCATCAGTGGCATACAAAATTTCCACGTGTATCATCAGTGTGTATTGCTGTACGCAGTCATCATCAGTGCGACACGTATCACGCATCATCAGTGTGTATTACGTACTACGTATCAGTGTGGTATTAGTACTTCACGTAATAGCGCAGCGTGTGCACTTCACGGTATCATCAGTGTGCATTACGTGTACTTCACGTATCATCAGTGTGGCTACGTGTACTTTCACGTATCAACAGGGGTGCAACATGCGCATTTCACGTGTATCATCAGGCAGCATTATGCACTTCACGTGTATCATCAGTGTATTACGTGTACTTCTACGTATCATCAGTGTGTATTACGTGTACTTCATTTCGTGTATCATCAGCAAACGCGAGTACTTCCACGTGGTATCACTGCGCATTACGTACTTCACGTATCAGTGTATTACGTGTACTGACGGTATCATCAGTGTGCATTACGAGTACTTCACGTGTATCATCAGTGTGCACATAGTGCAATTTACGTGTATCATCAGTGTGCATTACGTACTTCACGTGTACCACGCGCAGACACGAGTACTTCACGCGTATCATCAGTGCATTACGTGTACTTCACGTATCATCGTGCACGCGTGCATTTCACGTGTATCATCAGTGTATTACGGTAATTTCCACGTGTATCATCAGTGTCATAGCCTTCACGTGTATCATCGCGCATTACGTGTACTTCACGCGTGCATCATCAGTGCATTACGTGTACTACGTATCATCAGTGTGTATTACGTACTTCACGTGTATCATCAGTGCATTACGAGTATCGCATGCGGTATCAGTCAGCAGCATTACGTACTACGTGGGTCGCGTCAGTGTGCATTACGGTAATTTCACGTGGTATCATCAGCGTGTATTACGAGCGCACTACGTGTATCATCAGTGTGTATTACGTGTACTTCACGTGTATCATCAGTGTGCATTACGTGTACTTCACGTGTATCATCAGTGTGCATTACGTGTACCTACGTATCATCATGCGCATTACACCATTGCGTATCATCAGCGTGCACATGGCTTCACGTGTATCAGTGCACATGTGTAACACGTGTATCATCATGCGCATTACGAGTACTACGTATCATCAGTAAACACGTAATTCATGCAACATCAGTGTGCATTACGTGTACTTCACGTGTCTCATCAGTGTGTATTACGTGTACTTCACGTGTCTCATCAGTGTGCATTACGTGTACTTCACGTGTCTCATCAGTGTGCATTACGTGTACTTCACGTGTCTCATCAGTGTATTACGTGTACTTCACGTGTCTCATCAGTGTGTATTACGTGTACTAATGCGTATCATCAGTGTGCATTACGTGTACTTCACGTGTATCATCAGTGTGCATTACGAGTACTTCACGTGTATCATCAGTGTGCATTACGTGTACTTCACGTGTATCATCAGTGTGCATTACGTGTACTTCACGTGTATCATCAGTGTGCATTACGAGTACTTCACGTGTATCAATGGTGTACATGTGTACTTCACGTATCATCAGTGCATTACGCGTACCACGTATCATCAGTGTACATGTACTACGTGTATCATCAGTGTGCATTACGTACTTTACGGGCATCATCAGTGTGGGGCATTACGTACTTGCTGTGCATCATCAGTATGTACATGGAAAGACTTCATGGTATCATCAGTGCATTACTACGAGTACTTCACGTATCATCAGTGTGTATTACGCACTTCCACGTATCATCAGTGCGTATTACATCACGTGTATCATCAGTGCAGATTACGAGCATCACAAAATGTCGCAGACATGTACTTCACGTGTATCATCAGGCGGTGCATTACGTGTACTTACGTATCATCAGGTGTGCATTACGAGTACTTCACGTGTATCATCAGTGTAATACGTACTTCACGTATCATCAGTGCGTACGCGTACTACGTGTATCATCATGCGTAATACGTACTTCACGTATCATCAGTGTATTACGTACTAATGCGTATCATCAAAAAGTGCGCAGTAACATGAGTACTACGTGGTATTCATCAGTGTGTATTATGCTCACGCATCATCAGGTACATGCAATTTCACGTGTATCATCAGTGCATGCACTACGCATCATCATGTGCATTGGTGTACTTCCATGTGTATCATCAGTGCAATATGTACCACGTGGTATCATCAGTGTGCACGTGTACTACGTATCATCAGTGCACATGAGTATCACGTATCATCAGCAGGCATTACGTGTACTTCTGACGTGTATCATGTGTACATGTGTACCACGTGTATCATCAGTGTGTATTACGTGTACTTCACGTGTCTCATCAGAGTGTATTACGTGTACTTCACGTGTCTCATCAGTGTGCATTACGCATATCACGCAATCAATAGTGTGACATGCACGACGCGTATCATCAGTGCATTACGAGTACTAATGTGTATCATCAGTGTGTATTACGTACTTAATGTATCATCATCAGTGCATTACGAGTACTACGTATCATCAGTGCATTACGTGTACTTCTGCGTGTATCATCAGTGTACATGTACTTCACGTGTATCATCAGTGCATTACGATACTTCTGCGTGTATCATCAGCGTGTATTACGTAAAATTTCACGTGTATCATCAGTGTGCATTACGGCAATTTTACGTGTATCATCGTGTGCATTACGTGTATCATGCGGTATCACGTGCGCATTACGTGTACTTCACGCGTATCACTGCGTGTGCATTATGTACTTCATTATCATCAGTGGCTTACGAGCACTTCGACGTATCACTGCGCATTACGAGTACTACGTGTATCATCAGTGTATTACGTACTACGCGTATCAATAGCGTGTATTATGTACTTCACGGTATCATCATGCGCATTACGAGTACTTCCATACGTGCATCATCAGTGTGGCTACGTACTACGTATCATCAGTGCATTACGTGTACTTCACGTGCATCATCAGTGCACATGAGTACTTCAGCGTATCATCAGTGTGCACATGCGTACCACGCGTGTATCATCAGTGTGTACATGTGTACTTCACGTATCATCAGTGCGTATACTGTACGACGCGGTATCATCAGTATTACGCATTTACATCATCAGCAGTGCATTACGAGTACTACGTGTATCATCAGCGTAAGTATTACGTGTACTTCACGTATCATCAGTGCGCACATGAGTACTTCACGTGTATCATCAGTGTGGCTACGTACTTACGTATCATCAGTGTGTATTACGTGTACTTCACGTGTATCATCAGTGTGCATTACGAGTACTTCACGTGTATCATCAGTGTGTATTACGTGTACTTCACGTGTATCATCAGTGTGTATTACGTGTACTTCACGTGTATCAGCGCATTACGTACTTCACGTATCATCAGCGTGCACATGTACCGCCGTATCATCAGCGCGTCACGCGTATCGCCGTATCATCATGTGCATTACGCACTTCATGTATCACTGCGTGTATTACGTACTTCAATGCGTATCATCATGCAGCATTATGCATCGTACGTGTATCATCAGTGCGGCATTACGCGTACCACGTATCATCGCGCACATGCGCATCACGTAATATCAGTGCGTATTACGTACTACGCGTATCATCATGCAGATATACTTCACGCAATCTCATCATGCGCATTACGAGTACTTCACGTGTATCATCAGCAGGTATTAGCGAGTACTACGGTATCATCAGTGTGCATTACGTACTTCATGCGTATCATCATGCGTATTACGTGTATTTCACGTGTATCATTGCGTGGTTACGTGTAATTGAGCGCACCGCATCAGTGCATTACGTGCAATTTCACGTGCATCATCAGTGTGCATTACGTGTACTTACGTGCATCATCAGTGCGCATTATGCGTACTTCACGTATCATCAGTGCACATGTGTACTTCACGTATCATCAGTAAACATGTGTACTTACGTGTCCTACTTCAGTGTATTACGTGTACTTCACGTATCATCAGGTGCATTACGTGTACTTCATTTTATCATCATGTGCATTACGAGTGTACTTCACGCGTTCATCAGTGTGTATTACGTACTTCACGTAAGTTCATCAGTGTGTATTACGAGTACTACGTGTCTCATCAGGCACATGCATCATGCATCACGTGCATTACGTACTTTTACTGCATCATCAGTGCGTATTACGTGTACTTCACGTGTTCATCAGTGCACATGCGTACTTCACGTGTCTCATCAGTGTGTATTACGTGTACTTCACGTGTCTCATCAGTGTGTATTACGTGTACTTCACGTGTCTCATCAGTGTGTATTACGAGTACTTCACGTGTCTCATCAGTGTGTATTACGTGTACTTCACGTGTCTCATCAGTGTGTATTACGTGTACTTCACGTGTCTCATCAGTGTGTATTACGTGTACTTCACGTGTCTCATCAGTGTGTATTACGTGTACTTCACGTGTATCATCAGTGTGCATTACGAGTACTTCACGTGTATCATCAGTGTGTATT
>NC_091294.1:32608354-32673354 GCF_038502225.1 Cherax quadricarinatus | reverse complement strand
CACACACACACACACACACACACACACACACACACACACACACACACACACACACCCCACGCACAAACACCCACACACACACACACACACACACACACATTATACACACACCACACACACACACACACACACACACACACACACACAGACACACACACACACACACACACACACACACACACACACACACACACACACCACTCACCTTTCAGTTAGTTTATTATGCACACCATACCCATCCTGTGGGAGGTAGTCAAAAGATTACAGAGACACACAATGGGCCAAGAGTCTGGGCCCCAAACTTCTGATAGCTGAACAAGGTACAAAGGTAATGAACCATGTAAGTAAATTTACTTACTTACATTTAAACATCAGTGCATATACACTGACAGATACACACCACACAGTAAGATATTCTTCCTATAACTTACATGAGGCTTCTTTCATATAACCTCGTCTTCTGTTTCAGTTAATGTAGTGAAAATCGCTCATGTAAGCATGTTTGTACTTCCTCAGCAGTGGTGAAGGAAGGTATGGCTGGTCCTCCAGGAACCTCTCACATCACTCTGTATGTGCTGAGAGTTTAATCCATAATTTAGGAATTAAAATATGCTTGACGGAGCGAACAAGTGACATGCGGCCTTAATGACCCTTCCTGTAGATGATAGTCTTTAAATCCATCAATCAATCAACCAGTTACTCCTCTCGTTTCCCGGTCATCCTTTAAAGAGGGCTCAGTGTTGCTTCATCAAGGCACAAGCCTCCACCTTGAATCAAGACACATCAAGGGAGTGTCCTTGAAGCTCAGCAGTACCTTGAGAATGCATCCTCAAATTGATCTCAGGTTCAGCACTCGTTTATCTTAACTAAAACGACGCCCAGAGTTGCTCTTGGGTAATTTATAAACACATTTAAATGCACCACATTGTCCCATCTTAATAACCCTGGTTTATGAGACTTGTTTTTCTTTTCTTTTTTTTTCTTCTGAGCCAACAAACAGTGGCAAAAAAGTCACTTTCGATATAGAATCCTTTTATCAATACGACGCTTCGCTCACAGTAAGACTCACCGAGTGAGTGAAACGTCGTATCTACGAAAAGCTTTCTTTGGAAGTGTCCCCTCTCTGTACGATCTCCAACGCCTCGTGTCCACTGTGTGATACCCAGAAGCCAAAACGGCGCCGCATGATCTAGTACAAAGCTGTAAGAACATCCTTGGGACTTCTGCTATCTTTATTTCTTGATGTATATGTATGTAGGCGGCGTCTTGGCATCACAACGACCCCTCAGACACTGTTGTCTTCACTTGTGCTTACCACATCTGCCAGGTCCTTACACACGAAATAACGAAAATCGCTGCTTACGAAGGAAAAAGTTTCGGCAGGAGATGCTGTATTCCCCCAATGAAAATCAGGGGAGCTACGAGTACACTAAGAAATAACACAATAAGTGTCAGGGGCCCAAGACTGTTCAACTGCTTCTCAGCATACATAAGGGGGATTACAAATAGTCCCCTTGCTATCTTCAAGAAGGCGCTGGACAGGCACTTAAAGTCAGTACCTGATAAGCCGGGCTATGGTTCTTCCGTCGGTTTACGTGTGGCCAGCAGTAAGAGCCTGGTTGATCAGACCTGATCCACCATGAGGCCTGGTCTCAGACCTGGCCGCGGGGGCATTGACCCCCGAAGCCCTCTTCAGGTATACTCCAGGTATACCCACTTAACGTTCAGTAAAGGTACCTGGGAGGTAGTTGATCGTTGTGGGTTGCATCCTGGGGATGGTCAAGTACAACAAACAACCCGGCAACTCGAATGTCTCTCAAAAAACTTAACGTTGCACAATCTGTGCCCAAAACTACATTAATCGTCTCCACTTGATGAGAATCAAGTTCTACATCAGTACTCTTACATAAAGGCGCACGAGTTATTATCGTAATCAAGTATTAGGACTTTCCCAGTGTCCGTATTATAATTATTATTATAATCAAGGGGGAAGCGCTAAACCCGGAGGATTATACAGCGCCTGGGGGGGGGGGATGTGGAAGGTATTCAGGCTTAATTCGGGGAACTGGAGCACAGATCCAATTCCATAAATCAAGAGCCCCTCACCAACATCAAGGAACCTTCCTTGAGGGGACCTAGATCAAGAGCCCCTCACCAACATCAAGGAACCTTCCTTGAGGGGACCTAGATCAAGAGCCCCTCACCAACATCAAGGAACCTTCCTTGAGGGGACCTAGATCAAGAGCCCCTCACCAACATCAAGGAACCTTCCTTGAGGGGACCTAGATCAAGAGCCCCTCACCAACATCAAGGAACCTTCCTTGAGGGGACCTAGATCAAGAGCCCCTCACCAACATCAAGGAACCTTCCTTGAGGGGACCTAGATCAAGAGCCCCTCACCAACATCAAGGAACCTTCCTTGAGGGGACCGTATTATAAGCAGCATCTGTCATATTGTTACTGACCACTACAGTAACTTGTATTATAAGTGTTACTGACCACTACAGTAACTTGTATTATAAGTGTTACTGATCACTACAGTAACTTGTATTATAAGTGTTACTGACCACTACAGTAACTTGTATTATAAGTGTTACTGACCACTACAGTAACTTGTATTATAAGTGTTACTGACCACTACAGTAACTTGTATTATAAGTGTTACTGACCACTACAGTAACTTGTATTATAAGTGTTACTGACCACTACAGTAACTTGTATTATAAGTGTTACTGACCACTACAGTAACTTGTATTATAAGTGTTACTGACCACTACAGTAACTTGTATTATAAGTGTTACTGACCACTACAGTAACTTGTATTATAAGTGTTACTGATCACTACAGTAACTTGTATTATAAGTATTACTGACCACTACAGTAACTTGTATTATAAGTATTACTGACCACTACAGTAACTTGTATTATAAGTATTACTGACCACTACAGTAACTTGTATTATAAGTATTACTGACCACTACAGTAACTTGTATTATAAGTATTACTGACCACTACAGTAACTTGTATTATAAGTATTACTGACCACTACAGTAACTTGTATTATAAGTGTTACTGACCACTACAGTAACTTGTTAAAATCGTAATGAATTTCTATATCACTCTTTCTTTTAAATTATTAGTTTTTTATACTGTCGACGAATTT
Source organism: Cherax quadricarinatus (assembly GCF_038502225.1). NCBI lineage: Eukaryota > Metazoa > Arthropoda > Malacostraca > Decapoda > Parastacidae > Cherax > Cherax quadricarinatus. The sequence continues at coordinate 32,670,191 of NC_091294.1, read as the reverse complement.
ACTCAAGACGTTTTCATTCCCTGGTCAACGTAATTAATATAGATTACAAACTACAAAGGAACTTTATTTTGCAAACACAAATATTTATGTCTATTTCGTTCTAAGAAAAGTTATGTCAGGTTATTAACTTTGAGGATATTGGTGAGAGCAACAAGAAATATTTTAGTTACAGTAACAATAATAATTATAATAATAATAATAATAATAATAATAATAATAATAATAATAATAATAATAATAACAATGTTTATTTCTACAAGTATGTGATATAATTGAAACACTTATGCAACATATGGGAATCTTTATTGAGGAAACGTTTCGCCACACAGTGACTTCATCAGTCCAATACAAAGTAGAAAAGGGTATGGAGAGGAGAAGTTTGAGGTAATCAGTCCCTCAACCTGGAATCGATGTGTTCAGTCTATCACTCTTGTACGAAATGGACTGAACACATCGATTCCAGGTTGAGGGACTGATTACCTCAAACTTCTCCTCTCCTTACCCTTTTCTACTTTGTATTGGACTAATGAAGCCACTGTGTGGCGAAACGTTTCTTCAATAAAGATTCCCATATGTTGCATAAGTGTTTCAATTCTTCAGCTTGTCGGTTTCCAAAACCATTATTTTTACAAGTATATGATATAACTTATACAAACCACAGCTGACATCAGTGATATAATATATAGAAAAACACTGGTTATGCAGAGTATTTCGGGCAACTCGGGTTAATTCTGTTAGCAGGATGAGACCCACACCAGTCAGCTAACACCCAGGTACCTACTGTCCTGCTAGGTGAACATGGACGGTAAGTGTTTCAAGGAAACACACCCCAGTGTTACCACCTGTATCGGGGATCGAACTATGGACCTCACTGTGTGAGCTGAGTGCGCTACCCACCGAGCTACGGGACACCAACATTCATAAAAATAAGATAATTTGTGTTATACAGAGTAGAAACTCATAAACTTCCTCTATAAGCTGGACTGTTGGGGAATAAATAAGCCAAACAAAGTAAGGAATAAACTTGGGTAAATCTTGGTGTAGGGAAGAGAGAGAGAGGGGTAGAGAAAGAGTGAAGAAAGGAGGAAGTATACCTGGATGGTGTTTCGGGGGTCAAATCCCCCCGGGGGATTTAATCAGAGCCTGATCAACCAGGCTGTTACTGCTGCCCGCACGCAAACCGACGTACGAACCACAGCCCGGAAGGTCAGGTACTGACTTTAGGTAGAAAGGTGGGGGGTTGCAGGGAGAAAGAGCGGAGAAGACAAAGAAAACGGAGAGACAGTAGAGCATATGAAAGGTCGAAGGTCCATGACTCGACTTCAAGTGTCGAAGAGAGAGACGATAAGAGCCGATATCTGATATGAGAGGGAGGGGGTGTTAGTGAGGGGAGGAAGGAAGGGGAGGGGGTGTTAGTGAAGGGAGGAAGGGGAGGGGGTGTTAGTGAAAGGAGGAAGGAAGGGGAGGGGGTGTTAGTGAAGGGAGGAAGGAAGGGGAGGGGGTGTTAGTGAAGGGAGGAAGGGGAGAGGGTGTTAGTGAAGGGAGGAAGGGGAGGGGGTGTTAGTGAGGGGTGGAAGGAAGGGGTGGGGGTGTTAGTGAGGGGTGGAAGGAAGGGGAGGGAGTGTTAGTGAGGGGAGGAAGGAAGGGGAGGGGGTGTTAGTGAAGGAAGGAAGGAAGGGGAGGGGGTGTTAGTGAAGGGAGGAAGGAAGGGGAGGGGGTGTTAGTGAGGGAGGAAGGAAGGGGAGGGGGTGTTAGTGAAGGGAGTAAGGAATGGGAGGGGGTGTTAGTGAAGGGAGGAAGGAAGGGGAGGGGGAAGGAAGGGGAGGGAGGAAGGAAGGGAGGGAGGAAGGAAGGGGAGGGGGTGTTAGTGAGGGGTGGAAGGAAGGGGAGTGTTAGTGAGGGGAAGAAGGAAGGGGAGGAGGTGTTAGTGAGGGGAGGAAGGAAGGGGAGAGGGTGTTAGTGATGGGAGGAAGGAAGGGGTGGGGGTGTTAGTGAGGGGTGGAAGGAAGGGAAGGGAGCGTTAGTGAGGGGAGGAAGGGGAGGGGTGTTAGTGAGGGGAGGAAGGGGAGGGGGGTGTTAGTGAGGGGAGGAAGGAAGGGGAGGGGGTGTTAGTGAGGGGTGGAAGGAAGGGAAGGGAGTGTTAGTGAGGGGAGGAAAGAAGGGGAGGGGGTGTTAGTGAGGGGAGGAAGGGGACGGGGTGTTAGTGATTGGAGGAAGGGGAGGGGGGTTAGTGTAGGGAGGAATGAAGGGGACGGGTGTCAGTGTAGAGAGGAAGGAAGGAGAGGGGGTGTTAGTGAGGGGAGGAAGGAAGGGGAGGGAGTGTTAGTGAAGGGAGGAAGGGGAGGGGGTGTTAGTGAGGGGAGGAACGAAGGGGAGGGGGTGTTAGTGACGGGAGGAAAGAAGGGGAGGGGGTGTTAATGAGGGGAGGAAGGAAGGGGAGGGGGTGTTAGTGAAGGGAGGAAGGAAGGGGAGAGGGTGTTAGTGAGAGGAGGAAGGAAGGGGACGGGGTGTTAGTGAGGGGAGGAAGGAAGGGGAGGGGGTGTTAGTGAAGGGAGGAAGGAAGGGGACGGGGTTATAGTGAGGGGAGGAAGGAAGGAAGGGGAGGGGGTGTTAGTGAGGGGAGGAAGGAAGGGGAGGGGGTGTTAGTGAGGGGAGGAAGGAAGGGGAGGGGGTGTTAGTGAGGGGAGGAAAGAAGGGGACGGGGTGTTAGTGAGGGGAGGAAGGAAGGAAGGAAGGAAGGGGGTGTTAGTGAGGGGAGGAAGGAAGGAAGGAAGGAAGGGGGTGTTAGTGAGGAGAGGAAGGAAGGAAGGGGGTGTTAGTGAGGGGAGGAAGGAAGGGGGGGTGTTAGTGAGGGGAGGAAGGAAGGGGAGGGTGTTAGTGAGGGGAGGAAGGAAGGGGAGGGAGTGTTTGTGAGGGGAGGAAGGAAGGGGAGGGGGTGTTAGTGAAGAGAGGAAGGAAAGGGAGGGGGTGTTAGTGATGGGAGGAGGGAAGGGGACGGGGTGTTAGTGAAGGGAGGAAGGAACGGGAGGGGGTGTTAGTGAAGGGAGGAGGGAAGGGGACGGGGTTATAGTGAGGGGAGGAAGGAAGGAAGGGGAGGGGGTGTTAGTGAGGGGAGGACGGAGGGGGAGGGGGTGTTAGTGAGGGGAGGAAGGAAGGGGTGGGGGTGTTAGTGAGGGGAGGAAAGAAGGGGACGGGGTGTTAGTGAGGGGAGGAAGGAAGGAAGGAAGGAAGGGGGTGTTAGTGAGGGGAGGAAGGACGGAAGGAAGGAAGGGGGTGTTAGTGAGGGGAGGAAGGAAGGAAGGGGGTGTTAGTGAGGGGAGGAAGGAAGGGGGGGTGTTAGTGAGGGGAGGAAGGAAGGGGGGTGTTAGTGAAGGGAGGAAGGAAGGGGGGTGTTAGTGAGGGGAGGAAGGAAGGGGGGGTGTTAGTGAGGGGAGGAAGGAAGGAAGGGGGGTGTTAGTGAGGGGAGGAAGGAAGGGGGTGTTAGTGAGGGGAGGAAGGAAGGGGGGGTGTTAGTGAGGGGAGGAAGGAAGGGGAGGTGTTAGTGAGGGGAGGAAGGAAGGGGAGGGGACGTAAATGAGGTGGAAAAAATTATATAGCCTCTCAGTGAGAAGAGTGACCTTGTCCTGCCTGGCACTGGGAATGAATGACCTTGTCCTGCCTGGCACTGGGAATGAATGACCTTGTCCTGCCTGGCACTGGGAATGAATGACCTTGTCCTGCCTGGCACTGGGAATGAATGACCTTGTCCTGCCTGGCACTGGGAATGAATGACCTTGTCCTGCCTGGCACTGGGAATGAATGACCTTGTCCTGCCTGGCACTGGGAATGAATGACCTTGTCCTGCCTGGCACTGGGAATGAATGACCTTGTCCTGCCTGGCACTGGGAATGAATGACCTTGTCCTGCCTGGCACTGGGGATGAATGACCTTGTCCTGCCTGGCACTGGGGATGAATGACCTTGTCCTGCCTGGCACTGGGGATGAGTGACCTTGTCCTGCCTGGCACTGGGGATGAATGACCTTGTCCTGCCTGGCACTGGGGATGAATGACCTTGTCCTGCCTGGCACTGGGGATGAGTGACCTTGTCCTGCCTGGCACTGGGGATGAGTGACCTTGTCCTGCCTGACACTGGGGATGAGTGACCTTGTCCTGCCTGGCACTGGGAATGAGTGACCTTGTCCTGCCTGGCACTGGGGATGAGTGACCTTGTCCTGCCTGGCACTGGGAATGAGTGACCTTGTCCTGCCTGGCACTGGGGATGAGTGACCTTGTCCTGCCTGGCACTGGGAATGAGTGACCTTGTCCTGCCTGGCACTGGGGATGAGTGACCTTGTCCTGCCTGGCACTGGGAATGAGTGACCTTGTCCTGCCTGGCACTGGGAATGAGTGACCTTGTCCTGCCTGGCACTGGGAATGAGTGACCTTGTCCTGCCTGGCACTGGGGATGAGTGACCTTGTCCTGCCTGGCACTTGGAATGAGTGACCTTGTCCTGCCTGGCACTGGGGATGAGTGACCTTGTCCTACCTGGCACTGGGAATGAGTGACCTTGTCCTGCCTAGCACTGGGAATGAGTGACCTTGTCCTGCCTGACACTGGGAATGAGTGACCTTGTCCTGCCTGGCACTGGGAATGAGTGACCTTGTCCTGCCTGGCACTGGGAATGAGTGACCTTGTCCTGCCTGGCACTGGGAATGAGTGACCTTGCCTGTCACTGGGAATGAGTAACCTTGTCCTGCCTGGCACTGGGGATGAGTGACCTTGTCCTGCCTGGCACTGGGGATGAGTGACCTTGTCCTGCCTGGCACTGGGAATGAGTGACCTTGTCCTGCCTGGCACTGGGAATGAGTGACCTTGTCCTGCCTGGCACTGGGAATGAGTGACCTTGTCCTGCCTGGCACTGGGAATGAGTGACCTTATCCTGCCTGGCACTGGGGATGAGTGACCTTGTCCTGCCTGGCACTGGGGATGAGTGACCTTGTCCTGCCTGGCACTGGGGATGAGTGACCTTGTCCTGCCTGGCACTGGGGATGAGTGACTGGCACTGGGGATGAGTGACCTTGGGCGGCCTGGCACTGGGAATGAGTGACCTTGTCCTGCCTGGCACTGGGAATGAGTGACCTTGTCCTGCCTGGCACTGGGAATGAGTGACCTTATCTTGCCTGGCACTGGGGATGAGTGACCTTGTCCTGCCTGGCACTGGGGATGACTGACCTTGTCCTGCTTGGCACTGGGGATGAGTGACCTTGTCCTGCCTGGCACTGGGGATGAGTGACCTTGTCCTGCCTAGCACTGGGGGTGAGTGACCTTGTCCTGCCTAGCACTGGGGGTGAGTGACCTTGTCCTGCCTGGCACTGGGGATGAGTGACCTTGTCCTGCCTGGCACTGGGGATGAGTGACCTTGTCCTACCTGGCACTGGGGATGAGTGACTTTGTCCTTTCTAGCACCGGTGGTGAGTGACCTTGTCCTGCCTAGCACTGGGGGTGAGTGACCTTGTCCTGCCTAGCACTGGGGGTGAGTGACCTTGTCCTGCCTGGCAGTGAGAGTGAGCATGTCCTGCCTGGTAGTGGGAGGAGTGACCATGTCCTGCCTGGCAGTGGGGTGAGTGAGCATGTCCTGCCTGGCAGTGAGAGTGAGCATGTCCTGCCTGGCAGTGAGAGTGAGCATGTCCTGCCTGGCAGTGGGAGGAGTGACCATGTCCTGCATGGCAGTGAGAATGAATGACCTTGCCCTGCCTGGCAGTAAGAATGAGTGACCTTTTCCTGCCTGGCAGTGAGAGTGAGTGACCTCGTCCTGATTGGCAATGGGAGGAGTGACCTTATCATGCCTGGTAGCGAGAGTGAATGACCTTGTCCCGAATAACAGTGAGAGGAGTGACCTTGTCCTGCCTGTCAGTGACTGCCTGAATGGTGGTGGGAGGAGTGACATTGTCCTGCCTCTCAGTGAGAGGAGTGACCTTGTCCTGCCTCTCAGTGAGAGGAGTGACCTTGTCCTGCCTCTCAGTGAGAGGAGTGACCTTGTCCTGCCTCTCAGTGAGAGGAGTGACCTTGTCCTGCCTCTCAGTGAGAGGAGTGACCTTGTCCTGCCTCTCAGTGAGAGGAGTGACCTTGTCCTACCTGGCAGCGACAGGAGTGACCTTGTCCTACCTGGCAGCGACAGGAGTGACCTTGTCCTACCTGGCAGCGACAGGAGTGACCTTGTCCTACCTGGCAGCGACAGGAGTGACCTTGTCCTACCTGGCAGCGACAGGAGTGACCTTGTCCTACCTGGCAGCGACAGGAGTGACTTTGTCCTACCTGGCAGCGACAGGAGTGACCTTGTCCTACCTGGCAGCGACAGGAGTGACCTTGTCCTACCTGGCAGCGACAGGAGTGACCTTGTCCTACCTGGCAGCGACAGGAGTGACCTTGTCCTACCTGGCAGCGACAGGAGTGACCTTGTCCTACCTGGCAGCGACAGGAGTGACCTTGTCCTACCTGGCAGCGACAGAAGTGACCTTGTCCTACCTGGCAGCGACAGGAGTGACCTTGTCCTACCTGGCAGCGACAGAAGTGACCTTGTCCTACCTGGCAGCGACAGGAGTGACCTTGTCCTACCTGGCAGCGACAGGAGTGACCTTGTCCTACCTGGCAGCGACAGAAGACCTTGTCCTACCTGGCAGCGACAGGATGACCTTGTCCTACCTGGCAGCGACAGAAGTGACCTTGTCCTACCTGGCAGCGACAGGAGTGACCTTGTCCTACCTGGCAGCGACAGGAGTGACCTTGTCCTACCTGGCAGCGACAGAAGTGACCTTGTCCTACCTGGCAGCGACAGGAGTGACCTTGTCCTACCTGGCAGCGACAGGAGTGACCTTGTCCTACCTGGCAGCGACAGAAGTGACCTTGTCCTACCTGGCAGCGACAGGAGTGACCTTGTCCTACCTGGCAGCGACAGAAGTGACCTTGTCCTACCTGGCAGCGACAGGAGTGACCTTGTCCTACCTGGCAGCGACAGGAGTGACCTTGTCCTACCTGGCAGCGACAGAAGTGACCTTGTCCTACCTGGCAGCGACAGGAGTGACCTTGTCCTACCTGGCAGCGACAGGAGTGACCTTGTCCTACCTTGCAGCGACAGAAGTGACCTTGTCCTACCTGGCAGCGACAGGAGTGACCTTGTCCTACCTGGCAGCGACAGAAGTGACCTTGTCCTACCTGGCAGCGACAGAAGTGACCTTGTCCTGCCTTGCAGTGAGAGTAGTGACCTATTATTACTACTTCAAAATCGTAAATAAACATCAGAACATAAAGAAAGAACACTGCAGAAGGCCTACTGGCCCATGCGAGGCAGGTCCAAGTCACCTCCCGGCTTAAACCAATGACCCACCAAGTCAGGTCAGATCACATCCACTTAAGGAGCATGGCATCAGACCTATTAGAACACGCTAGTCAGGTCCAACTCACACCCACCCACACCCACTCATGTATTTATCTAACCTATTTTTAAAACTGCACAACGTCTTAGCTTCTATGACGGTACTCGGGAGTTTGTTCCACTCATCCACAACTCTATTACCAAACCAGTGCTTTCCTATGTCCTTCCTGAATCTGATTTTTTCCTACTTAAAACCATTGCTTTCAGTCCTGTCTTGACTAGATATTTTTAGCACACTATTTACATTCCCTTTATTTATTCCTGTTTTCCATTTATACACCTCAATCATATCCTCCCTAATTCTACGCCTTTCTAGAGAGTGCAGATTTAGGACCCTCAGTCTATCCTCATAGGGAAGATTTCTGATAAATGGGATCAACTTTGCCATCCTTCTTTGCACGGTTTCCGGAGTATTAATATCCATTTTGTAATACGGTGACCAGAACTGTGAAGCATAATTTAAATGAGGTCTAACCAAGGATATATAGAGTTGAACAACCTGAGGACTTCTGTTATTTATGCTCCTTAATATGAAGCCAAGGATCCTGTTCACTTTATTGCGAACACTTGTGCACTGTTGTCTTGGTTTTAGATTACTGCTAACCAGAACTCCCAAGTCCTTTTTGCAATTACTAATAAAAAGATCTACATTATTTAATTTATATGTGGCATGATTATTTTCTTGTCCAATATTTAAAACTTTGCATTTGTCTATATTAAACTGCATCTGCCACTTTTCCGACCACTGCATCAGTCTATTCAAATCTTCCTGGAGTGCTCTAATGTTTTCATTAAAATGAATTAGGCGACCTATTTTGGTGTCATTAGCAAACTTGCTTATGTTGCTATTTATAACCTCGTCAATATTGTTTATATAAACTGTGAACAACAAAGGGCCGAACACTGACCCCTGCGGAATACCACTCGTGACACGCCTCCACTCCGATTTCTCCCCATTGATACAAACTCTCTGCTGCCTATCTGTCACCCACACGTCTACCCAGGAAAAAAATTCACCTATTCTGTGTGCCTTAATTTTCCTCAATAGCCTCTGATGTCCATATACACTGAAGTCCATATATCGTATTTAGTACCATGATCAACCTCCTCAAATACCTTGGTGAAAAAAGTTAGTATATTCGTAAGGCAGGAACACCCTTTTGCAAAACCATGCTGAGATTCATTAATCATTCTATGCCTTTCAAGATGGCTACGAATTGCCTTGGCAGTTATTGATTCCATAAATTTTCCCACTATGGAGGTAAGGCTTATTGGTCTATAGTCCGAAGCTAAGGACCTGTCTCCTGCTTTGTAAATAGTTATTACATTTCCATTTTCTACTTGTCTGGCACCATACCAGTTTGTAGTGAAATGTTGAAAAGATTAGCCAAAGGTTTGCTAAGATCATCTTTACATTCCTTTAAAACCCTTGCAAACAGTTCATCAGGGCCTGGGGATTTGTTTAGTTTTAATTTCTATATTTGTCTGAGGACCATGTCATTGGTTACCCTAATTGTGCATAGTTTATTATCATCCTGTTCTACATAATTTATTATTTCTGGAATTTCGTTAGTATCTTCCTGCATAAAAGCTGAGAGGAAATACGAGTTAAACATTTCACACATTTACTTATCACTGTCAGTGATCTGACTTGAGTTACTTTTGAGTGGGACAATCTTGTCCCTAATCTTCCTTCTTAATACCTGATAGACACCTTTTGGGTTAGGCTTCGAATCTCTTGCCACTTTAGCCTCATAATCTCTTTTAGCTTTTCTTATTCCCTTTTTTATTTCTCTCTTTAATTGAATATATTGATTTCTTAACTGTCAATCCCATCCTTTGATACGCTTATATATGCCTCTCTTTTGACCAATGAGATGTTTTAATCTCTTGTTTATCCATTTGGGATAATTTTTGGTTGATCTAATTTCCCTACTTGGAACATAAGTTGTCTGGGCAGCTAGAACTATGCTCTGAAAAACGTCATATTGGCAGCCAACACCACCTACCTGACCCTCTATCAGGTCGTTTCAGTTTAGCTCACCATAACTTCTCAGTCCCACGAAACCGACCAAGCGGAAGTCTAAGACAGAGATCTGAGTTCATTTATTTGGGTAATTCCATGATATACTGAAACTAAGTGATTTGTGATCTCTTTCCCCAAGTTCATCATTAACCTCAAGATTATTAATTAGTGATTCCTTGTTGACAAGAACCAAGCCAAGCAGATTATTTCCTCTAGTTGGTTCTGTCACAAACTGTTGTAAAGAGCAATCATGAATCGTATCAAGAAAGTTACTAGATTCGAGATTTCCTGTCATAGTGTTCCAATCAATTTGTCTAAAGTTAAAATCTCCCATTATCAAAACATTTTCATATCTAAATGCCTTATGAATTTCGTCCCATAACAGTTTACTGCACTCCCTGTCAAGATTTGGGGGTCTATAAATAACGCCCAAAATTAATTTGTTACGACCCTAGAGAAACTAGCCAGATTATGTGTCCAATGCTTCTAATCTTATAAATTGTCTAACACAATAATTTAAATTATCTCTGGGTAGAACACCACCAGTGTGGTGGAACACCAGCAGTGTGATGAAACACCAACAGTGTGATGGTAGAACACCAGCAGTGTGGTGGAACACCAGCAGTGTGATGGTAGAACACCAGCAGTGTGGTGGAACACCAGCAGTGTGATGGTAGAACACCAGCTGTGTGGTGGAACACCAACAGTGTGATGGTAGAACACCAGCTGTGTGGTGGAACACCAGCAGTGTGATGGTAGAACACCAGCTGTGTGGTGGAACACCAACAGTGTGATGGTAGAACACCAGCTGTGTGGTGGAACACCAACAGTGTGATGGTAGAACACCAGCAGTGTGGTGGAACACCAGCAGTGTGATGGTAGAACACCAGCTGTGTGGTGGAACACCAACAGTGTGATGGTAGAACACCAGCTGTGTGGTGGAACACCAACAGTGTGATGGTAGAACACCAGCTGTGTGGTGGAACACCAACAGTGTGATGGTAGAACACCAGCTGTGTGGTGGAACACCAACAGTGTGATGGTAGAACACCAGCTGTGTGGTGAAACACCAACAGTGTAATGTTAAAACACCAGCTGTGTGGTGGAACACCAGCAGTGTGGTGAAACAAAGGCAGTGTGATGGTAGAACACCAGCAGTGTGGTGGAACACCAGCAGTGTGATGGTAGAACACCAGCTGTGTGGTGGAACACCAACAGTGTGATGGTAGAACACCAGCTGTGTGGTGGAACACCAGCAGTGTGATGGTAGAACACCAGCAGTGTGGTGATACCAGCAGTGTGGTGGAACACCCAGTGTGATGGTAGAACACCAGTGGTGAACACCAGCAGTGTGGTAGAACACCAGCTGTGTGGTGGAACACCAACAGTGTGATGGTAGAACACCAGCATTGTGGTGGAACGCCAACAGTGTGATGATAGGACACCAGAAGTGTGGTGGAACACCAACAGTGTGATGGTAGAACACCAGCGGTGTGGTGGAACACCAGCAGTGTGATGGTAGAACACCAGCAGTGTGGTGGAACACCAGCAATGTGATGGTAGAACACCAGCTGTGTGGTGGAACACCAACATTGTGATGATAGAACACCAGCTGTATGGTGGAACACCAATAGTGTGATGGTAAAACACCAGGTGTGTGGTGGAACACCAGCGGGTGACGGTAGAACACCAGATGTGTGATGGTAGAACACCAGCTGTGTGGTGGAACACCAGCGGGTGATGGTAGAACACCAGCTGTGAGGTGGAACACCAACAGTGTGATGGTAAAACACCAACAGTGTGATGGTAGAACACCAACAGTGTGTTGGTAGAACACAAGCTGTGTGATGGTAGAACACCACGGAACACCAGCAGTGTGATGGTAGAACACCAGCTCTGTGGTGGAACACCAGCAGTGTGATGGTAGAACACCAGCTGTGTGGTGGAACACCAACAGTGTGTTGGTAGAACACAAGCTGTGTGATGGTAGAACACCAGCTGTGTGGTGGAACACCAACAGTGTGATGGTAGAGCACCAGCAGTGTGATGGTACAACACCAGCAGTGTGATGGTAGAGCACCAACAGTGTGATGGTAGAACACCAGCTGTGTGGTGGAACACCAACAGTGTGATGGTAGAACACCAGCAGTGTGATGGTAGAACACCAGCTGTGTGGTGGAACACCAACAGTGTGATGGTAGAGCACCAGCAGTGTGATGGTGGAACACCAGCTGTGTGGTGGTAGAACACCAGCTGTGTGGTGGAACACCAACAGTGTGATGGTAGAACACCAGCTGTAGGCTGGTGAAACACTAACAGTGTGATGGTAGAACACGAGCTGTGTAGTGGAACACCAACAGTGTGATGGTAGAACACCAGCAGTGTGGTGGAACACCAATAGTGTGATAGTAGAACACGAACACCAACAGTGTGATGGTAGAACACCAGCAGTGTGGTGGAACACCAACAGTGTGATGGTAGATCACCAGCAGTGTGGAGGAACACCAACAACACCAACTGTGTGGTGGAACACAAACAGTGTGATGGTAGAACACCAGCAGTGTGATGGTAGAACACCAGCTGTGTGGTGGAACACCAACAGTGTGGTGGTAGAACAACAGCAAAGTGGTGGAACACCAACAGTGTGGTGGGACACCAGCAGTGTGGTGGAACACCAGCTGTGTGGTGGAACACAAACAGTGTGATGGTAGAACACCAGCAGTGTAATGGTAGAACACCAGCAGTGTGGTGGAACACAAACAGTGTGATGGTAGAACACCAGCAGTGTGATGGTAGAACACCAGCTGTGTGGTGGAACACCAACAGTGTGGTGGTAGAACAACAGCAAAGTGGTGGAACACCAAAAGTGTGATGGTAGAACACCAGCTGTGTGTGTGGTGGAACACCAACAGTGTGATGGTAGAACACCAGCTGTGTGGTGGAACACCAACAGTGTGATGGTAGAACACCAGTGTGGTGTGTGTGGTGGAACACCAACAGTGTGATGGTAGAACACCAGCAATATGGTGGAACACCAACAGTGTGATGGAAGAACAGCAGCAATGTGGTGGAACACCAACAGTGTGATGGTAGAACACCAGCAGTGTGTGGAACATCAACAGTGTGGTGGAACACCAACAGTGTGATGGTAAAACACCAGCTGTGTGGTGGAACTCCAACAGTGTGATGGTAGAACACCAGCAGTGTGGTGGAACACCAACAGTGTGAGTTGTGGTAGAACACCAGCTGTGTGGTGGAACACCAACAGTGTGATGGTAGAACACCACCAACAGTGTGGTGGAACACCAACAGTGTGATGGTAGAACACCAGCTGTGTGGTGGAACACCAACAGTGTGATGGTAGAACACCAGCTGTGTGGTTGAACACCAACAGTGTGATGGTAGAACACCAGCTGTGTGGTGAACACCAACAGTGTGATGGTAGACCAGCAGTGTGGTGGAACACCAAGCAGTGTGAGTGTGGTGGAACACCAACAGTGTGGTGGAACACCAACAGTGTGATGGTAGAACACCAGCTGTGTGGTTGAACACCAACAGTGTGATGGTAGAATACCAGCAGTGTGGTGGAACACCAACCGTCTGGTGGTAGAACACCAGCAGTGTGGTGGAACACCAACAGTGTGGTGGAACACCAACAGTGTGGTGGTAGAACACCAGTTGTGTGATATTAGAACACCAGCTGTGTGGTGGAACACCAACAGTGTGATGGTAGAACACCAGCTGTGTAGTGGAACACCAACAGTGTGATGGTAGAACACCAGCAGTGTGGTGAAACACCAACAGTGTGATGGTAGAACACCAGCTGTGTGGTGGAACACCAACAGTGTGATGGTAGAACACTAGCAGTGTGGTGAAACACCAACAGTGTGATGGTAGAAGACCAGCTGTGTGGTGGAACACCAACAGTGAGATGGTAGAACACCAGCTGTGTGGTGGAACACCAACAGTGTGGCGGTAGAACACCGGCAGTGTGGTGTAAAACCAACAGTGTGATGGTAGAACACCAGCTGTGTGGTGGAACACCAACAGTGTGGTGGAACACCAACAGTGTGATGGTAGAACACCAGCTGTGTGGTGGAACACCAACAGTGTGATGGTAGATCACAAGCAGTGTGGTGGAACACCAACAGTGTGATGGTAGAACACCGGCTGTGTGATGGTAGAACACCAGCTGTGTGGTGGAACACCAACAGTGTGATGGTAGAACACCAACTGTGTGGTGGAACACCAACAGTGTGGTGGTAGAACACCAGCAGTGTGGTGGAACACCAACAGTGTGGTGGAACACCAGCAGTGTGGTGGAACACCAACAGTGTGATGGTAGAACACCAGCAGTGTGTTGGAACTCCAACAGTGTGATGCTAGAACACCAGCTGTGTGGTGGAACACCAGCAGTGTGATTGTAGAACACCAGCAGTGTGGTGGAACACAAACAGTGTGATGGTACAACACCAGCAGTGTGATGGTAGAACACCAGCAGTGTGGTGGAACACCAACAGGGTGATGGTAGAACACACACAGAACACCAACAGTGTTATGGTAGAACACCAGCACTGTGGTGGAACACCAACAGTGTGATGGTAGAACACCAGCAGTGTGGTGGAACACCAACAGTGTGATGGTAGAACACCAGCTGTGTGGTGGAACACCAACAGTGTGATGGTAGAACACCAGAACACCATGTGTGGTGGAACACCAACAGTGTGATGGTAGAACACCAGCTGTGTGGTGGAACTCCAACAATGTGATGGTAGAACACCAGCAGTGTGATGGTAGAACACCAGCTGTGTGGTAGAACACCAACAGTGTGATTGTAGAGCACCGGCTGTGTGATAGAACACCAACAATGTGATGGTAGAACACCAGCAGTGTGGTGGAACACCAACAGTGTGATGGTAGAACACCAGCAGTGTGGAGGAACACCAACAGCGTGATGGTAGAACACCAGCTGTTTGGTGGAACACCAACAGTGTGGTGGTAGAACAACAGCAAAGTGGTGGAACACCAACAGTGTGGTGGGACACCAGCAGTGTGGTGGAACACCAACAGTGTGGTGGTAGAAAACCAGCAGTGTGGTGGAACACCAACAGTGTGGTGGAACACCAGCAGTGTGGTGGAACACCAACAGTGTGGTGGAACACCAACAGTGTGATGGTAGGACACCAGCTGTGTGGTGGAACACCAACAGTGTGATGGTAGAACACCAGCAGTGTGGTGGAACACCAACAGTGTGGTGGTAGAACACCACCTGTGTGATGGTAGAACACCAGCTGTGTGGTGGAACACCAACAGTGTGATGGTAGAACACCAGCTGTGTAGTGGAACACCAACAGTGTGATGGTAGAACACCAGCAGTGTGGTGGAACACGAACAGTGTGATGGTAGAACACCAGCTGTGTGGTGGAACACCAACAGTGTGTTGGTAGAACACCAGCAGTGTGGTGGAACACCAACAATGTGGTGGAACACCAACAGTGTGATGGTAGAACACCAGTTGTGTGGTGGAACACCAACAGTGTGGTGGAACACCAACAGTGCGATGGTGGAACACCAGCTGTGTGGTGGTAGAACACCAGCTGTGTGGTGGAACACCAACAGTGTGATAATAGAACAACAGCTGTGTGGTGGTAGAACACCAGCTGTGTGTTGGAACACCAACAGTGTGATGGTAGAACACCAGCAGTGTGGTGGAACACCAACAGTGTGATGGTAGAACACCAGCAGTGTGGTGGAACACCAACAGTGTGATGGTAGAACACCAACAGTGTGATGGTAGAACACCAGCATTGTGGTGGAACACCAACAGTGTGATGGTAGAACACCAGCAGTGTGATGGTAGAACACCGGCTGTGTGATGGTAGAACACCAGCTGTGTGGTGGAACACCAACAGTGTGATGGTAGAACACCAACTGTGTGGTGGAACACCAACAGTGTGGTGGTAGAACACCAGCAGTGTGGTGGAACAACAACAGTGTGGTGGAACACCAACAGTGTGATGGTAGAACACCAAGAGTGTGATGGTAGAACACCAGCAGTGTGGTGGAACACCAACAATGTGATGGTAGAACACCAGCTGTGTGGTGGAACACCAACAGTGTGTTATAGAACACCAGCAGTGTGGTGGAACACCAACAGTGTGATGGTACAACACCAGCAGTGTGGTGGAACACCAACAGTGTTGTGGAACACCAACAGTGTGATGGTAGAACACCAGCAGTGTGGTGGAACACCAGCAGTGTGATGGTAGAACACCAGCAGTGTGGTGGAACACCAACAGTGTGATGGTAGAACACCAGCAGTGTGGTGGAACACCAACAGTGTGATGGTAGAACACCAGCTGTGTGGTGGAACACCAACAGTGTGATGGTAGAACACCAGATGTGTGGTGGAACACCAGCAGTGTGATGGTAGAACACCAGCAGTGTGGTGGAACACCAACAGTGCGGTGGTAGAACACCAGCTGTGTTATGGTAGAACACCAGCTGTGTGGTCGAACACCAACAGTGTGATGGTAGAACACCAGCTGTGTGGTGGAACACCAACAGTGTGATGGTAGAACACCAGCAGTGTGGTGAAACACCAACAGTCTGGTGGTAGAAAACCAGCAGTGTGGTGGAACACCAACAGTGTGTTGGGTCACCAACAGTGTGGTGGAACACCAACAGTGTGATGGTAGAACACCAGCTGTGTGGTGGAACACCAACAGTGTGATGGTAGAACACCAGCTGTGTGGTGGAACACCAACAGTGTGATGGTAGAACACCAGCTGTGTGGTGGTAGAACACCAGCTGTGTGGTGGAACACCAACAGTGTGATGATAGAACACCAGCTGTGTGGTGGAACACCAACAGTGTGATGGTAGAACACCAACAGTGTGGTGGAACACCAACAGTGTGGTGGAACACCAACTGTGTGGTGGAACACCAACGGAGTGGTGGAACACCAACAGTGTGGTAGAACACCAGCAATTATGGTGGAACACCAACAGATTGGTGGAACACCAACAGTGTGATGGTAGAACACCAGCTGTGTGGTAGAACACCAACAGTGTGGTAGAACACCAACAGTGTGATGGTGTGTGGGAGTGTGGTGGAACACCAGTGTGGTGGTAGAACACCAGCTGTGTGGTGGAACACCAACAGTGTGATGGTAGAGCACCAGCAGTGTGATTGTAGAGCACCGGCTGTGGAACACCACCAGCAGTGTGTGTGGTGGAACACCAACAGATTGGTGGAACACCAACAGTGTGATGGTAGAACACCAGCTGTGTGGTAGAACACCAACAGTGTGGTAGAACACCAACAGTGTGGTGGAACACCAACAGTGTGGTGGAACACCAGCAGTGTGGAGGAACACCAACAGCGTGATGGTAGAACACCAGCTGTTTGGTGGAACACCAACAGTGTGATGGTTGAACACCAGCAGTGTGGTGGAACACCAACAGTGAGATGGTAGAACACCAGCAGTTTTGGTAGAACACCAACAGTGTGATGGTAGAACACCAGCAGTGTGGTGGAACACCAACAGTGTGGTGGTAGAAAACCAGCAGTGTGGTGGAACACCAACAGTGTGGTGGGACACCAGCAGTGTGGTGGAACACCAACAGTGTGGTGGTAGAAAACCAACAGTGTGGTGGAACACCAACATTGTGATGGTAGAACACCAGCTGTGTGGTGGAACACCAACAGTGTGGTGGAACATCAACAGTGTGATGGTAGAACACCAGCTGTGTGGTGGAACACCAACAGTGTGGTGGAACATCAACAGTGTGATGGTAGAACACCAGCTGTGTGGTGAAACCACAGTGTGATGGTAGAACACCAGCAGTGTGGTGGAACACCAACAGTGTGATGGTAGAACACCAACCAACAGTGTTGTGGTAGCACACCAACAGTGTGGTGGAACACCAACAGTGTGATGGTAGAACAACAGCTGTGTGGTGGAACACCAACAGTGTGGTGGAACACCAACAGTGTGTTGTAGAACACCAACAGTGTGGTGGAACACCAACAGTGTGATGGTAGAACAACAGCTGTGTGGTGGAACACCAACAGTGTGGTGGAACACCAACAGTGTGTTGGTAGAACACCAACAGTGTGGTAGAACACCAACAGTGTGGTGGAACACCAACAGTGTGGTGGAACACCAACAGTGTGGTGGAACACCAACAGTGTGGTAGAACACCAACAGTGTGGTGGAACACCAACAGTGTGGTGGAACACCAACAGTGTGGTGGAACACCAACAGTGTGATGGTAGAACACCAACAGTGTGGTAGAACACCAACAGTGTGGTGGAACACCAACAGTGTGGTGGAACACCAACAGTGTGGTAGAACACCAACAGTGTGGTGGAACACCAACAGTGTGGTGGAACACCAACAGTGTGGTGGAACACCAACAGTGTGGTGGAACACCAACAGTTTGGTGGAACACCAACAGTGTGGTGGAACACCAACAGTGTGATGGTAGAACACCAACAGTGTGGTGGAACACCAACAGTTTGGAGGAACACCAACAGTGTGGTGGTACACCAGCAGTTTGGTAGAACACCAACAGTGTGGTGGAACACCAACAGTGTGGTAGAACACCGACAGTGTGGTAGAACACCAGCAGTGTGGTAGAACACCAACAGTGTGGTGGAACACCAACAGTGTGGTGGAACACCAGCAGTGTGGTGTTACACACACATGGATCAAGTGTCACGTTCCCTCCAGCACAGTGAACGATGGACATACTTACATCTTCCTATTCTATTTGCATATTTTATTGTCATCTCTGTTTTTGCTTCGCAATTATTTTACACTTGATTTCATTCCCTAGATTTTGACGCCTCATTCATTTTGGGCACCTAGGCCTGGTTACGGTATATGGAGGAGGCAGTACATGGTAGGCTGAAGCAGCCACAATAAAAATGTCTCATTAGTTGTTCTTGTGTCATTTTACTTAACATATTTTTTGAAACAGCTTTATGTATTTAATAATATTTGGGAATAAGATAGTTATGGTCTGTTCACTTCTTCTCAACACACATGATTTAAGAGAAAAAAATATTCCTATCTGTTGACTGTTAGGTTAGGTAAGGTTAGTCACTGGAGTTAAAAGATAAAGAATCACACATAAAGTGGGAGTTGTCACAGTTGCAATTTGCTGATGACACTGTGCTCTTGGGAGATTCTGAAGAGAAGTTGCAGAGGTTGGTGGATGAATTTGGTAGGGTGTGCAAGAGAAGAAAATTAAAGGTGAATACAGGAAAGAGTAAGATTATGAGGATAACAAAAAGATTAGGTGATGAAAGATTGAATATCAGATTGGAGGGAGAGAGTATGGAGGAGGTGAACGTATTCAGATATTTGGGAGTGGACGTGTCAGCGGATGGGTCTATGAAAGATGAGGTGAATCATAGAACTGATGAGGGGAAAAGGGTGAGTGGTGCACTTCGGAGTCTGTGGAGACAAAGAACTTTGTCCTTGGAGGCAAAGAGGGGAATGTATGAGAGTATAGTTTTACTAACGCTCTTATATGGGTGTGAAGCGTGGGTGATGAATGTTGCAGCGAGGAGAAGGCTGGAGGCAGTGGAGATGTCATGTCTGAGGGCAATGTGTGGTGTGAATATAATGCAGGGAATTCGTAGTTTGGAAGTTAGGAGGAGGTGCAGGATTACCAAAACTGTTGTCCAGAGGGCTGAGGAAGGGTTGTTGAGGTGGTTCGGACATGTAGAGAGAATGGAGCGAAACAGAATGACTTCAAGAGTGTATCAGTCTGTAGTGGAAGGAAGGCGGGGTAGGGGTCGGCCTAGGAAAGGTTGGAGGGAGGGGGTAAAGGAGGTTTTGTGTGCGAGGGGCTTGGACTTCCAGCAGGTATGCGTGAGCGTGTTTGATAGGAGTGAATGGAGACAAATGGTTTTTAATACTTGACGTGCTCTTGGAGTGTGAGCAAAGTAACATTTATGAAGGGGTTCAGGGAAACCGGCAGGCCGGACTTGAGTCTTGGAGATGGGAAGTACAGTGCCTGCACTCTGAAGGAGGGGTGTTAATGTTGCAGTTTAAAAACTGTAGTGTAAAGCACCCTTCTGGCAAGACAGTGATGGAGTGAATGATGGTGAAAGTTTTTCTTTTTCAGGCCACCCTGCCTTGGTGGGAATCAGCCAGTGTTTTAATAAAAAATAATAATAATATATATATATATATTTACATATATGTATATATATATATATATATATATATATATATATATATATATATATATATATATATATATATATATATATATATATATATATGTCGTGCCGAATGTGTAAAACTGGTCAATTAGCAAGAACTCATTTAATATTAAGTCATTTCTAAAATTTTCTCTTGTACGTTTAAAGACATATTTTTTTTTATTAATGGTAATGTAAAAAATTTTAATTTTGTACCAAAAGAATTTTAGAAAACTTACCTAACCTTATAATAACAAGAACGATTTATTTTAGCCTAACCCAACTAAATATATTTTAGATTTGTTTACAATAATTTAATACTAAACAAACACAATGAAATATATTTTTTTCGTTACGTTCAGAATGATTTTGGCGAAATTATTGCGTACACAAATTTTCACTTGTCCTATATGGCAAGATGAGCGTTGCTATTTAAGCCAAGATCGCAAGTTCTGCCTATTCGGCACCACATATATATATATATATATATATATATATATATATATATATATATATATATATATATATATATATATATATATATATATATATATATATATATATATATATATATATATATTTATATATGTGTGTGTGTGTGTGTGTGTGTGTGTGTGTGTGTGTGTGTGTGTGTGTGTGTATGTGTGTGTGTGTGTGTGTGTGTGTGTGTGTGTGTGTGTGTGTGTGTGTGTGTGTCGTGCCGAATAGGTAAAACTGGTCAATTAGCAAGAACTCATTTAAAATTAAGTCCTTTCTAAAATTTTCTCTTATACGTTTACAGATATATATTTTTCATTTACGTCAATGCAAAAATTAATAATTTTGTACCAAAAGAACCTTAGAAAACTTATCTAACCTTATTATAACAAGCACAATTTAATTTAGCCTAATCCAGCTAAATATATTTTAGATAAGTTTACAATAATTTAATAATAAACAAACACAACGAAACATGTTTTTTTCGTTAGGTTCAGAATGATTTCGGGAAATTATTCCATACACAAATTTTAGCTTGCCTTATTCGGCAAGAAGAGCGTTGATATTTAAGCCAAAATCGCAAGTTCTACCTTTTGCACGACATACACACACACACACACACAAACACACACACACACACACACACACACACTCACACACACACACACACACACACACACACACACACACACACACAAACACACACACACACACACACACACACACACACACACACACACACACACACACACACACACACACACACACACACTCACACACACACACACACACACACACACACACACACACACACACAAGGAGGCTGAGGAGAGGTTTGTACCCAAGGGTAACAGGAATAATGAAAAAGCCAGGATGAGCCCATGGTTCACCCAAAGGTGCAGAGAGGCAAAAACCAAGTGTGCTAGGGAATGGAAGAAATATAGAAGGCAAAGGACCCAGGAGAATAAGGAGAGCAGTCGTAGAGCCAGAAACGAATATGCACAGATAAGAAGGGAGGCCCAAAGACAATATGAAAATGACATAGCAGCGAAACCCAAATCTGACCCGAAACTGTTGTACAGCCACATCAGGAGGAAAACAACAGTCAAGGACCAGGTAATCAGGCTAAGGAAGGAAGGAGGAGAGACAAAAAGAAATGACCGTGAAGCATGTGAGGAACTCAACAAGAGATTCAAAGAAGTGTTCACAGAGGAGACAGAAGGGGCTCCAGAAAGACGGAGAGGTGGGGCACACCACCATGTGCTGGACACAGTGCACACAACCGAGGGAGAAGTGAAGAGGCTTCTGAGTGAGCTAGATACCTCAAAGGCAATGGGGCCAGATAACATCTCTCCATGGGCCCTGAGAGAGGGAGCAGAGGCGCTATGTGTACCTCTAACAACAATATTCAATACATCTATAGAAACAGGGAGATTGCCTGAGGCATGGAGGACAGCAAATGTAGTCCCAGTCTTTAAAAAAGGAGACAGACATGAAGCACTAAACTACAGACCAGTGTCACTGACATGTATAGTATGCAAAATCATGGAGAAGATTATCAGGAGAAGAGTGCTGGAACACCTAGAAAGGAATGATCTCATCAAAAGCAGCCAACATGGTTTCAGGGATGGGAAATCCTGTGTCACAAACCTTCTGGAGTTCTATGACATGGTGACAGCAGTAAGACAAGAGAGAGAGGGGTGGGTGGATTGCATTTTCTTGGACTGCAAGAAGGCGTTTAACACAGTTCCACACAAGAGATTAGTGCAAAAACTGGAGGACTAAGCAGGGATAACAGGGTAGGCACTACAATGGCTCAGGGAACACTTGTCAGGAAGACAGCAGCGAGTCATGGTACGTGGCGAGGTGTCAGAGTGGGCACCTGTGACCAGCGGGGTCCCACAGGGGTCAGTCCTAGGAACAGTGCTATTTCTGGCATTTATGAACGACATGACGGAAGGAATAGACTCGGAAGTGTTCCTGTTTGCAGATGATGGGAAGTTGATGAGAAGAATTCATTCGATCGAAGATCAGGAAGAACTACAAAGGGATCTGGACAGGCTGCAGACCTGGTCCAGCAATTGGCTCCTGGAGTTCAACCTCAACAAGTGCAAAGTCATGAAGATTGGGGAAGGGCAAAGAAGACCGCAGACGGAGTACAGTCTAGAGGGCCAGAGACTACAAACCTCGTTCAAGGAAAAAGATCTTGGCGTGAGTGTAACACCAGGCACATCTCCTGAAGCGCACATCAACCAAATAACTGCTGCAGCATATGGGCGCCTAGCAAACCTCAGAACAGCATTCCAACATCTTAATAAGAAATCGTTCAGGACCCTGTACACCATGTACGTTAGGCCCATATTGGAGTATGCAGCACCAGTCTGGAACCCACACCTAGCCAAGCATGCAAAGAAACTAGAAAAAGTGCAAAAGTTTGCAACAAGACTAGTCCCAGAGCTAAGAGGTATGTCCTACGAGGAGAGGTTAAGGGAAATCAACCTGACGACACTGGAGGACAGGAGAGATAGGGAATACATGATAACAACATACAAAATACTGAGAGGAATTGATAAGGTGGACAAAGACAGGATGTTCCAGAGATGGGACACAGCAACAAGGGGACACAGTTGGAAGTTGAAGACACAGATGAATCACAGGGATGTTAGGAAGTATTTCTTCAGCCACAGAGTAGTCAGGAAGTGGAATAGTTTGGTAAGCGATGTAGTGGAGGCAGGATCCATACATAGCTTTAAGCAGAGGTATGATAAAGCTCACGGTTCAGGGAGAGTGACCTAGTGGCAACCAGTGAAGAGGCAGGGCCAAAAGCTTGGACTCGACCCCTGCAACCTCAACTAGGTGAGTACAAGTAGGCGAGTACACACACACACACACACACACACACACACACACACACACACACACACACACACACACACACACACACACACACACACACACACACACACACACACACACACACACACAAGGGAAATAGAAATAATAGGAAGACCAAAGCGAGTCCTAGGTTTACCCGAAGGTGTAGGGAGGCAAAAACTAAGTGCACCAGAGAATGGAAAAGGTACAGGAGGCAAAGGACCCAGGAAAATAAGGAGATTGGTAGAAGAGCCAGAAACGAGTATGCACAGATAAGGAGGGAGGCCCAGCGACAGTAGGAAAACGACATAGCATCGAAAGTCAAGTCTGACCCGAAACTGCTGTATAGCCACATTAGGAGGAAGACAACAGTGAAAGACCAGGTAATAAGGCTGAGGAAAGAAGGTGGAGAACTCACAAGAAACGATCAAGAGGTATGTGAGGAGCTCAACATGAGATTTAAGGAAGTATTTACAGTGGAGACAGGAAGGCTTCTGGTGGGACAGACCAGATGGGGACACCAGCAAGGAATATACCAACAAGTGTTGGATGACATAAATACAAATGAGGAGGAGGTGAAGAAGCTGCTATGGGGCATGGATACCTCAAAGGCAATGGGACCAGACAACATCTCCCCGTGGGTCTTTAGAGAGGGAATGGATATGCTGTGTGTGCCACTTACCACAATCTTCAACACGTCCCTGGAAACTGGGCAACTACCTGAGGTATGGAAGACGGCAAATGTAGTTCCCATTTTAAAAAAAGGAGACAGAAAAGAGGCACTACACTATAGACCCGTGTCACTGACGTGTATAGTATGCAAAGTTATGGAGATTATCAGGAGGAGTGGTTGAGCACCTGGAACGGAACAAGAGTATAAACGCCAACCAGCACGGATTCATGGAAGGCAAATCCTGTGTCACAAACCTTCTGGAGTTTTATGATAAAGTATCAGAAGTAAGACACGAGAGAGAGGGGTGGGTTTATTGCATCTTCTTGGACTGCAAGAAGGCCTTTGACACAGTTCCTCACAAGAGATTAGTGCAGAAGCTAGAGGATCAGGCGCATATAACAGGAAGGGCACTACAATGGATCAAAGAATACCTGACAGGGACGCAACAACGAGTCATGGTACGTAATGATGTATCACAGTGGGCACCTGTGACGAGCGGGGTCCCACAGGGATCGGTCCTAGGACCAGTGCTATTTTTGGTATATGTGAACGACATGATGGAAGGGTTACACTCAGAAGTGTCCCTGTTCTCAGACGATGTGAAGTTAATGAGGAGAATTAAATCAGATGAGGATTAGGCAGGACTTCAAAGAGACCTGGACAGACTGGACACCTGGTCCAGCAACTGTCTTCTCGAATTTAACCCCGCCAAATGCTAAGTCATGAAGATAGGGGAAGGGCACAGAAGGCCGCAGACGGAGTATAGGCTAGGTGGCCAAAGACTGAAAACCTCGCTCAAGGAGAAAGATCTTGGGGTGAGTATAACACCGAGCATGTCACCGGAAGCACACATCAACCAGATAACTGCTGCAGCATATGGGCGCCTGGCAAACCTGAGAACAGCGTTCCGATGCCTTAGCAAGGAATCGTTCAGGACACTGTACACCGTGTACATCAGGCTCATACTGGAGTATGCAGCACCTGTTTGGAACCCTCACTTGATCAAGTACGTCAAGAAATTAGAGAAAGTGCAAAGGTTTGCGACAAGGTTAGTTCCAGAGCTAAGGGGAATGTCCTATGAGGAAAGGTTAAGGAAAATCGGCCTGACGACACTGGAGGAAAGGAGAGTCAGGGGAGATGATAACAAAATATAAAATACTGCGCGGAATAGACAAGGTGAACAAAGACAGGATGTTCCAGGGAGGGGACACGGAAACAAGAGGTCACAATTGGAAGTTGAAGACTCAGATGAGTCAAAGGGATGTTAGGAAGTATTTCTTCAGTCATAGAGCTGTCAGGCAGTGGAATAGCCTAGAAAGTGACTTAGTGGAGGCGGGAACCATACGTAGTTTTAAGACGAGGTTTGAAAAAACTCATGGAGCAGGGAGAGAGAGGACCCAGTAGCAACCGGTGAAGAGGCGGGGCCAGGAGCTAAGACTCGACCCCTGTAACCACAAATAGGTGAGTACAAATAGGTGAGTACACACACACACACACACACACACACACACACACACACACACACACACACACACACACACACACACACACACACACACGCACACACACTTCCGCCATCTTAATAAGGAATCGTTCAGGACCCTGTACACCGTGTACGTTAGGCCCATATTGGAGTATGCGGCACCAGTTTGGAACCCACACCTAGCCAAGCACGTAAAGAAACTAGAGAAAGTGCAAAGGTTCCCAACAAGACTAGTCCCAGAGCTAAGAGGTAAGTCCTACGAGGAGAGGTTAAGGGAAATCGACCTGACGACACTGGAGGACAGGAGAGATAGGGGTGACATGATAACGACATATAAAATACTGAGAGGAATTGACAAGGTGGACAAAGACAGGATGTTCCAGTGATGGGGCACAGCAACACAGCTACACAGTTGGAAGTTGAAGACGCAGATGAATCACAGGGATGTTAGGGAGTATTTCTTCAGCCACAGAGTAGTCAGGAAGTGGAATAGTTTGGGAAGCGATGTAGTGGAGGCAGGATCCATACATAGCTTTAAGCAGAGGTATGATAAAGCTTACGGTTCAGGGAGAGTGGCCTAGTAGCGACCAGTGAAGAGGCGGGGCCAGGAGCTATGATTCGACCCCTGCAACCACAACTAGGTGAGTACAACTAGGTGAGTACAACTAGGTGAGTACAACTAAGTGTGTACAACTAGATGAGTACAACTAGGTGAGTACAACTAGGTGAGTACAACTAAGTGTGTACAACTAGGTGAGTACAACTAAGTGTGTACAACTAGGTGAGTACAACTAGGTGAGTACAACTAGGTGAGTACAACTAGGTGAGTACAACTAGGTGAGTACAACTAGGTGAGTACAACTAGGTGAGTACAACTAGGTGAGTACAACTAAGTGTGTACTAGGTGAGTACAACTAGTGTGTACAACTAGATGAGTACAACTAGGTGAGGTGAGTACAACTAGGTGAGAGTACAACTAGGTGAGTACAACTAGGTGAGTACAACTAGATGAGTACTACTAGGTGAGTACAACTAGGTGAGATGAGTACAACTAGGTGAGTACAACTAGGTGAGTACAACTAGGTGAGTGTGTACAGTACAACTAGGTGAGTACAACTAAGTGTACAACTAGGTGAGTACAACTAGGTGAGTACAACTAGGTGAGTACAACTAGGTGAGTACAACTAGGTGAGTACAACTAGGTGAGTACAACTAGGTGAGTACAACTAGGTGAGTACAACTAGGTGAGTACTAGGTGAGTACAACTAAGTACAACTAAGTGTGTACAACTAAGTGTGTACAACTAGATGAGTACAACTAGGTGAGTACAACTAGGTGAGTACAACTAGGTGAGTACAACTAGGTGAGTACAACTAGGTGAGTACAACTAGGTGAGTACAACTAGGTGAGTACAACTAGGTGAGTACAACTAGGTGAGTACAACTAGGTGAGTACTACTAGGTGAGTACAACTAAGTGTGTACAACTAGGTGAGTACAACTAGGTGAGTACAACTAGGTGAGTACAACTAGGTGAGTACAACTAGGTGAGTACTACTAGGTGAGTACAACTAAGTGTGTACAACTAAGTGTGTACAACTAAGTGTGTACAACTAGATGAGTACAACTAGGTGAGTACAACTAGGTGAGTACAACTAGGTGAGTACAACTAGGTGAGTACAACTAGGTGAGTACAACTAGGTGAGTACTACTAGGTGAGTACAACTAGGTGAGTACAATTAGGTGAGTACAACTAGGTGAGTTCTACTAGGTGAGTACAACTAGGTGAGTACAACTAAGTGTGTACAACTAGGTGAGTACAACTAGGTGAGTACAATTAGGTGAGTACAACTAGATGAGTACAACTAGGTGAGTACAACTAGGTGAGTACAACTAAGTGTGTACAACTAGATGAGTACAACTAGGTGAGTACAACTAGGTGAGTACAACTAGGTGAGTACAACTAGATGAGTACAACTAGGTGAGTACAACTAGGTGAGTACAACTAAGTGTGTACAACTAGGTGAGTACAACTAGGTGAGTACAACTAGGTGAGTACAACTAGGTGAGTACAACTAGGTGAGTACAACTAGATGAGTACAACTAGGTGAGTACAACTAAGTGTGTACAACTAGGTGAGTACAACTAGGTGAGTACAACTAGGTGAGTACAACTAGGTGAGTACAACTAGGTGAGTACAACTAGGTGAGTACAACTAGGTGAGTACAACTAGGTGAGTACAACTAGGTGAGTACAACTAAGTGTGTACAACTAGATGAGTACAACTAGGTGAGTACAACTAAGTGTGTACAACTAGATGAGTACAACTAGGTGAGTACAACTAGATGAGTACAACTAGGTGAGTACAACTAAGTGTGTACAACTAGGTGAGTACAACTAGGTGAGTACAACTAGGTGAGTACAACTAGGTGAGTACAACTAGGTGAGTACAATTAGGTGAGTACAACTAGGTGAGTACAACTAGGTGAGTACAACTAGGTGAGTACAACTAGGTGAGTACAATTAGGTGAGTACAACTAGGTGAGTACAATTAGGTGAGTACAACTAGGTGAGTACAACTAGGTGAGTACAACTAGGTGAGTACAACTAGGTGAGTACAACTAGGTGAGTACAATTAGGTGAGTACAACTAGGTGAGTACAACTAGGTGAGTACAACTAGGTGAGTACAATTAGGTGAGTACAACTAGGTGAGTACAACTAGGTGAGTACAACTAGGTGAGTACAACTAGGTGAGTACAACTAAGTGTGTACAACTAGATGAGTACAACTAGGTGAGTACAACTAGGTGAGTACAACTAAGTGTGTACAACTAGATGAGTACAACTAGGTGAGTACAACTAGGTGAGTACAACTAGGTGAGTACAACTAGGTGAGTACAATTAGGTGAGTACAACTAGGTGAGTACAACTAGGTGAGTACAACTAGGTGAGTACAACTAGGTGAGTACAATTAGGTGAGTACAACTAGGTGAGTACAACTAGGTGAGTACAACTAGGTGAGTACAACTAGGTGAGTACAACTAAGTGTGTACAACTAGGTGAGTACAACTAGGTGAGTACAATTAGGTGAGTACAACTAGGTGAGTACAACTAGGTGAGTACAACTAGGTGAGTACAACTAGGTGAGTACAACTAGGTGAGTACAACTAGGTGAGTACAACTAGGTGAGTACAACTAAGTGTGTACAACTAGATGAGTACAACTAGGTGAGTACAACTAGATGAGTACAACTAGATGAGTACAACTAGGTGAGTACAACTAAGTGTGTACAACTAGATGAGTACAACTAGGTGAGTACAACTAAGTGTGTACAACTAGGTGAGTACAACTAGGTGAGTACAACTGTGTACAACTAGGTGAGTACAACTAGGTGAGTACAATTAGGTGAGTACAACTAGGTGAGTACAACTAGGTGAGTACAACTAAGTGTGTACAACTAGGTGAGTACAACTAGGTGAGTACAACTAGGTGAGTACAACTAGGTGAGTACAACTAGGTGAGTACAACTAAGTGTGTACAACTAGGTGAGTACAACTAGGTGAGTACAACTAGGTGAGTACAACTAGGTGAGTACAACTAGGTGAGTACAACTAGGTGAGTACAACTAGGTGAGTACAACTAGGTGAGTACAACTAGGTGAGTACAACTAGGTGAGTACAACTAGGTGAGTACAACTAGGTGAGTACAACTAGGTGAGTACAACTTCGGGTGTACAACTAGGTGAGTACAACTAGGTGAGTACAACTAGGTGAGTACAACTAGGTGAGTACAACTAGGTGAGTACAACTAGGTGAGTACAACTAGGTGAGTACAACTAGGTGAGTACAACTAGGTGAGTACAACTAGGTGAGTACACACACACGAGTTATAATGAAAATTTGTCAAGCCTTAAGACTCCCACACTGACTGATAAGAGAGAAAGATGAGGTGCAACAAGGACAACAAGAAGCTGCTGATGCAAAGTGAGAGAAAACAAGTGAAGAAGAGATACCAGAGTGGTAGAGCAATGAAATTTTTTTAAGAGGAACTAGTAAGACCTACAATCCTTGTTAATTTTTACAAATGATGTGAGTAAAATATTGAAGACGGGAAATATATGCGAGCATAGCTCTGCTGCCGTAGTTACATAGTAATGATTACACACACACACAGAATCTGGACTACAGAGAGACCTGGTCAGGCTGGAAGACTGGTCCAGCAAGTGGCTCCTTGAATTTAACCCTGCCAAATGCAAAGTCATGAAGATCGGGAAAGGGCAAAGAAGACCGCAGACAGAGTATAGTCTAGGTGGCCAAAGACTGCAAACCTCACTCAAGGAAAAGGATCTTGGGGTGAGTATAATATCAAACATATCTCCTGAGGCGTACATAAACCAGATACCTGCAGCAGCATATGAGCGCCTGGCAAACTTGAGAATAGTGTTCCGATTCCTCAGTAAGGAATCGTTCAGGATTCTGTACACTGGGTACATGAGGCCCATATTGGAGTATGCAGCACCAGTTTGGAACTCACACATGGTCAAGCACGTCAAGAAATTAGACAATGTACGAAGGTTTGCAACAAGACTAGTTCCAGAGCTAAGGGGAATGTCCTACGAAGAAAGGTTAAGGGAAATTGGCCTGACAACACTGGAGGACAGGAGGGCTAGGGAAGACATGATAACAAAATATAAAATACTGCGAAGAACTGAAGAGGTGGACAAAGACAATGTTCCAGAGAGGGGACACAGAAACAAGGGATCACAACTGGAAGATGAAGACTCAGATGAGTCACAGAGATGTTAGGAAGTATTTCTTCAGTCATATAGTTGTCAGGAAGTGGAACAATCTGGAGAGTGATGTAGTGGAGGCAGGATCCAAACATAGCCTTATGAACAGGTGAGATAAAACTCTTGGAGCAGGGAGAGTGAACCTAGTAACGCCCAGCAAAGAGACGGGGTCAGGAGCCTCGAATCGACCCCTGCAACCACAAAGAGGTGAGCACAAATGAGTTCGCACAAAGGGATCAGGACAAGCGGTACTATTGGTCTGACAAATGGTCTAGTAAATACAAAGTTATGAAAACTAAAGAAGGGGAAAGAAACAACTCTTAGCTTTTAAATAAGCTGAGCTAGGATAATAACTCTTAGATTGTAAATGGGCTGAGGCAAGATAAAAAGCTCTCAACTTCTAAATGAGCTGAGGTAGAATGATATTAAGTTTAGAAATAGATGTGGTAGATAACATTAAGCTTAGAACCGGATTTATGGAGCGATGTAAACCGTCAACTGGATTTATCGGACAATAGTAAGCAGAGTATGTACCATTCAGTACAAATCTTGCTGTAAAGGTAATCTGTGAGAGCTTTCTTCTCTTATTTACCAATTAACCATTTATATTCAAGAGGTGAAGCTACGCTCTGCTACCTAGAAAACTGTTGCAATAATCACAACTCCGGGACGGCATTACTCATCATAAAATGGCGCTGATTAGATGATTACCCATAAATAATAGAGCAACGTATTACTGAGTCACCCATTGCTTTCACCGTAAAGAAAACGGGAACTTGCTTGGGAGGAGGGTTGGACAGGGTTGTTGCTTTGGTAGGGTAGTGGGTTAGACAGGGTGGTGGGTTTGGTAGGGTGGTGGGTTAGATAGGGTGGTGGGTTAGACAGGGTGGTGGGTTTGCTAGGAGGGTGGGTTAGACAGGGTGATGGGTTTGGTAGGGTGGTGGATTAGGTAGGGTAGTGGGCAAGCCAGGATGGTTGACTAACCAGGGTGGTGGACTAACCGGGGTGGTGGGCTAGTCAGAGTAGTGGGCTAGCCAGGAAGGTGGGCTAGCCAAGGTGATGGACCAGCCAGGAAGGAGGGCTAGCCAGAGTGGTGGACTAACCAGGGTGGTGGACTAACCAGGGTGGTGAGCTAGCCAGAGTGGTGTGCTAACCAGGAAGGTGGGCTAGCCAGGGTGATGGGCTAGCCAGAGTGGTGGGGCTAACCAGGGTGGTGGGGCTAGCCAGGGTGGTGGGGCTAGTCAGGGTGGTGGGGCTAGCCAGGGTGGTGGGGCTAGCCAGGGCGGTGTGGCTAGCTAGGGTGGTGGGGCTAGCCAGGGTGGTGGGGCTAGCCAGGGTGGTGGGGCTAGCCAGGGTGGTGGGGCTAGCCAGGGTGGTGGGGCTAGCCAGGGAGGTGGGGCTAACCAGGGCGGTGGGGCTAGTCAGGGTGGTGGGGCTAGCCAGGGTGGTGGGGCTTGCCAGGGTGGTGGGGCTAGCCAGGGTGATGGGCTAGCCAGGGTGGTGGGGCTAACCAGAGTGGTGGGGCTAGCCAGGGTGGTGGGGCTAGCCAGGGTGGTGGGACTAGCCAGGGTGGTGGGGCTAGCCAGGGTGATGGGCTAGCCAGGGTGGTGGGGCTAACCAGGGTGGTGGGGCTAGCCAGGGTAGTGGTGCTAGCCAGGGTGGTGGGGCTAGCCAGGGTGGTGGGGCTAGCCAGGGCGGTGGGGCTAGCCAGGGAGGTGGGGCTAACCAGGGCGGTGGGGCTAGTCAGGGTGGTGGGGCTAGCCAGGGTGGTGGGGCTTGCCAGGGTGGTGGGGCTAGCCAGGGTGATGGGCTAGCCAGGGTGGTGGGGCTAACCAGAGTGGTGGGGCTAGCCAGGGTGGTGGGGCTAGCCAGGGTGGTGGGACTAGCCAGGGTGGTGGGGCTAGCCAGGGTGATGGGCAAGCCAGGGTGGTGGGGCTAACCAGGGTGGTGGGGCTAGCCAGGGTGGGGGGGCTAGCCAGGGCGGTGGGGCTAGCCAGGGCGGTGGAGCTAGCCAGGGAGGTGGGGCTAACCAGGGCGGTGGGGCTAGTCAGGGTGGTGGGGCTTGCCAGGGTGGTGGGGCTAGCCAGGGTGATGGGCTAGCCAGGGTGGTGGGGCTAGCCAGGGCGGTGGGGCTAGCCAGGGTGGTGGGGCTAGCCAGGGTGGTGGGGCTAGGCAGGGTGTTGGGGCTAGCCAGGGTGGTAGGGCTAGCCAGGGTGGTGGGGCTAGCCAGGGTGGTGGAGCTAGCCAGGGCGGTGGGGCTAGCCAGGGAGGTGGGGCTAACCAGGGCGGTGGGGCTAGACAGGGTGGTGGGGCTAACCAGGGTGGTGGGGCTTGCCAGGGTGGTGGGGCTAGCCAGGGTGATGGGCTAGCCAGGGTGGTGGGGCTAACCAGGGTGGTGGGGCTAGCCAGGGTGGTGGGGCTAGCCAGGGTGGTGGGACTAGCCAGGGTGGTGGGGCTAGCCAGGGTGATGGGCTAGCCAGGGTGGTGGGGCTAACCAGGGTGGTGGGGCAAGCCAGGATAGTGGGGCTAGCCAGGGTGGTGGGGCTAGCCAGGGTGGTGGGGCTAGCCAGGGCGGTGGGGCTAGCCAGGGCGGTGGGGCTAGCCAGGGAGGTGGGGCTACCCAGGGCAGTGGGGCTAGTCAGGGTGGTGGGGCTAGCCAGGGTGGTGGGGCTAGCCAGGGCGGTGGGGCTAGCCAGGGTGGTGGGGCTAGCCAGGGTGGTGGGGGTAGTCAGGGTGGTGGGGCTAGCCAGGGTGGTGGGGCTAGCCAGGGTGGTGGGGCTAGCCATGGTGGTGGGGGTAGCCAGGGCGGTGGGGCTAGCCAGGGTTGTGGGGCTAGCCAGGGTGGTGTTGCTAGCCAGGGTGGTGGGGCTAGCCAGGGTGGTGGGGCTAGTCAGGGTGGTGGGGCTAGCCAGGGTGGTGGGGCTAGCCAGGGGGGTGGGGCTAGCCAGGGAGGTGGGGCTAGTCAGGGTGGTGGGGCTAGCCAGGGTGGTGGGGCTAGCCAGGGTGGTGGGGCTAGCCAGGGTGGTGGGGCTAGCCAGGGTGGTGGGGCTAGCCAGGGCGGTGGGACTAGCCAGGGTGGTGGGGCTAGCCAGGGTGGTGGGGCTAGCCAGGGTGGTGGGGCTAGCCAGGGTGGTGGGGCTAGCCAGGGTGGTGGGGCTAGCCAGGGCGGTGGGGCTAGCCAGGGCGGTGGGCCTAGCCAGGGTGGTGGGGCTAGCCAGGGTGGTGGGGTTAGCCAGGGTGGTGGGGCTAGCCAGGGTGGTGGGGCTAGCCAGGGCGGTGGAGCTAGCCAGGGTTGTGGGGCTAGCCAGGGTGGTGGGGCTAGCCAGGGTGGTGGGGCTAGCCAGGGTGGTGGGGCTAGCCAGGGTGGTGGGGCTAGCCAGGGTGGTGGGGCTAGCCAGGGCGGTGGGGCTAGCCAGGGTGGTGGGGCTAGCCAGGTTGGTGGGGCTAGCCAGGGTGGTGGGGCTAGCCAGGGTGGTGGGGCTAGCCAGGGTGGTGGGGCTAGCCAGGGCGGTGGGGCTAGCCAGGGAGGTGGGGCTAACCAGGGCGGTGGGGCTAGCCAGGGTGGTGGGGCTAGCCAGGGTGGTGGGGCTTGCCAGGGTGGTGGGGCTAGCCAGGGTGATGGGCTAGTCAGGGTGGTGGGGCTAACCAGGGTGGTGGGGCTAGCCAGGGTGGTGGGGCTAGCCAGGGTGGTGGGACTAGCCAGGGTGGTGGGGCTAGCCAGGGTGATGGGCTAGCCAGGGTGGTGGGGCTAACCAGGGTGGTGGGGCTAGCCAGGGTAGTGGTGCTAGCCAGGGTGGTGGGGCTAGCCAGGGTGGTGGGGCTAGCCAGGGCGGTGGGGCTAGCCAGGGCGGTGGGGCTAGCCAGGGAGGTGGGGCTAACCAGGTCGGGGGGCGAGTCAGGGTGGTGGGGCTAGCCAGGGTGGTGGGGCTTGCCAGGGTGGTGGGGCTAGCCAGGGTGGTGGGGCTAGCCAGGGTGGTGGGGCTAGTCAGGGTGGTGGGGCTAGCCAGGGTGGTGGGGCTAGCCAGGGTGGTGGGGCTAGCCAGGGTGGTGGGGCTAGCCAGGGCGGTGGGGCTAGCCAGGGAGGTGGGGCTAACCAGGGCGGTGGGGCTAGTCAGGGTGGTGGGGCTACCCCGGGGGGTGGGGCTTGCCAGGGTGGTGGGGCTAGCCAGGGTGATGGGCTAGCCAGGGTGGTGGGGCTAACCAGGGTGGTGGGGCTAGCCAGGGTAGTGGGGCTAGCCAGGGTGGTAGGACTAGCCAGGGTGGTGGGGCTAGCCAGGGTGATGGGCTAGCCAGGGTGGTGGGGCTAACCAGGGTGGTGGGGCTAGCCAGGGTAGTGGGGCTAGCCAGGGTGGTGGGGCTAGCCAGGGTGGTGGGGCTAGCCAGGGCGGTGGGGCTAGCCAGGGTGGTGGGGCTAGCCAGGGTGGTGGGGCTAGCCAGGGCGGTGGGACTAGCCAGGGTTGTGGGGCTAGCCAGGGTGGTGGGGCTAGCCAGGGTGGTGGGGCTAGCCAGGGTGGTGGGGCTAGCCAGGGTGGTGGGGCTAGCCAGGGCGGTGGGGCTAGCCAGGGCGGTGGGACTAGCCATGGTGGTGGGGCTAGCCAGGGTGGTGGGGTTAGACAGGGAGGTGGGGCTAGCCAGGGTGGTGGGGCTAGCCAGGGCGGTGGAGCTAGCCAGGGTTGTGGGGCTAGCCAGGGTGGTGGGGCTCGCCTGGGTGGTGGGGCTAGCCAGGGTGGTGGGGCTAGCCAGGGTGGTGGGGCTAGCCAGGGCGGTGGGGCTAGCCAGGGCGGTGGGGCTAGCCAGGGTGGTGGGGCTAGCCAGGTTGGTGGGGCTAGCCAGGGTGGTGGGGCTAGCCAGGGTGGTGGGGCTAGCCAGGGTGGTGGGGCTAGCCAGGGCGGTGGGGCTAGCCAGGGAGGTGGGGCTAACCAGGGCGGTGGGGCTAGTCAGGGTGGTGGGGCTAGCCACGGTGGTGGGGCTTGCCAGGGTGGTGGGGCTAGCCAGGGTGATGGGCTAGCCAGGGTGGTGGGGCTAACCAGGGTGGTGGGGCTAGCCAGGGTGGTGGGGCTAGCCAGGGTGGTGGGACTAGCCAGGGTGGTGGGGCTAGCCAGGGTGATGGGCTAGCCAGGGTGGTGGGGCTAACCAGGGTGGTGGGGCTAGCCAGGGTAGTGGTGCTAGCCAGGGTGGTGGGGCTAGCCAGGGTGGTGGGGCTAGCCAGGGCGGTGGGGCTAGCCAGGGCGGTGGGGCTAGCCAGGGAGGTGGGGCTAGCCAGGGCGGTGGGGCTAGCCAGGGTGGTGGGGCTAGCCAGGGTGGTGGGGCTAGCCAGGGCGGTGGGGCTAGCCAGGGAGGTGGGGCTAACCAGGGCGGTGGGGCTAGTCAGGGTGGTGGGGCTAACCAGGGTGGTGGGGCTTGCAAGGGTGGTGGGGCTAGCCAGGGTGATGGGCTAGCCAGGGTGGTGGGGCTAACCAGGGTGGTGGGGCTAGCCAGGGTGGTGGGGCTAGCCAGGGTGGTAGGACTAGCCAGGGTGGTGGGGCTAGCCAGGGTGATGGGCTAGCCAGGGTGGTGGGGCTAACCAGGGTGGTGGGGCTAGCCAGGGTAGTGGGGCTAGCCAGGGTGGTGGGGCTAGCCAGGGTGGTGGGGCTAGCCAGGGCGGTGGGGCTAGCCAGGGTGGTGGGGCTAGCCAGGGTGGTGGGGCTAGCCAGGGCGGTGGGACTAGCCAGGGTTGTGGGGCTAGCCAGGGTGGTGGGGCTAGCCAGGGTGGTGGGGCCAGCCAGGGTGGTGGGGCTAGCCTGGGTGGTGGGGCTAGCCACGGCGGTGGGGCTAGCCAGGGCGGTGGGCCTAGCCATGGTGGTGGGGCTAGCCAGGGTGGTGGGGTTAGCCAGTGTGGTGGGGCTAGCCAGGGTGGTGGGGCTAGCCAGGGCGGTGGAGCTAGCCAGGGTTGTGGGGCTAGCCAGGGTGGTGGGGCTAGCCAGGGTGGTGGGGCTAGCCAGGGTGGTGGGGCTAGCCAGGGTGGTGGGGCTAGCCAGGGTGGTGGGGCTAGCCAGGGCGGTGGGGCTAGCCAGGGTGGTGGGGCTAGCCAGGTTGGTGGGGCTAGCCAGGGTGGTGGGGCTAGCCAGGGTGGTGGGGCTAGCCAGGGTGGTGGGGCTAGCCAGGGCGGTGGGGCTAGCCTGGGAGGTGGGGCTAACCAGGGCGGTGGGGCTAGTCAGGGTGGTGGGGCTAGCCAGGGTGGTGGGGCTTGCCAGGGTGGTGGGGCTAGCCAGGGTGATGGGCTAGCCAGGGTGGTGGGGCTAACCAGGGTGGTGGGTCTAGCCAGGGTGGTGGGGCTAGCCAGGGTGGTGGGACTAGCCAGGGTGGTGGGGCTAGCCAGGGTGATGGGCTAGCCAGGGTGGTGGGGCTAACCAGGGTGGTGGGGCTAGCCAGGGTAGTGGTGCTAGCCAGGGTGGTGGGGCTAGCCAGGGTGGTGGGGCTAGCCAGGGCGGTGGGGCTAGCCAGGGCGGTGGGGCTAGCCAGGGAGGTGGGGCTAACCAGGTCGTGGGGCTAGTCAGGGTGGTGGGGCTAGCCAGGGTGGTGGGGCTTGCCAGGGTGGTGGGGCTAGCCAGGGTGGTGGGGCTAGCCAGGGTGGTGGGGCTAGTCAGGGTGGTGGGGCTAGCCAGGGTGGTGGGGCTAGCCAGGGTGGTGGGGCTAGCCAGGGGGGTGGGGCTAGCCAGGGGGGTGGGGCTAGCCAGGGAGGTGGGGCTAACCAGGGCGGTGGGGCTAGTCAGGGTGGTGGGGCTAACCAGGGTGGTGGGGCTTGCCAGGGTGGTGGGGCTAGCCAGGGTGATGGGCTAGCCAGGGTGGTGGGGCTAACCAGGGTGGTGGGGCTTGCCAGGGTGGTGGGGCTAGCCAGGGTGATGGGCTAGCCAGGGTGGTGGGGCTAACCAGGGTGGTGGGGCTAGCCAGGGTGGTGGGGCTAGCCAGGGTGGTAGGACTAGCCAGGGTGGTGGGGCTAGCCAGGGTGATGGGCTAGCCAGGGTGGTGGGGCTAACCAGGGTGGTGGGGCTAGCCAGGGTAGTGGGGCTAGCCAGGGTGGTGGGGCTAGCCAGGGTGGTGGGGCTAGCCAGGGCGGTGGGGCTAGCCAGGGCGGTGGGGCTAGCCAGGGAGGTGGGGCTAACCAGGGCAGTAGGGCTAGTCAGGGTGGTGGGGCTAGCCAGGGTGGTGGGGCTTGCCAGGGTGGTGGGGCTAGCCAGGGTGGTGGGGCTAGCCAGGGCGGTGGGGCTAGCCAGGGTGGTGGGGCTAGCCAGGGTGGTGGGGCTAGTCAGGGTGTTGGGGCTAGCCAGGGTGGTGGGGCTAGCCAGGGTGGTGGGGCTAGCCATGGTGGTGGGGCTAGCCAGGGTGGTGGGGCTAGCCAGGGTGGTGGGGCTAGTCAGGGTGGGGGGGCTAGTCAGGGTGGTGGGGCTAGCCAGGGCAGTGGGGCTAGCCAGGGCGGTGGGACTAGCCAGGGTGGTGGGGCTAGCCAGGGTGGTGGGGCTAGCCAGGGTGGTGGGGCTAGCCAGGGTGGTGGGGCTAGCCAGGGCGGTGGGGCTAGCCAGGGCGGTGGGGCTAGCCAGGGCGGTGGGGCTAGCCAGGGTGGTGGGGCTAGCCAGGGTGGTGGGGCTAGCCAGGGTGGTGGGGCTAGCCAGGGCGGTGGGGCTAGCCAGGGCGGTGGGGCTAGCCAGGGCGGTGGGACTAGCCAGGGTTGTGGGGCTAGCCAGGGTGGTGGGGCTAGCCAGGGTGGTGGGGCTAGCCAGGGTGGTGGGGCTAGCCAGGGCAGTGGGGCTAGCCAGGGCGGTGGGGCTAGCCAGGGTTGTGGGGCTAGCCAGGGTGGTGGGGCTAGCCAGGGTGGTGGGGCTAGCCAGGGTGGTGGGGCTAGCCAGGGTGGTGGGGCTAGCCAGGGCGGTGGGGCTAGCCAGGGTTGTGGGGCTAGCCAGGGTGGTGGGGCTAGCCAGGGTGGTGGGGCTAGCCAGGGTGGTGGGGCTAGCCAGGGCGGTGGGGCTAGCCAGGGTGGTGGGGCTAGCCAGGTTTGTGGGGCTAGACAGGGTGGCGGGGCTAGCCAGGGTGGTGGGGCTAGCCAGGGTGGTGGGGCTTGCCAGGGTGGTGGGGCTAGCCAGGGTGGTGGGACTAGCCAGGGTGGTGGGGCTAGCCAGGGTGGTGGGACTAGCCAGGGTGGTGGGGCTAGCCAGGGTGGTGGGGCTTGCCAGGGTGGTGGGGCTACCCAGGGTGGTGGGACTAGCCAGGGTGGTGGGGCTAGCCAGGGTGGTGGGGCTAGCCAGGGTGGTGGGGCTAGCCAGGGTGGTGGGGCTAGCCAGGGTGGTGGGGCTAGCCAGGGTGGATGTGGTGTTTTGTAAATCAGGGATAACAATCATATGACGCACACTTCAACATGCAATGACTCGCCGCTCACTTCACAAACAACCGGTGGCTTTCCAGTGCCGGAATACCTCGCCTGAGGCTGGGTAATCGCTTGCTTACCTGTCGAAAAGAGTACAAGGATTTAGAAGGAGTAATAAGAAGCAAATGTAAACCCACACAAACCTACACCCACACACACACACACACAGGCACGTATAACAGGGACGGCACTGCAGTGGATCAGAGAATACCTGACAGGGAGGCAACGAGTCATGGTACGTGATGAGATATCACAGCGGGCACCGGTAACGAGCGGGGTCCCACAGGGGTTGGTCCTACGACCAGTGCTATTTTTGGTATATGTGAATGACATGATGGCAAGTATAGACTCAGAAGTGTCCCTGTTCGCAGATGATGAGAAGTTAATGAGGAGAATTAAATCAGATGAGGATTAGGCAGGACTTCAAAGAGACCTGGACAGACTGGACACCTGGTCCAGCAATTGGTTTCTCGAATTTAACCCCGCCAAATGCAAAGTCATGAAGATCGGCGAAGGGCAAAGAAGACCGCAGACGGAGTATAGGTTAGGTGGCCAAACACTGCAAACCTCGCTCAAGGACAAAGATCTTGGGGTGAGTATAACACCGAGCATGTCTCCGGAAGCACACATAAACCAGATAACTTCTGCAGCATATGGGCGCCTGGCAAACCTGAGAACAGCGTTCCGATGCCTTAGCAAGGAATCGTTCAAGACACTGTACACCGTGTATGTCAGCCCATACTGGAGTATGCAGCACCTTTTTGGAACCCACACTTGATCAAACACGTCAAGAAATTAGAGAAAGTACAAAGGTTTGCGACAAGGTTAGTTCCAGAGCTAAGGGGAATGCCCTACGAAGAAAAGTTAAGGGAAATCGGCCTGACGTCATTGGAGGACAGGAGGGTTAGGGGAGACATGATAAGAACATACAAAATACTGCGTGGAATAGACAAGGTAGACAGAGACAGGATGTTTCAGAGAGGGGACACAGAAACAAGGGGTCACAATTGAAAGTTGAAGACCCAGATGAGTCAAAGGGATGTTAGGAAGTATTTCTTCAGTCACAGAGTAGTCAGGAAGTGGAATAGCCTAGCAAGTGAGTTAGTGGAGGCAGGAACCATACATAGCTTTAAGATGAGGTATGATAAAGCTCATGGAGCAGGGAGAGAGAGGACCTAGTAGCACTCGGTGAAGAGGCGGGTCCAGGAGCTGAGTCTCGACTCCTGCAACCACAATTAGGTGAGTACACACTCATACTCCAACTCTATCCCGCTTTCTCTCCTCCTTTCTCTCTTTCTCTCCAGCTCTATCTCTCCAGCACCCACTCTCTATCCCTATCCTAGGCCTTTCCCCAGCACCCAGCACCCAGCACCCAGCACCCAGCACCCAGCACCCAGCACCCCTCAATAAAACTCAAACCCATCCTCCATTTCTACTCTCCCCATCTTCCTCTGCCTCTCCCTCTTTTTTTTTTTTTTTTTTTTTTTTACACAGGGTTTGATAAGGTTAAGGATCCCCAGTTTTATTGACAAGCTATTTACAGGTTAAGGATTCCTAACTATATTGACAAGCTAAGACCTGTTGCCTACATCAGCTCATTTGAAAGCATTTTTATTGTTATGAGACATACAAGTAGGGAACAGGATGAAGTTGGAGCCATCTGTGGGCCAGCATTTTCATTTGATCAAATGAGGAAAATCTGTGGACTAAAATCACAAGGGTATTAAAAGAGGACAACATCAAAGCTGCTTTCATAGAAAACCTGGAAGCTTTCTACAACAGATGGGAACATAAAAAGTCTGGGCTGAATGGTACTGCCCTTGATACTGGCCATGTAGTCACAAACTGTAAGGCTGGAGGTGATGTCCTGGTAGTCAGTAAATGTGGGGCTGATAGTGCTGTCCTGGGAGACAGTAATGGTGAAGCTGGAGATACTGTCCTGGGAGACAGTAATGGTGAAGCTGGAGATACTGTCCTGGGAGACAGTAATGGTGAAGCTGGAGATTTTGTCCAGGTAGTCGGGAATTATACGCAGGAAGGAATACATATAAATGACCTCATAGGGGACAGGAGCCATAGTAGGGAAACAAGTGTAGTCAAAGATAAGATAAAACCAATATTGCAAACTAGAAATACCGCAGGAAATAGCAAACAAGAGGACTCCAATAGCAATACTGAGGATAAATTACCAAAAACAACTGGTGGGAGCTCCATTGTTGGTGCTAGGGATGATAGAAGTAAGACAGGGAAACATGCACCAACAGGGAATACAGTCACAGAAACCCAAGGCAAGCGGAAACCAAGCCTGTGCACATACTATGCACTTGGTATCTGCTGGCATGGGAAATCTGGAAAAACAGATGGGACATGCAACTATGACCACCCTAGAAAATGCCATGCCCATATGACAACAGGAAAATGCAAACTCCCTTCCTGTAAGCTTTTTCACCCTGAAATGTGTACCTCTTCAGTACAGGAAAGACTGTGCTATAACTTAAATTGCCAGGCATACCATCTAAAGGGGACAAATGATACAAAACATCCAGGCCATGGGAAAACCTGGGTAGCCACAGCCACTCAAGAGGGAGAGGTTTTTTAGTGCCAGGAAGGAAAAAAAACTGGCAGGAAATGGCAGAAATCGTACACCAAATCCAGTCATTCCTGGAGTGGAACCACAGTCGATGGCCTCCACTCCAAACCAACAGATACAGATACTAATGCCGGAAAAAAATCCCCCCCCAGTACCAACAATACCACCAGTCCGATAACATTCTTCTTTGCAAATATACAGGGTCTAAAGCCAGCAACAAACAACAAAATACCTTTCATCCGTGGACTGCTTGCAGAGGCAAAGGCAATGTTCGCGGCTTTCACTGAGACCCACATAAAGGATCACTTGGACAACGAAATATGGATCCCAGGTTACAACCTATACAGATGTGACAGAGTGAACAGGCAAAAGGGGGGGGTTGGCCTGCACATTGCAGAGTCACTTGTGTGCACAGAACTGCTTAATGCCTCAAATGATGTAGTGGAAGTTTTAGCAGTAAAGGTCGAGAACCAAAACCTAGTCATTGTGGTAGTCTACAAGCCTCCGGATGCAACATCCCAGCAATTCCAGGAACAGCTGTTAAAAATTGACCACTGTCTGGAAAATCTTCCAGCTCCTGCACCCAACATCTTGCTCCTGGGGGATTTCAACTTAAGGCACCTAAAATGGAGGAATATAGCAAATAATATTGTTGCAGAAATAACACCAGGAGGCAGCTCTGATGAAAACTCACACTCACACGAGCTTTTAAATCTCTGCACAAAATTCAATTTAAACCAGCAAATAATAGAGCCTACTAGACTGGAGAATACACTAGACCTCATCTTCACTAACAATGATGATCTGATAAGAAATGTCACCATATCAAAAACAATATACTCAGATCACAACATAATTGAGGTTCAGACATGTATGCGTGGAGCCCCAGACCGACAAAATGAGACTAGTCACGAGGGAGCATTCACCAAATTCAACTTCAATAACAAAAACATAAAGTGGGACCAAGTAAACCAAGTCCTAACCGATATAAGCTGGGAAGATACACTAAGCAACACATACCCCAACTTATGCCTAGAACAGATTAACTCGGTGGCACTCGATGTATGCACAAGGCTTATTCCTCTAAGAAAAAGGAGGAGTAGATGTAAAATAGAAAGAGACAGGCGCTCCCTTTACAGGCGACGGAAAAGAATAACAGAGCGGCTAAAAGAGGTCAATATATCTGAAATGCGTAGGGAGACACTGGTCAGAGAAATAGCAAGCATCGAACTTAAGCTAAAAGAATCCTTTAGGAGTCAGGAATCGCGGGAAGAACTAAAAGCCATAAATGAAATCGAAAGAAACCCAAAGTATTTCTTCTCCTATGCCAAATCAAAATCGAGAACAACGTCCAGTATTGGGCCCCTACTTAAACAAGATGGGTCCTACACAGATGACAGCAAGGAAATGAGTGAGCTACTCAAGTCCCAATATGACTCAGTTTTTAGCAAGCCGCTAACCAGACTGAGAGTCGAAGATCAAAATGAATTTTTTATGAGAGAGCCACAAAATTTGATTAACACAAGCCTATCCGATGTTATCCTGACGCCAAATGACTTCGAACAGGCGATAAATGACATGCCCATGCACTCTGCCCCAGGGCCAGACTCATGGAACTCTGTGTTCATCAAGAACTGCAAGAAGCCCCTATCACGAGCCTTTTCCATCCTATGGAGAGGGAGCATGGACACGGGGGTCGTCCCTCAGTTACTAAAAACAACAGACATAGCCCCATTCCACAAAGGGGGCAGTAAAGCAATAGCAAAGAACTACAGACCAATAGCACTAACATCCCATATCATAAAAATCTTTGAAAGGGTCCTAAGAAGCAAGATCACCACCCATCTAGAAACCCATCAGTTACACAACCCAGGGCAACATGGGTTTAGAACAGGTCGCTCCTGTCTGTCTCAACTATTGGATCACTACGACAAGGTCCTAAATGCACTAGAAGACAAAAAGAATGCAGATGTAATATATACAGACTTTGCAAAAGCCTTCGACAAGTGTGACCATGGCGTAATAGCGCACAAAATGCGTGCTAAAGGAATGACAGGAAAAGTCGGTCGATGGATCTATAATTTCCTCACTAACAGAACACAGAGAGTAGTCGTCAACAGAGTAAAGTCCGAGGCAGCTACGGTGAAAAGCTCTGTTCCACAAGGCACAGTACTAGCTCCCATCTTGTTCCTCATCCTCATATCCGACATAGACAAGGATGTCAGCCACAGCACCGTGTCTTCCTTTGCAGATGACACCCGAATCTGCATGACAGTGTCTTCCATTGCAGACACTGCAAGGCTCCAGGCGGACATCAACCAAATCTTTCAGTGGGCTGCGGAAAACAATATGAAGTTCAACGATGAGAAATTTCAATTACTCAGATATGGTAAACATGAGGAAATTAAATCTTCATCAGAGTACAAAACAAATTCTGGCCACAAAACAGAGCGAAACACCAACGTCAAAGACCTGGGAGTGATTATGTCGGAGGATCTCACCTTCAAGGACCATAACATTGTATCAATCGCATCTGCTAGAAAAATGACAGGATGGATAATGAGAACCTTCAAAACTAGGGAGGCCAAGCCTATGATGACACTCTTCAGGTCACTTGTTCTATCTAGGCTGGAATATTGCTGCACTCTAACAGCACCTTTCAAGGCAGGTGAAATTGCCGACCTAGAAAATGTACAGAGAACTTTCACGGCGCGCATAACGGAGATAAAACACCTCAATTACTGGGAGCGCTTGAGGTTTCTAAACCTGTATTCTCTGGAACGCAGGAGGGAGAGATACATGATTATATACACCTGGAAAATCCTAGAGGGACTAGTACCGAACTTGCACACGAAAATCACTCAC
The DNA here is from genome assembly GCF_038502225.1 of Cherax quadricarinatus. Taxonomy (NCBI): domain Eukaryota; kingdom Metazoa; phylum Arthropoda; class Malacostraca; order Decapoda; family Parastacidae; genus Cherax; species Cherax quadricarinatus. The sequence continues at coordinate 32,626,384 of NC_091294.1, read as the reverse complement.
TACGAAAGCAAAAGACTTGGCAGACGATGCACCATCCCCCCAATGAAAAGCAGGGGTGTCACTAGCACGTTAAGAGACCATACAATAAGTGTCAGGGGCCCGAGACTGTTCAACTGCCTCCCAGCACACATAAGGGGGATTACCAACAGACCCCTGGCAGTCTTCAAGCTGGCACTGGACAAGCACCTAAAGTCAGTTCCTGATCAGCCGGGCTGTGGCTCGTACGTTGGTTTGCGTGCAGCCAGCAGCAACAGCCTGGTTGATCAGGGGCTGATCCACCAGGAGGCCTGGTCACAGACCGGGCCGCGGGGGCGTTGACCCCCGAAACTCTCTCCAGGTAAACTCCAGGTAAACTGACGTTATCTCGTTGACATCATTATGCTGTGCGAATGTGTTCCATACTCGAGTCATCCTGGGTATATATGACCTCAGATGGAGTGATGTTCTGGAGAAGGGTACAACCAGAGTGAAGTTGCTGCTTTCTGCCCGTTTTGTGGCATAAAAACTTGTTTCACACTGTCCTCGAAGTGGATCCAAGTGTGGTACTTTGACAATATTGGCCTTGTAAGGCCACCCACATCCCTCCTGTGTTGAAGGCTCTGCTGAAATGACAGATCTATCCAGGATGGGTCCAGGCGAGAGATGAGACGTCTTGCTCTGTTCTCCACTCTGTCCCCTCAAGGAAGGTTCCTTGATGTTGGTGAGGGGCTCTTGATTTTGGGAATTGGATCTGTGCTCCAGTTCCCCGAATTAAGCCTGAATGCCTTCCACATCCCCCCCAGGCGCTGTATAATCCTCCGGGTTTAGCGCTTCCCTCTTGATTATAATAATAATAATAATCTCCACTCTGTCAAGCAGTCGCAGATGAGAGGGGGGGCAGGCAAACCAAGAAAGTGGAGCATACTCAAGGTGTGAGCGTACTTATGCCTCGTACAGAATCTTGCAACCCCTACTGCCAAGCAGATGCGAGATACGGCGAAGTGCTGTAAGCTTCCTGGCTGCCTTGTTTGCTAGATTTACAACATGGTTCTTCATGGTTAGTTTGGAGTCAAATTTCACCCCAAGGATATCAACTCCTTCTCCAGGTGCCAACACCCTCCCATTCATCCTTACTACTGCACCAGCATTACCATCATGGTGCCTAGAGACGATCATCATTTGCGTTTTCTCAGGTGCAAATGTTACTTGCCATCTATTTTCCCAAGCTGATATAGCTCTTAGCTGGTGATTGATGTAGCTTAGAGCAGCTGGCATTTCTTCTCTTGGATAAGTGAATGTCAGTGTACAGTCATCTGCACATGCATGTGATTCTGGGATGAGATGAAGAAGGTCGTTGAAGTAGACATTCCATAACAATGGTCCCAGCACGCTTCCTTGTGGAACACTTGCCCCAATAGGATGTCTTGCTGATTCCGTTCCATTGAGAACTACACTTAGAGATCTACCATGAAGGTAATCACTGAAGAGACATAGCGTAGAGCCTGCAATTCCCAGTGCTTGAAGTTTTGCTAAGAGGCCTTTGTGCCACACCCGGTCGAAAGAGCCAGCAATGTCCAGTGCTACCACACAGCTGACCTTGGATTCATCCAGTGACTGGTGCCACTTAGTGGAGAGGTTTAACAACAGATCAGCAGCAGAGTAACCTTTCCTGAAGCCATATTGACGATCACAAAGTAGTGAGTGGTAGTCAAAAAACTCTGTCATTTGTCTTGAGATTATTGTCTCAAGGATCTTACCAGTGATTGACAGGAGTGACACTGGTCTGTAGTTGCTGATTTCTGCTCTGCTCTTCTTTTTGTGAACAGGGACTACATTTGCCTCTTTCCATAGAGAGGGCCATTTACACTGTACTAGGCAGTGCTGAAAGATGCGAGTTAGAGGTGCTGCTAGCTGGTCTGCACATCTTCTCAGCAATCTTGGGCTCAACTTGTCTGGGCCCACAGCTTTTTCTTCTTCCCTCCCTCCCTCCCTCTCTCTCTCTCTCTCTCTCTCTCTCTCTCTCTCTCTCTCTCTCTCTCTCTCTCTCTCTCTCTCTCTCTCTCTCTCTCTCTCTCTCTCTCTCTTTCTCCCCACCTCTTTCTCTCTTCCTCTACCCCTCTTTCTCTCCACTTCTCCCTCTCTTTCTCTCCGCCTTTCTCTCTCTCTCTACCACTCTCTTACAACCTGTCTTGCACACACACATACACACACACAAACACACACACATACATATACGTACATACGCACTCATGCACACACCCATAAGTGCACACACACACACACACACACACACACACACACACACATCACTAGTAGCGATCAGTGAAGAGGCTGGGCCAGGAGCTCGGACTCGACCCCCGCAACCTCAACTAGGTGAGTACATCAACAAGGTAACTGCTGCAGCATATGGGCGCCTGGTAAACCTGAGAACAGCGTTCCGATACCTTAATAAGGAATCGTTCAAGACACTGTACACCGTGTACGTCAGGCCCATACTGGAGTATGCAGCACCTGTTTGGATCCCGCACTTGATAAAGCACGTCAAGAAACTAGAGAAAGTGCAAAGGTTAGTTCCAGAGCTAAGGGGAATGTCTTATGAAGAAAGGTTAAGGGAAATCGGCCTGACGACGCTAGAGGACAGGAGGGTCAGGGGAGACATGATAACGGCATATAAAATACTGCGCGGAATAGACAAGGTGGACAAAGACAGGATGTTCAAGGGAGGGGACACAGAAACTAGAGGTCACAATTGGAAGTTGAAGACACAGATGAGTCAGAGAGATATTAGGAATTATTTCTTCAGTCATAGAGTTGTCAGGCAGTGGAATAGCCTAGAAAGTGATGTACTGGAGGCAGGAACCATACATAGTTTTAACACGAGGTATGATAAAGCTCATGGAGCGGGGAGAGAGAGGAACCAGTAGCAACCGGTGAAGAGGCGGGGCCAATAGCTAGGACTCAACCCCTGCAACCACGAATAGGTGAGTACAAATAGGTGAGTACACACACACACACTCTCACACACACACACACACACACACACTACAAAACCCTAACCCATAAAAAAAATGGTGGCTCAGAGGGAAAGTCGAAGACTCATCGAATCAGAGGAAGATATTCATGGTAAGGAAGAATGGATGGAAGAGCAATGTAAAATGATGAAACAAGAGTGGGAGAGCAAACTAGGTGAGCTTTCTATGAAAACGGAGAAGAGGACAGAGTAGAGAAGAAGATATGGGAGACACAAGCCAGGATAAGGGCCCTAGAATACGAGGTAAATATGCTGAAGCGAGTTACAGGGCTAGTGCCCAGAGGAGACATGGCATCTGAAGTAGGTACGCCCCTATTAAATGAGGAGCCCAACAGAAAGGAAGGAGACAAGACTTATCCTAAAGCCCTATCAGTCCACCAAGCAAGGCTGAGGAATGTAGGTGAGAGCTGTTAGGAGCAGAGATAGCAGTAAGTGAGGGGGGAGAAGGTAGAGAAGGTGACAAGTCCCATGCAGAGGTATGACCATGCCACCAAGAGTTACAGGAAAAAAATAAGAGAGACAATGGCTATGTACAAATGGGACCCAGAGACACAGAGGGAAAGGCAATCGGAGGAGGAGAGAGAGAAGTCCGAGTATTCATGGGCTTCATGAGAGCAAAGGGAGGACACATAATGAAAGGCGGCAGAAAGAAAAACAGGAGATTGAAAACACTATCAAAGAAATAGGCGAAGAGGACATGACTGAGACTGTAAATTTTCAGAGAATAGGAGGGTACTTAAAGGGGAGAAATCGGCCAGTCAAACTAATTTTCAAGACAGAAATGGTGCAGAACAGGGTCCTGCAAGAAAAATCACGGCTGAAGGAATCATCAACATGCAAGAGGGTGTTTCTAGACCATGAAAGAACAAGAACAGACCGACAGCAGCCGTGGGAGAAGACTCAGAAACAAAAAGGGCTAGGAAAAGAGATAAGGACAGAGTCAGCAGAGGACAACCAGAGCCAGGTAGAGCAACAAGCACAAGTACACACAGAACCCCCACAGCCAAACACGCTATCCCAACACAAACCACAATCCATACTTACAGCCCCCACCCCACACTATGCTGTAGAACCTCACACCACACTACCAGGTTCCCCCCCCCCCCAACCTGCCCCTCAGAACACAGTGTTGGAGAGGAAACTGATGGTATGGTACACCACTGCTGATGGAATAACGAATAAGTGGGAGGAGTGGCATTAAAGAATCAAAGAGGCATCACCAGATATCATAGCTCTCACTGAAACCAAGCTCAAAGGAATGATAACAGGTGCCATCTTACCAACAGGATATCAGATCATGAGAAAAGACAGAGGGAACACAGGGGGTGGAGGAGTGGCACTGCTCATCAAAAACCAATGGGATTTTGATGAGCTGGAGAGAGGAGACAGAGAAGAAGCAAGAGACTACATAATAGGAACACTTCAGTCTGGAGGCCCCAGGGTGGTAATTGTAGTGATGTATAACTCACCCCAGAACAGCAGGAGGCCAATGCAAGAATATGATGAGAGTAACAGAGCGATGATTGACACACTGGTGAGCACACACTATGTGAGTACACTGGCTGAAGTGGCCGGAAGGGCTCATGCTAGCAGGGCAAAGCTACTGACTGTGGGAGACTTCAATCACAAGGAACTGACTGGGAGAACCTGGAGCCACATGGGGGCCCAGAAACGTGGAGGACTAAGATGATGGAGGTGGTACTGGAAAACTTCATATACCAACACGTATGGAACACTACCAGAGAGAAAGGAGAAGACGATCCAGCGAGACTGGACCTAGTATTCTCCTCCAGTAGTGCAGATATTGAGGATATCACATATGAAAGACCCCTCGGGGCCAGCGACCACGTGGTTATGAGCTAGAAGTGGAGAGGGAAACAAGAAGGGCAGGACAAATGAAACTAAACTACAAGAGAGGGGACTACACAGGCATGAAGAATTTCCTGCACAACGTTTAGTGGGACAGGGCAATGGCAGGGAAGTCAGTAAATGAGATGATGGAATATGTGACAATATGCAAGGAAGCTGAGGAGAGGTTTGTACCCAAGGGTAGCAGAAATAACAAGAAGGCCAGGATGAGCCCTTGGTTCACTCGAAGGTGTAGAGAGGCCAAAACCAAGTGTGCTAGAAAATGGAAGAAGTATAGAAGAAAAAGAACCCAGGAGAATAAGGAGAGCAGTCGTAGAGCCAGAAACGAATATGCACAGGTATGAAGGGAGGCCCAACTGCAATACAAAACTGACATAGCAGCAAAAGCCAAACCTGACACGAAGCTGTAATACAGCCACATCAGGAGGAAAACAACAGTCAAGGACCAGGTAATCAGGCTGAGGAAGGAAGGAGGGGATATCACAAGAAACGATCGATAAGTATGTGAGAAACTCAACTTGAGATTCAAAGAAGTGTTCACAGAGGAGACAGAAGGAACTCTGGAAAGACAGAGAGGCGGAGTACACCATCAAGTGTTGGACACAATACATAAAACCGAGGAAGAAGTGAAGAGGCTGCTAAGCGAGCTAGATACCTCAAAGGCGATGGGTTCGGATAACATCTCTCCATGGGTCCTGGGAGAGGGAGCAGAGTCACTATGTGTGCCACTAACAATAAGTGGAAGACCAGGTATGATCATACAGTGGAAACAGTGACCTGAGATGGGTAAGATGAAACAAAGCTAAGCTACTAGTACTACAAGTTTTCAATCACAAGAAGATTGACTTGAAAACCTGAGAACTTCCCATGGAGGGCCAGAAACATGAAGAGCGAAACTTATGGAAGCAGTAATGAAGAACTTTCTGAGCCAACATGTGAAGGAAGCAACAAGAGTGAGGGGCGATGAGACAGCGAGAATTAATCTGATTTTCACACAAAATGAGTATACTATAGCAGAAATTAATTTTAGAGAACCGCATGGAGCCAACGATCACGTGGTACTATGTTTTGAGTACCTGCTGAAAAGGGGAATGGAGAAAGAAAGGGAAAAAATAACAGAAAATGGGATTACAGAACAGTGGACTATTATTGCATGAAAATTTTTCTGAAAGAATTGGAATGGGATAGGGAAGTGGAAGGCAGAAGTGTATTAGAAGTGATGGAAGGAATAGAGATAAAGTACCAAGAGGCAAAAGAGAGGTCCACACGAAGCACGAGGAAACGAAGCAAGAAAATCCAAGAGAGTCCATGGTTTAACCAAGAATGCAGAAAGGCCAAGGAGAGGAGCAAGAAGACTAGAAATGAATATGCAACAATAAGAAGGGAAGCTAAAAGAACGATTTAATATGATATAGCATAAAGGCCAAAGAAAAAAAGACTGTGAAGAAACAAGTGATAAGGCTGATAAAGGAGGAAGGTATACTGACGGATAATGACAAAGCATTATGTGAAGTGTTTAGCAAAAGATTCAAAGAATTCTTTGCAGAAGAAAACGGAGAACCACCAACAGACACTGTTGGCAAAACGAAACTGGAGAGCATAAACTCAACACAAGAAATGATGAGACTACTACGAGTTCATTGACCAGACAACTTTTCTTCATGGTGCTGATAGAAGGGGCAAACCAATCATGTGAGGCAATAGTAAAGGTATTTAACCAATTTCTCTAATCAGGTCAACTGCAAGAGAACTGGAGAAAGGTAAATTTTTATAAAACAAAGAAAGGAACAAACAAGACCCTGAATTACAGGTCTGTACCTTTAAAATGCAAACTGTCAAAAGTTCTGCAGAAATTAGTAAGGAAGAGAACAGTGAGACAATTGGAGAGAGGAAGATTCTTTACAGAAAGCCAGTACAGATTTAGGGATGGATAAACCTAGCTTACGAATTCGCTGGAATTCTGCGACAGAGTCAGAGAAGTAAAACAGCAATGACAGAATTGGGTGGATTGCATTTCCTTAGGCTATAGACACACATCTGATGCAGTACCACACCGAAGATTAGTCCATAAATTAGATGAACAAGCAGGGCTATAAGGCAGAGTGCTCCAGTGGGCCAAGGAGTACCTAAATTACAAAATACACAGAGTAATAGTAAAGGATGAGACATCGGAAAGGGAGAGAGCAACAAGGGTTTGAATTCTGTGTCACTGTTCTCTGACTATATAAAACTAATGAGAAGAATAAAAACACAAGAGGAAAGTAATAAACCCCCAGAGAGACCTCAACAGACTGAAGATGCAGTGTGGAGAAACAAGTGACTTTTCGAGTTCATTTTAAACAAACGGAAAGTCATGCGTATTGGGGAAAAGGAGAGCAGATCAGAGTACAGAATCGTAGGCAAGAAGCTGCAAACATCAGAGAGTGAAAAGAATCTGGAGGTAAATTAAATACCAAGCACTTCGCTAGAATTGCACCTAAACTGTTGCTTAACGGCAGCGGCGTGTGAAATATTAACAAACTTCAGAACAGCAATTATAAAAATCCGAATAAAGAATCCTGCAGAACTTTTTATACGACCTGTTTAAAGGAAAATCACTGAATACGCAGCCTACCCCTGTTCAAGCACGTGAAGAAGCTCGAAAAGATCCAAAGCTTTGCACCCAGACAAGTACTAGAACTCAGGATAAGGTCCTATGAGAAAAGGTCGAAGTAACTGAACCTGACTACCTTGACGGATGGAAGGGCAAGGAAGGATATGACTACGACGTACAACATCCTAAGAGGAACTGATAGGCAGATATTTAATATAAGAGGACCATTATTAAGGGGAAACAGGTGGAAGCTGAAGACACAGATGAACCACAGGGATGTAAGGAAATATATTTTTAGTCTGAGGGAGGTTGCGAAGTGCTGTAGAATTACTTGAAAGAGGAAGTAGTGAAGGCAAACTCAACACACAGCTTCAAGAGTAGATATGATACAACATAAGACGCCAGAAATCAGTGATACCGGTCAAAGTGGTCTAGAAGGAATGGCCAGGAGCTGAGTATCGACCCCCGCAAACATAAATATACTATACTACAGCCTGTGTATAGAGCCTCACACATACACGAATACCTTCATATTCACGAAATCTCATTAGTACACACGCTCGGGTTTTTGACAACAATAAATTTACAGGCTAAAAACTGTTGGAGGATGAAACGTCACAGTACCGTGGCTGGAACAACTCACAAGTAACTCACACTTAGGAAACTTATTAAGACGTTCGGTCCTTCCTGAGCCATTATCAGTTTAAGCTAACAGCTATTATTCGACAACACCGTATTTCACTTTAAAGTCCAGGCGGGAGAGATACATGATTATTTACATATGCTGGGAAAATCCTAGAGGGATTAGTACCCAACTTGTACACGAAAATCACTCCCTATGAAAGCAAAAGACTCGGCAGACGATGAAACATTCCCGTAATGAAAAGCAGGAGTGCCACTAGCACGATAAGAGACAACACAATAAGTGTCAGGGGCCCAAGACTATTCAACTGCCTCCCAGCATACATCAGGGGGATTACCAATAGACCGGCTGTCTTCAAGAAGGCGCTTGGACAGGCACCTAAAGTCAGTACCTGACCATCCGGGCTATGGTTCGTACGTCAGGTTGCGTGCTGCCAATAGTAACAGCCTGGTTGATCAAGCCTTGATTCACCATGAAGCCTGGTCACAGACAGGGCCGCGGGGGGCGTTGACCCCTGAAACCCTCTACAGGTATACTCTAGGTATCTATGTTACATTATTTCCTCCTCCCCAGGATCCACATGCAACAGTTGACTCACACCCAGTTACCTATTTACTAGACTGACCTAAAAGTTCCGCCCTGCCCGAGATCCGAACTCGGATCCTTTCATCTGTGACCCGGACGCCGTAACACTGACCTACATTCAATGCGACAGGTCTTAAACCCACATGCAGAGTCAGTATCCGAGAGTGTCTTTGTCACCAGACATCTGGGACGGTGGAGATAAATTATACAATTTGGCTTTGTGTTGAGTTATACGAGGATAGATCTTCATAATGTATCGCCAGTACATGTCTATAACAATAATATATATATACATACATACACACACACGCAGAGGAGAGTGAATAAGCAAAGGCTTCAATAACTGTAAGTTATGCAACAGGAGAGGTGTGAGCCAGACCACCTTGGCTCACCCAAGGACGAGAAAACATTACGAACGCTGTCGAACCGAGACTCGACCCCTGCAACAATAGATAAGTGCGTACTGCCTTAATAAGTGGTGTTGTACTGGTATGTATAAATACCGACAAGGAGGTGGATACCTTCACTAATGATGGTGTCTCTCTCACAGTGGGCTTATTGCCCACTGTGAGAAACGTTGTTGTTAATGGATATATCCAAGGAACATAAGTGACATTTACTCTACTAGCAGTGTCCACTGTAATAAAGGCAGTGGTGAGTATGAAGCACTGGACAAAAACGTTAGTCATATGTTCTTATTACATACATACATTATATATATATATATATATATATATATATATATATATATATATATATATATATATATATATATATATATATATATATATATATATATATTATTCTGTGTATTCTGGTTTACTCAGCCGACGCCATAACAAAACTTGAAATTTACTCACACTTTTAGACACTAGTTCTGTATGGTATCTACTACCCTTCAAAAAAAGTATATGTGGATAGGACATTGTAATGATGTCCTCCTGCTTTGAAAAACATAATGGAAGATATGTTCTCTTGTCCAATTAACGACGCCCATAATTATGGGTATATACCACAGTGTAAGCCTGTGATTGTTTACTATCTAATACCCAGGACCACTAAGCCAGCGAGTGTTAAATATATACGGTAATACCCAGGACCGCTATGTCAACAACTGCCTGGTCTCTGATACCCAGGACCTTTACGTCAGCTGTTGCTTAATCACTGAGAACGTCATCATGTCACACAGACTAGTGTCAGGAAACACTTGTTTCCTGACGAACAAAACACTGTCAAAGAATGACAGTGGAGTGCTGAATATGTTTAATGGGACCGGCGGACTGTTGTCATAGAGGAGTCAGAGCACGTGTAAAACTTGATGTAGCAATATGTTAATGGTTGCGCACAAAGGCAGGCGTGTGCATTATTCCCCTGGTCGTTCAGTGTGTATATATGAATAGTGTTACGAGAGATGCCAAGGTATTAGATATTAGAATTTCGTATCCGTGTATGTCCACAGTCAGACTCTGTGTGTGTACACTCACACGAATCGATGAAACGAGGTGTAATAGAGGACCCATTGAGGCGGCGTTATTTATAATAACACAATCAACCTACCTTCGTGCCGCTGCTATTCATTATCTAGCCGAGGATAGGTGTAGTCTGTACCTGGTACTATCAGTCGGGTCACTGCCTGATACTACTATCCTGATCACCATCTGACACCACTATTTTCAGCGAAAGATTATGCTAGTCATCAACACTACCAATCTCCACCTAGCACTACTATCCCTGGTAATAAATGCGTTCGGCTGAGAACTGAAAAAGGAAAGAACTAGATTCGATCCCCAGGAAAGCCGAGGAGCTTGAGCAATTCTCCTTACACCTGCTGGATGTATCAGCAAACAGGTGATAACGCAGCATCCTGTGGAAGGACTTGTAGCACCTCAACAGAAACAAGTACACTACTAGACTTCTTCCATTATTATTATTAGTCTGGGTTAACCAAGATAATTTTTTCCTCCATTATACTGCGGAAAAAATAGAGAAGATAGAAGCAAACTTTGATGGTACAATGAAATAGAAAAGACACATTGTGGAACAAACGTAATGAGACATTTCGCTATGTGGAGAGCCTTATCAGGTTCAGGAGATGCAACATTCCCCCGATGAAAAGCAGGGGTGCCATGAGTACACTGAGAGACAACACAATAAGTGTCCGGGGCCCAAGACTGTTCAATTACCTCCCAGCATACATAAGGGGGATTACCAATAGACCCCTGACTGTCTTCAAGAAGGCACTGGAAACGCACCTAAAGTCAGTACCTGACCAACTGCTAACCGCTTGCGTGCGGCCAGCAGTAACAGCCTGTTTGATCAAGCCCAGATCCACCATGAGGCCTGGTCTCAGACCGGGCCGCGAGGGCGTTGACCCCCGAAACCCTCTTCAGGTAAATTCCAGGTAAGTCATAATATATGTAGGTTATGTTACAACTTGCTGGCGAGACGCCGTGGCTCAGTGACTACCATACAGACGCCGTGGCTCAGTGACTACCATACAGACGCCGTGGCTCAGTGACTACCATACAGACGCCGTGGCTCAGTGACTACCATACAGACGCCGTGGCCCAGTGACTACCACACAGACGCCGTGGCCCAGTGACTACCACACAGACGCCGTGGCCCAGTGACTACCACACAGACGCCGTGGCCCAGTGACTACCATACAGACGCCGTGGCCCAGTGACTACCACACAGACGCCGTGGCCCAGTGACTACCACACAGACGCCGTGGCCCAGTGACTACCACACGGACGCCGTGGCGCAGTGACTACCACACAGACGCCGTGGCCCAGTGACTACCACACAGACGCCGTGGCCCAGTGACTACCACACAGACTCCGTGGCCCAGTGTCTACCACGCAGACGACGTGGCCCAGTGACTACCACACAGACGACGTGGCCCAGTGACTACCACACAGACGCCGTGGCCCAGTGACTACCACACAGACGCCGTGGCTCAGTGACTACCATACAGACGCCGTGGCCCAGTGACTTCCACACAGACGCCGTGGCCCAGTGACTACCACACAGACGCCGTGGCCCAGTGACTACCACACAGACGCCGTGGCCCAGTGACTACCACACAGACGCCGTGGCCCAGTGACTACCACACAGACGCCGTGGCCCAGTGACTACCACACAGACGCCGTGGCCCAGTGACTACCACACAGACGCCGTGGCCCAGTGACTACCACACAGACGCCGTGGCCCAGTGACTACCACACAGACGCCGTGGCCCAGTGACTACCACACAGACGCCGTGGCCCAGTGACTACCACACAGACGCCGTGGCCCAGTGACTACCACACAGACGCCGTGGCCCAGTGACTACCACACAGACGCCGTGGCCCAGTGACTACCACACAGACGCCGTGGCCCAGTGACTACCACACAGACGCCGTGGCCCAGTGACTACCACACAGACGCCGTGGCCCAGTGACTACCACACAGACGCCGTGGCCCAGTGACTACCACACAGACGCCGTGGCCCAGTGACTACCACACAGACGCCGTGGCCCAGTGACTACCACACAGACTCTCTCACACTGACTGACGAATCAGATCCATGTGTAAAACACCTGAGTATCCTTATTCTGAAGACTTTTCGCCAACCAGTGGTTCCATTAATTCAATTCAGAAGTAATTACTGAGACACAGTAGAAAATAAGTCACTCAGTCTTGTTGAAACAACACCGACAACATTTCCCGGTGTTGGACGCTATGTTATACTTGAGACCGAGTCAGTGTTGTGATTTATAGTGTTTGTTTTACAGTAACACTGCAGTATTATGGTCAGTTATGAAGTATTGTGAGGTACTTTTTGAAAGTACCTTCTGAACTGAGAAGTATATTGTGGGATACCCACTGAACTCTGTACCATTGTATGATAAAATACCGAAGAACTGTGAAGTATTGTGTAATATTATCTGACTAACTGTCAAGTATTGTATCATATAATACCCATTGAAATACGGGATATTATTTATATTACTCGCTGAACTAAGAAATAATTTGTAATATTACCTTCTAAACTACAAGAATTTTTGTCGGTCTTTCCTGGTATGTCTAAGTAAACTTTTCTAAGATAAGCCCCTACATCTTATCTCAGCAGGTTATCTGTCACCACTGTTAGAATCAGTGAACATTACGTTGTAATTAAGTACAAATCAAATACCAATCCTTTGTCGCGAACAATATAAATGTTTGAAGCAGCTTATATAAAAAATGGTTATAATAATAACCATTAATTTTTAAAGGGTTGGAAGGATAAGCCAGCGGAAGGCCTCGGTCAAATGACCAAAAGTTCCAACGGCGGGTCATCATTTAAGACCCGCGTCAGGAAACACTTATCCTGTTTCTTGACGAACCTTACCTAATCTAACCTAATCTAACTTAACCTAACCTAACCTAACCTAGCCTAACCTAACTTAACCTAACCTAACCTAACTTAACCTAACCTAACCTAGCCTAGCCTAGCCTAGCCTAAACTAACCTAACCTAGCCTAGTCTAACCTAACCTAACCTAACCTAACCTAACCTAACCTAACCTAACCTAACCTAACCTAACCTAACCTAATCTAACCTGCCCTAGCTTAACCTAACCTAACCTAACCTAGCCTAGCCTAACCTAACCTAACCTAACCCAACCTAACCTAATCTAACCTAACCTAACCTAACCTAACCTAACCTAACCTAACCTATCCTAACCTAACCTAACCTAACCTAACCTAACCTAACCTAACCTAATCTAACCTAATCTAACTTAACTTAACCTAACCTAGCCTAACCTAACCTAGCCTAACTTAACTTAACCTAACTTAGCCTAACCTAACCTAACCTAACCTAGCCTAGCCTAGCCTAGCCTAACCTAACCTAACCTAACCGAGCCTAGTCTAACCTAACCTAACCTAACCTAACCTAACATAACCTAACCTAACCTAACCTAACCTAACCTAACCTAACCTAATCTAACCTGCCCTAGCTTAACCTAACCTAACCTAACCTAGCCTAGCCTAACCTAACCTAACCTAACCCAACCCAACCTAATCTAACCTAACCTAACCTAACCTAACCTAACCTAACCTAACCTAACCTATCCTAACCTAACCTAACCTAACCTAACCTAACCTAACCTAACCTAACCTAACCTAATCTAACCTAATCTAACTTAACTTAACCTAACCTAGCCTAACCTAACCTAGCCTAACTTAACTTAACCTAACTTAGCCTAACCTAACCTAACCTAACCTAGCCTAGCCTAGCCTAGCCTAACCTAACCTAACCTAACCTAGCCTAGTCTAACCTAACCTAACCTAACCTAACCTAACCTGCCCTAGCTTAACCTAACCTAACCTAACCTAGCCTAGCCTAACCTAACCTAACCTAACCTAACCTAACCTAACCTAATCTAACCTAACCTAACCTAACCTAACCTAACCTAACCTAACCTAACCTAACCTAACTTAACCTAACCTAACCTGCCCTAGCTTAACCTAACCTAACCTAGCCTAGCCTAACCTAACCTAACCTAACCTAACCTAACCTAACCTAACCTAACCTAACCTAGCCTAACCTAACCTAACATAACCTAACCTAACCTAACTTAACCTAACCTAGCCTTACCTAACCTAACCTAACCTAACCTGACCTGACCTAACCTAACCTAACCTAACCTAATCTAACCTAACCTAACCTAACCTAACCTAACCTAACCTAACCTAATCTAACCTAACCTAACCTAACCTAACTTAACCTAGCCTAACCTAACCTAACCTAGCCTAGCCTAACCTAACCTAACCTAACCTAACCTAACCTAACCTAGCCTAACCTAACCTAGCCTAATCTAACCTAACCTAACCTAGCCTAACCTAGCCTAACCTAACCTAACCTAACCTAGCCTAACCTAATCTAACCTAACCTAACTTAACCTAACTTTACCTAACCTAACCTAACCTACCCTAGCCTAACCTAACCTAACCTGACCTGACCTAACCTAGCCTAACCTAACCTAACCTAATCTAATCTAACCTAACCTAACCTAACCTAGCCTAACCTAACCTAACCTAACCTAACCTAACCTAACCTAACCTAACCTAGCCTAGCCTAGCCTAACCTAACCTAACCTAGCCTAGCCTAACCTAACCTAGCCTAGCCTGACCTAACCTAACCTAACCTAGCCTAACCTAACCTAACCTAACCTAACCTAATCTAACCTAATCTAACCTAACCTAATCTAACCTAACCTAACCTAAACTAACCTAACCTAACCTAGCCTAACCTAACCTAACCTAACCTAACCTAACCAAGCCTAACCTAACCTAACCTAACCTAACCTAACCTAGCCTAACCTAACCTAACCTAACCTAACCTAACCTAACCTAGCCTAACCTAACCTAACCTAACCTAACCTAACCTAACCTAACCTAACCTAGCCTAACCTAACCTAACCTAACCTAACCTAACCTAGCCTAACCTAACCTAACCTAACCTAACCTAGCCTAGCCTAACCTAACCTAACCTAACCCAACCTAACCTAATCTAACCTAACCTAACCTAACCTAACCTAGCCGAACCTAACCTAGCCTAGGCTAACCTAACTTAACCTAGCCTAACCTAGCCTAACCTAACCTAACCTAGCCTAGTCTAGCCTAACCTAACCTAGTCTAACCTAACCTAGCCTAGTCTAACCTAACCTAGCCTAGTCTAACCTGACCTAGCCTAGGCTAACCTAACCTAACCTAACCTAGCCTAATCTAACCTAACCTAACCTAACCTAACCTAACCTAACCTAATCTAACCTAACCTAACCTAACCTAACCTAACCTAACCTAACCTAACCTAACTTAACCTAACCTAACCTGCCCTAGCTTAACCTAACCTAACCTAGCCTAGCCTAACCTAACCTAACCTAACCTAACCTAACCTAACCTAACCTAACCTAACCTAACCTAACCTAACCTAACCTAACCTAACCTAACCTAACTTAACCTAACCTAGCCTTACCTAACCTAACCTAACCTAACCTGACCTGACCTAACCTAACCTAACCTAACCTAACCTAATCTAACCTAACCTAACCTAACCTAACCTAACCTAATCTAACCTAACCTAACCTAACCTAACTTAACCTAGCCTAACCTAACCTAACCTAGCCTAGCCTAACCTAACTTAACCTAACCTAACCTAATCTAACCTAACCTAACCTAACCTAGCCTAATCTAACCTAACCTAACCTAGTCTAACCTAGCCTAATGTAACCTAACCTAACCTAGCCTAACCAAGTCTAATCTAACCTAACCTAACCTAACCTAGCCTAACCTAGCCTAACCTAGACTAACCTAACCTTAACCCTAACCTAACCCAACCTAAGCCTAACAGCAGCACAACCTAGGCCTTTTACCTTCAAGCCAACCCAAGCCTAACCAGCACCATGACCTAAGCCACAACCTAACCTAACCTGGCAACCTAATCCTAACCTAGCAACCAACCAACCCAAGCACCCAACCTGGCAACCCAAGTCTAACCCTACCTAACCTAACCCAACCTTGGCAAGCCTACCTTGGCCAATGGCCCAACCTAAGCCTAGGCCTAGGCCCTGGCAACCTAAAACCTTAAGCCCAATCCCAATTCCCTAATCTAACCCCTCAGGCCCTAACTTCCCAACCTAGCCCTAATCTAACCCTAATAACCCTAACCTAGCCTAACCCAGGCCTAACCTAACCTCCAACTTCTTAACCTAAGCCTCAACCTAATCTAACCTAAGCCTAACTTCCTAACCTAAGCTTAACACCTAACCTAGCCTTACCTAACTTCCAATTCCCAACCTGAACCACAGCCTGGCCTAACCTAACCTAACCTAACCTAACCTAACCTAACCTAACCTAACCTAACCTAAAAAAGCACTTGCAGATTTCACCCCGACACTGGATATATTCTCCGAGAAATGCATTTCTCGAGAATGATGTACATAGCCTATGTTAGGTCCTTAATTGATTATGCTGCTCCCATGTTGATATTAACTAGAGAAAGTTCTCTCCGACCCTTGGAGTTAATGCAAAATGAAGCTCTCAGGATTATTCTTGGCTGTCCCAAATCTACAAAGATTCTTAATATGAGGAAGGAGCTTGGTATTTCTAGTAACAGTGATAGGATTGTTGAGAGTAACACTGTACTCGGTATTAGAATGTTGAGAAACGAACCAGACACTGTCACAGTGAATCTTACCAAGTGTCTAGAGGTAAATACACACAGATCTAAATGGATTGTGAAACGTGCAATTGCATTAAGTTTTATAACCTGCATGAACTGTATC
This sequence comes from Cherax quadricarinatus, assembly GCF_038502225.1. NCBI lineage: Eukaryota > Metazoa > Arthropoda > Malacostraca > Decapoda > Parastacidae > Cherax > Cherax quadricarinatus. The sequence goes on along the minus strand of NC_091294.1, from coordinate 32,609,370 downwards.
ACTGTAGGCAACAAGAGCATTTCACCCCTCCATGGAAGATGTGTTCATTTAATATCACGTACCTACAAGTCCCTCCCAAGAAGCTCATTGCTAGTAATCCCTTCCTTAAATCACTTGTTAAGCAACTGCTCAAGAAGAAATTTCTCACCTAGCTGGTAGTAACAAGTTATCACAAGTTATATACACTGATGGATCTAAACAGGAGTCTTCTGGCAGGGCTGCATCTGCTCTTGTTGCCACCTCCCTAGTTAAGAACGATAATAAACTTGTTGAACTAGGCATAAGAATTAACAACTGGGCGTCTACATTGCAAACTGAATTGTTTGCAATCCTAATGGCGCTAAAGCTAACTTATGACACCGAGCTTGACTCTATCATCATTATTGATTCTATGTCATCACTGAATGCTCTTAACTCACATAATGATTTCAACAACATGCTCATTGGAGAAGCCAGGTATAGATACTCAAAAATCAGGGACAAAGGAATTAATGTACAATTGCTATGGGTCCCATCACACATTGGATTACTCCTTCATGATAAAGTTCATATGTTAGCCAAGAAGAGTACCCAGGAGAATATAAAATTTAACTTTGGTATATCTGTGTCTAGCATTAGGAATAATATTAGGAGAGAAGTAAATAATGAAAATGATTGTTATAGGAATGCAGTTAGAAGCCTGAGTAGATCTATAACCCACTATGATAACAGGAACATAGATAAGTATGTTTATGGAGCAACTTGCAATGTGAACAGACTGACTGATGTTGTAGTGGCCAGACTTAGGCTTGGTTACAAGTACTTCTGGCAGTTTGGGAGAAACACAGATGATGATCAAACTAAATGTAAATTATGTGATCAGGCATATGGTCACTGTCTTGAACACTATGTGCTTAATTGTCCACTTATTGAGGAATACAGAGACAGACAGTATAATAACCTATGTGACGTGTCAAGATATCTTATTAATGAAAATAAGATACCAGATATACTAAGTAAATTTCCTAAATTTGCTT